>NC_072798.1:12288951-12591854 GCF_028583425.1 Eublepharis macularius
TGGAAAGTCCTGGCTGGAGAGCCTGAGAAGCCACTAACACTCAGAGAACAGACTACTCTCTGAAAGCATAAACTAGGAGAGTTCAGTCACTGGTTTGGCTCCATGCACCAGTTGCGCTTCCATTCTGTTCGCCAGTTGTAAACAGAGATGATTTTTCAGCGGACTGTTTGTCCGTTCACCAACCAATTCATGGCTGTTTGGCACTGTATTCCTGCCATACAGTGCCATTGAAGTTATTGTGCAAGTGCCTTCTCAAGAAGCATGAGTTCTATTCCCCCTAAAGATGCCAACTTTACATTGTAAAATTTCTGAAGATATGTGGGCAGTGCCTGGAGAAAGTGGAACTGGAGACGGGAGGGAGCTCAATGGGATCTGCCCTCCAAAGCTGCTGTTTCCTGCAGTGGAACTGCTCTCTGTCGTCTGGAGATCAATTGTAATTCTGGGAGAACGCCAGGCCCCAGCTGGAGGTTGGCAACCCTAACTCCCCTATCTGCTCCAGTTGGCAAGAACTTGTATAAAGTGACAGTGAAATCAGTGACAAATATATAAATCAGTCAGATACAAATATTATGTTTCAAGTACCTCCTACGGTACACTGTTTAAGTAGTCCATAGTGGCATTAAGAGCTGCCGATCTGTTTGGATTGGCAGCATTTTTGCATATGTGCAGTTTTGAAAATACCTGATGAAAACCTGTTTGGCAGGCATTTGAGTTGTTTTGTGTCGAACCGAGCAGACCAGGGTGATTGGCTCACATCTGATCACTGCAGCTGAACGGAGTAAATTCGACTGTCGAACACATTCATGGCGCCATTTATGACATCCCTAGTCCAGGGCATTCTATTTTCATAATGTCGCCTACACCTTCCTGCTTCGTGGCCTAGTTCTCTCTCAGGTGATGAACCTGTGTACCACCTTAAACTGCAGGTAGGAGCCCACCTGAGTGAATGCTTCTTCATACAAAAAATATCTCCTGCATGTAGAAAGCCATGTCAGGGAGAAAGCCAGGTTCTCTTCGACACCTGGTTTTCTATAAGAATGGATTTCTTTGTAAGGAGGGATGAGACCCTACCTGAAATCTGAAGTAGCACCTGCAGCCCTGACACAAGCGAGCACACCGTCCATGTTATCGGTCAGGTAGGATGAGAAGAATCGGATATATGGTGAATGCACGGCAGTCTCCATACGTTACCTGTGTCATGTCTGTGCCCCATCCATGCCATTATTTGATGCTGACCTGTTGTTCTGAACCAATGTTTTGTGCTATAACTTGATGTCATATTACAACCTGCTTTGCTTTTACAGGCTTCTTGAAGCTGCAGGTGTCTTATCTAATGACTTTGGAAGCTCTCAGTGCTTCTGACCTTGTACACTGCTCACTCCCATGAATTACTATGTTTCAACTTTGATCTCCTGCTTTCTCAGTGTCTAGACTTGATATAGTAGAAATATGTGAAACATTCTCAGGACAGGTTCGTGCCAAAAGTCCTGTTTCATTGATGGGAGGGGGGAGGAGTAAATGTGTTCGTGAAGAAGGGTTTTCCCACATGATGTCATTCCTGTCAACCTGTTCTTACTGCTTAGATGCTTACCTTGCTTCTGAGTAACCCTATGGACATATCTGTGGGAATGATCTGATTCCTGAATAAAACCTTTTAACCAAGAGCTTGGATTTCTTGCGGTAATGGTACAGGGGTCTATCTGCCATAGCCTGTCATCCATAGCCTGACAACCTGGGTGCTCCAATTCACGTATACTCTGACTGGCTATCCTGTCCTGATGGTTGCATCACATACGGGTAATGGTTGAGGGCATCACTGATGTCATCAATGTTTGCCAGAACACGATCCAACTGTAGTCTCCAGGCTTTTCCTGGGCCGATTCCAGATGACTAACCTTAAGGCGTTTCATGCCGCCCTCTTCCGGATCGTGACGGGGAAAATGCGAAATATCGCGTTTCCTCACGCGAGTTTTGCTCGTCGTCATGCAAAACTCGCACGAGGAAACGCGGTATTTTGCATTTTCCCCGTCGCGATCCGGAAGAGGGCGGCATGAAGCACCTTAAGGTTAGTCATCTGGAATCGGCTGGTGTCTCCATCACCTGGAGGTAGGAAGCCACCAAGCCCTAGCTCCTGATGATGATGTCATCGCTATTTATCAAGACCTAGGAAGTCCGATGATCTGGACTTCATCAAAAGTCTAAGTTAATTTCCAATTTGTTCACAGGATGCCTGGGAAATCCATTTCGGTTTTTTTTTTAAAGTCTTCTCCAGCACTTGGGTTGGGACCTATCGGTGGAGTCATGAACCTTATAGAGCAGCCATTTTGTTTGGTGCTTTTTGGAAGGACGGACCTACTGCTGACAATGCAGGCATAGAGAGTAAGGCCGCATACACCAATACAGCAAGGTTCCAAGGTAGAAAATGTCGTGATGCGACGTTCCCGCATGGGTCAGTAATGACTCCGTGCTTGCACACTTTCTACCTTACCATGGTAGAAAGTATTCCTCCATGGCTCTAGCTCCTTCACAACAGCACTTTTTCAAAGCTCTTGGCACGTTGCCGAGCTTTGACACCAACAAAGACGTAACCCTGTCTCCTCCTCTTCCTGTCATGTGACTTTAATCTCACATGACTTTCCATCACCCTTTTTGTTAGCTTCCAAATGGATCCCACACTCAGCAGCCTATTTCTGGGGCTTCTTCTGTCGGCCACAGGTAAAAAGAGAAGCGGCAAGAAGATCTGGAGAACTTGGGAGTGGACACTTCCTGCTTGCATGCAATATCTCTTGGGTTCCACAACAATGCATCGGAGGCATGGGAGAGAAAGCCATCAAGAGATTGGTGGCATCTGGCTGTTGAGTGTAAGTAACCGTTTCAGGGGCAGAAGATTGTATATCTCCCCCTTGGTTGCTGCAGGCAGCATGTTACCAAAAGGGTAACTCCAAAGAGATTTGGGCTGGGGTTACCACTTTCGTTTGCTATTTCATGGATTTTGTACGTGTCCCCGAAGGCAATATATGCTGAGAAAGCAGGGGTAAATACTAGGGTTGCCAGCTCCATGTAGGGAAATTCCTGGAGATCTGGGGAGGAGAAACCTGGAGAAAGTGGGGTTTGGGGAGGGAAAGGACCTTGGCATGGCATAATTCCATAGAGTCCACCCCCCCCCCAAAGCAGCCATTTTCTCCAGGTGAACTGATCTCTGTGGCCTGGAGATCAGCTGTAATTCCGGGAGATCTCCAGCCACTACCTGGAGGCTGGCAACCCTAGTAAATACATATATACAATCCAACCCCACACTTTAAAATTCCCTTGGTTTTAGTGGGAGAGTTAAACAGATGCTGAACTCCTCCCCACCAGACTCAAAAGTGCTTTAGCTGCATCAAGATCCTGGGAGATCCACCAAGGAATTTCCCAAACTAAATCACAGTCAGATGACATTTCCCTCCCATGGCAACACTGCGCATGACAGCAAAAAAGAGCGCAACAAACTCGAGACAACGGAGCCAGTGTAAAAAGAGATGGGTGAGAAGATTTCAATAATTTGTGAAATGCGAACTCGAAGCTTCCTATAAGTGTGAAGATCGCAGGTGCAAATGCGAAGCAGACGCGATCACATTTACTGCTCATTAACGGTGCGGTAAGCTCCTAGTGCGAAAAAGACCATAGTGCGGGAATGTTTAAACGTTTTCCTCTTGTGCTGACTTCAGATGGCCCCTGTAGCCACCCTGAGCCCCAATGGTGAGAATTTACAGGTCTGCTGGGTGCTGCCTCTGTGTTTTCCCATTTGAAGCTATTATGTATTAACAGAAAATACTCGGGCCTTCCATGCATGGAACTCTCAGGTTCTCATCCCGTTCGGTCCTGAGTCCCACTTAACACAGTGCAACTTACTCCTCTGAAGTGAGGCAACAATCCCCTAAAATGGCCGCCTTCACCTTATGAGGAGATTGAAAAGATAAGCCGAAAGCCCTCTGTAGGGCAAACTGCAGCAAAGAAGGAAAGGGGGGGGGCAGCAGTAATCACCAGCCAAATAACTAACACTCCAGAAAGAATAGGAGGGAGGTGGGCTGAATATACCCGTGCAAGCCCGCCTAGTATGCTCCCACTGCACCCAAACCCCTTATAATCCAGCACTGAAAGAGCGAGGGTATAAGGAAAAACTCCCCAAACTGGCCTTGAGAGGATCGAGCTCTTAGGTTAAATAACAGCACCTATTAGGGTTACCAACTCCAGCTTGGCAAATCGGTAGAGATTTGGGGTCAGTGACTGAGGAAGGCAGAGTTTGGGGAGGGAATGGATTGACCTCAGCAGGGTATAATGCCATAGAGTCCACCCTCCAGACCTACCATTTTCTCCAAGGGAATTGATCTACATCTTCTGGAGATCAGTTGCAATTCCAGAAGAACTCCAGTCCCTCACCTGGAGGTTGGCAACCGTAGCACCAATGGATCATTTAGACTTTCATCCCATTTGAAACGGATGCAAAATATTGCCCTGAAGATCTCTTTGGAGGCTGTCAAACGCAATGGGAGCGGCGGTAAACTGAACTGATTCTATCTGCTTTCCGTCACGTTAGATCTCGGGGGGGGGGGGGGGCGGGAGGGGGGAACAATGCCTTGTTTGTAAGTCTCATTTTCTGCAGAGTCATTCTGATCCGTCTGGGCAGGTGCAAAAATGCGCTGCAGCCTGTATCTGCAATCATCTGGTCACTGCAAATATCAAAAAATATCAACCTCGGGTTTCTTTAAAACCGAGCTGCAAAGTCTTTCCTTCGGGCTGAGTTAAACAAAGAATAGCATAGCCTCGGTTCGACATAGTATGATGATGATTACAGCTAGGAGTTTTCCTGTGCCATAGAAGGTTGCAAGCAATTATGGATAAAATAATAATAATAATAATAATCGATTTATATACCACCCTTCAGGACAACTTAATGCCCACTCAGAGCAGTTTACAAAACTGTGAAGGGGACAAGCCCTCTGTGGTGAAGGGAAATGACAGATCAAAGAATCCAGACATTTGTGCAACTAGCATACGTTTAGTTGCAAAACATTTTTGTTAAGGACTATGGAGCTTGAAGACAGAACCTCGTGTTCTAAGCCAGGGGCCTGGCCTAGATTGGACTTGGTACAGCTCATCCTTTAGGTACAGAAGAGAACAGGCTGTGTGCAACACTGAGCCCTGTGACTGGCAGGTTGTACAAGACTTTGGGATTGGCTAGACCTGGAATGAATATTAGGACTCGAGTCCAAAGCTATCCCTTCTGCATGTCAGAGTGCAGCAATTAACCTCCAGGAACCTGTGTCTTATAATACAAATTGGAAGACAGGGTTAGGAGGCCGCTGTCTGGAGACCTGGTAGTTTTGCTTTAAAAGTAAGAATCTGGCAAAATCCACATTCTCAGATTTTTTGTGATTATAGACCCATTGTACTACTATCCCGTATATGTGAATGACATCAAGGATATTTCCCAGCACACGTTTTTAATGTTTGTTTCAAACACTCCTTTAATTTATGAGAAATACACCTTTGCATTTTGGAAGACTTTTTAGCTATGTACTGTAAATGAGTGGTGCTATAACAGTTCTGACTGAAGCATTTAATCAGTATCTGGTTATACTATTTCAGCCTCCAAGCAGGGGTTCAGATAATTAAATTGGGTGTGTGTAGGTCTCTGCCTTTCCACAAACCAGCTCGAAGTGGTTCACAAGGTTAAAAACAATACGATGAAAGAATAAAACCATAAAAGTAGCAGCATAAAAGCAAGCCGGGGCATAAAACAGCATAAAATACCACTACAACATCAGTCATAAAACATCGTTTAGGCTAAAAAAAACAAACAAACCATAGGAACACTTTTAAAAGGATGGAGCCCCTCAGTTAAAAGCCTGAGTAAAAGGAAATGTTTTGGTTTGGCACTTGAAAGAGAGGAAGGTAGATGGCAGATAAGTTGGGAGGTGGGACATTCCAAAGGTAAGATGCCATCACCGAGAAAGCCCTGCTACTGCTCTTAAATGCTCTTCTATATTCCTCTCCAAAATCCATGCAGTACTAGGGAGAAGGGCTCTAATATAGAATTCTCACTATTTTTCTGTGGTTTTTTTTGGGGGGGGGTACTTTTATACGGAGGAGCATTCAGTCATTTGAGCCCAGTTGTGTAGTCTAAAGTGGTACAGCCCAGACACAAACTTACCACCTAATTTACCAGCATAAAAGTCTTAGACATGGTAATGTAGAATTCAATACGTTTATTAAGAATTGCTCTTTGTTCATAATGTGGAATGGTAAAGTTAAGAATGGAGTGTGCATATCTTCGTATTTTAAATACTTTGTGGTATTTTCTATTGTATGTGTTTTCTACTTTTTCTATTTTTTAAAAAAAATTACCACCTTAGAAAAGGCCTGGTTATTTCAGCTTTTATGGAAAATACAAAGAGTTAGATAAAAGTAAGATGGTTTCAAGTGGAGGAGTGGGGAATCAAACCTGGCTCTCCAGATTAGAGTCCTGCCACTCTTAACCACTGTTCCAGCTGTTTTTGTGTTCTTTGAGGCATGCCTAAGTGGGATACTTTATTTATGCATGCATGCATGCATGCTATTTATGGTCTGCCTTTCTCATTAAGACTCAAGGTACTCTTTTCTAAAGAGCTGGGTTCAGGTTCCTGGAATATTGCACATGCAGCCCCAAAACTGGGCAAACAACTCCCTCTAAGGCCATTTCAGCAAGGGAAAACAGCATGGGGGGAGGAGGTCCTCCTCCTACTGCAGTCCCAAGCTGAATTGGACACCTGCAGACATTCACAACACTGTAGTTTTAATAACAACAACAATATTTGATCTATATACCACCCGTCAGGACAACTTAATGCCCACTCAGAGGTGTTTACAAAATGTGTTATTATTATCCCCACAACAATCACCCTGTGAGGTGGGTGGGGCTGAGAGAGCTCTGAAAGAGCTGTGACTGAGGCAAGGTCACCCAGCTGGCTTCAAGTAGAGGAGAGGGGAATTAAACCTGGCTCTCCAGATTCGATTCCTGCCGCTCTTAACCACTACACCAAACTGGTTCTGCTTTGCAGATATTTATACTGGTAATTCTTACAACAGGGGAAGGAAGGCGGCATGGCATAACCTAATCTCATCAGATCTCAGAAGCTAAGCAGGGTCAGAACGTGGATGGGTGACCACCAAGGAAGACTCTGCAGAGGAAGGCAATGGCAAACTACCTCTGCTTCTCACTTGCCTTCAAAGACCCTTGCTGGGATTTCCTAAGTCGGAATGCAACTTAACAGCACTTTGGGATGCAATCCTTTGCACACCCCTGTAAAATAAGTTGGTCTTAGTTTCCCCCGTTTCTAGGTGGGGTGGGGGAATCAGAAGATTCGGGCTGAGGTGAGATTTAAACAAGAAACTTCCTTGATCATATCTTGCAGCTGCTATTCCACACCAGGTTTTCACGGGTAAGAATCGTTCTCTTTTGCATGGAAGTATGTAAGTTGTCACATGGTCAAATAGTCAAACCTTTGAAAAACAAAGGTGTGTCCCACCATAGTCCTCTAGCTAGGCAAAGTTCTTACAATTGTGATGTTTTGTTTGTCAGGGAGCAAGAAACTGATAACTGGAGCTGGGGGGTGAGAAAGTTTTCTTCCAAAGAATTATGCACCTGATAGACGGACTCACGATGGACGGACTCCTCCATCAGGAGGTTTCATGTCTTCATTTTTAAAAAAACTTCACTGTGAATGTTTCAAAACATCCTGCTGTATTTTCTGGTTCATGCCATGTCTCCAACCTTAGGCTGGAGGAAGTTCCTCCAGCCCATGGAGTCTTCCGTCAATGGAAGAGCCACTTAAGATGGAAGAAGACTCCTCAGGCTGTAGGAAGGCTTCAAACCTTGCTCATTGGCATGGTAGGATTAACACCAACAAAGCCATCGATGTGCCAAGTTCATACATAAAATCATAGAGTTGGAAGAGGTCTTACGGGCTATCTCACCGAGGCCACTGCTCAATACAGGAAATCCAGAGCTTGAGCATGGCCCAAAGATGGCTGTCCAACCCCTGCCTGAAGGCCAGGAAAAGAGAGCCTACCACCTACATAGGCTGCTCATTCCATGGTCAAATGGTTGCCACCATTAGGAATTTTTTTCTAAACCTCAGCCAAAATGACTTAAGTCCATTAGATCTAGTCTTCCTCTGTGGAGCAGCAGAAAACAAGTCTTGGCTCTCTTCTACGTGAGAACACTGCAGGTGTTTGAAAAGTGCGCTCATGTCTGTCTCCCTTCCCTTTTCTAGGAGAAACATACCCAGTTCCATCAACCTTTCCTCACCGGATTAGTTTTCTACACCTTCAGCCATCTTTGTTGCCCTCCTGTGAACCCACTCCAATTTGTCTACTTCAAGGTTGCACAACATGGTGTCCAAGGGCACAATAGCACCCGCCAACATCTTTCTTGGTTCCCACCAAGTGGTTTTAGACAGTGGGCAGGGCCATGTGGGGCTTTTGCCCCAACAGGGCTTCAGATTGGCTGTGCAGATTTTAAAAAATTGCTTTGGCAGCAGCTGCCACCACAATACAAGGAGCTTCATTGTGTATATGCGAGATGTCCGGCCTGGCCGGACTCAGCCCCGGGACAGCCAGTTGGAACCCTCCCAACCCCAGCGGCTCGCTTACCTGGCCAGGGGACCCGGTGAAGACTCTGGAGCTGCTCAGCAGTTTGGTTCCACGGCCGCCAGGCGGGGCGACATCAGCCTAGGAGGAACCACCTCCCGCCAATCAGCTAGCAAGCGGGCCACCGCCACCATCCACCACCCTCTCAGCGGCAGAGCCAGAAGCGGGCGGGAGAGGCCCCATCGCCGGCACCCACAGCCCAGCCACCTCTTACAGCTGCCTCTCTGACAGAGGAGCCTCTGCAGGGCTCAGCGACGGGCCATGGGGCTGCCATCCCACCTGGCCGGAAACAGCCACCCCCAGGAGAGAGGGGGTGGGCCCGGCCAGGGCAACAGAGGTGTGGGAGGCAGGAGGCAGAGGGAGGGCCTGAGGGCCGTAGAGAGGCCTGGGATTGGCCAAGGGGGAGGAGGGAACAAGAGACAGGAGGGGGAGGTTGGCATGATTGGTGGAGGTGGTGGGGGAAACAGAATAAAAGGGGCCTTCCCGATGAAGCCAGGGAGGAGACAGCTGAGGCAACTGGGAAGGCACAGAGAGACCAAGAGTGAGTAAGCCAGAGCCCAGCAGGGTAGGAGGCGGAGTTGGGGTGCCTTAACCCCCGCCCCTACCCCCATCTGAGGCCGAGGGAGAGGCCCCTAGGGGGCGACAGTCACGGCAGAAGGCGGAGCCGGCGCAGCGGGAAGGGGAGGGGCTCACACGAGAAAATATTTTTTAACAATATGTTCATTTCAAAAGTCATCGTGTTAAGCAGAGCTTCTGCCCGAAATGTTGAAGAGCTACTATTAGAGTTATACAAAACCTCATTCCCCTGCATTTTGTACGTAGCTGTGCCTCCTGTGGCAGCCATTTTGTGGTTGTGCCCACCTGCGTCAGAATTTCAAAGGTGCTGGCAAGTTCAAAAAGGTGGGGAATTCTGGTCTACAGCCTTCTTCAAATGTGGTGCCCAGAACTGGATGCTATTCCAGGGGAAATTGGACTAGTACAGAAGAGATTTCTTGTGACTATGGCCATTTCCACACGTCCTTAAAGGGATGGCCCACTCGCCGAACTCTGGCGGCTTTCCGACTTGACTCCAGATGTCTCCGTTTTCAAAACAGTTTCAGGCTGTTTGGCTTCCATTTTTTCAGAGCCTTTTTTGGGACGGCAGGAAAGTGTGGCCTCAGAAAGGGCGCCAAAAAGGGGAAAGCTTCCAGTGTTTGGTGAACGGGCCATCCCTTGAAGGATGTGTGGAAGTAGCCTATGTCTCAAGGATTTCTAGGCATGGTTCGGCTGTAACAGGGCCAGATAATATTGCCAATCAGGGATGAAAGGGTTTGGTGTTCTATGTAGGGTTGCTACTCACAGTTCTCTGGAGCTCTGTCAGCCCCACCCGCCTCACAGGGTGATTGTTATTGTGGGGATAATAATGGTATACTTTGTAAATCTCTCTGAGTGGGCATTAAGTTGTCCTGAAGGGCGGAATATACATCGAATGTTGTTGTTGTTATGGCTGGTGCCAGCTGTAGCTTGAGAGGCAAGATCTGGCCACACTTATACCCACTCTAATCCCATCCGAAATGGCTTATTGCAACATGCTGTATATGGGCCAGCCTCAGAAGGCATTTTTGGAAACTTCAATTAGCGTGAAACGCAGCAGACTAATTATGAGGATCATATTTCACTATCCTTAAAAGAATTGCAGTCACTGCCAGTCTTTCTGGGCCAAATTCACGGGGCTGGTTATTTGCTGAAAACATTTTTGTCCCACCCTGCCGATAGCTCAAGGAGGTTCGCAAGAAGAAGCCACAAGATTTCATTCAGGATAATATGAATCGGGTTGTAATCATGTATGCCTTCCCTGAACTTTTGGGAAAGGCCCAAGGCCATGCACTCAGAAGTATGAATAAATGAATAAAGCTTCCTACAAAAACAACTTTTTAGGTTTTCATAAAGTTGTACCTTGGGCAAAACTATAATACCATTTTAATATTATGCAGCATACTTTGTTTATACTTCCACCCACATCCACGCCACTTTTGACAGTGGGCTGTGAGTGTGACTGCTATTACACAAGTTTCAAAAAGGGGGCAACTGAATACAGAAGTACAATAAGTGTGCCAGGAAAGTGGGGTGGAAGATTTTGGAATATCTGCAGTAATGTCATGTTACCGTATTTTGCAGAACAAAGACTGTCTGTGGAACAAATGGGCAGATTTAAAAAGAATCTCGTGTGGTTGTTTTGTCTTTTCCATGTTATAATGTCTGACCAACAGCTGTTACTATCCCATCACCAGCCAGTTACATTTCCTCCAGATCAATTTACATATCACCGATCATCAACCTGTCTGCATTAGAGCTAAATGAACCACTCTAAAGTGATTTAAAGAGCATCCAATGCAATTTTATTAGTCCGCAGGGGGCTCTGTTCTTATTTTCAGTTGTAAGAATGAGAAAAAGAAAGTCAGCTTGGAGAAGGATAAAATCTAACATTAATCTGGCTCTCCAGATTAGCAACCAGTAGAGAGCCAATGCTCTCAGCCTAACCTACTCCATAGTAGGGTTGCCAGCCTCCAGGTAGTGGCTGGAGATCTCCTGGAATTACAACTGGTCTCCAGGCCACAGAGATCAGTTCACCTGGAGAAAATGGCTACTTTGTGGGGTGGACTGTGTGGAATTATGCCATGCCGAAGTCCTTTCCCTCCCCATGCCCCGCTTTCTCCAGGTTTCACTCCCCAGATCTCCAGGAATTTCCCAACTTGGAGCTGGCAACCCTACTCCATAGGGTTGTTGAGAGGATAACATGGAGGCAAGGAAAACAATGTAATAAGCTGCTTTGGGTCCCCTGCTTTGGCCTTCAGCAGGGTGGCATTCACATTCTAAATGTTAAGCAGTGTCTTGTGTGGTTTGACCCCAAAAGTGAGTGAGTGTGTGTGTGTGTGAGAGAGAGAGAGGTCGAGTGTGTGTGTGTGAGAGAGATCGAGAGAGAGAGAGAGTGTGTGTGTGTGTGTGTGAGAGAAATCGAGCGTGTGTATGTGAGAGAGATCGAGTGTGTGAGTGAGAGAGAGAGAGTGTGTGTGTGAGAGAAATAGTGTATGTGAGAGAGATCGAGTGTGTGTGTGTGTGAGAGTGTGTGTGTGTGTGTGTGAGAGAGAGAGAGAGAGAGATCGAGTGTGTGTGTGTGTGTGTGAGAGAGAAATCGAGCGTGTGTATGTGAGAGAGATTGAGTGTGTGTGAGTGAGAGAGAGAGAGAGTGTGTGTGAGAGAAATAGTGTATGTGAGAGAGATCGAGTGTGTGTGTGTGTGTGTGTGTGTGTGAGAGAGAGAGAGAGAGAGAGATCGAGTGTGTGTGTGTGTGAGAGAGAGAAATCGAGCGTGTGTATGTGAGAGAGATCGAGTGTGTGTGAGTGAGAGAGAGAGAGAGTGTGTGTGAGAGAAATAGTGTATGTGAGAGAGATTGAGTGTGTGTGTGTGAGAGTGTGTGTGTGAGAGAGAGAGAGAGAGAGAGAGAGTGAAAGTGTGTATGTGAGAGAGAGGAGGGAGTTTTAAAACACTATCCTAGCCATACATTCCTATTTTCCATTACTGATCTATTCCCATATCTCTTGGCTACACTGTGCAAGAAATATCCAAAGAATAGACAAAACAGAATAGCTTGCTTATTTAGCTGAGTATTTATATATCCGAGGGGAGGGGCTTTGGCTCAGTGGCTAAACATCTGCTTCGGATGCAGAAGAGCGCCCTTTCAACACCAGCATCTCCAGTTTTAAAATTCTTGTGTAGGAGGCGATGGCCCTACACCATACGGCCAACGCTAGCCTAATCTCATCAGATCACAGAATCTAAGCAGGGTCAGCCCTGGTTAATACTTGGATGGGAGACCACCAAGGTTGCTATGCAGAGGCAGGCAATAGCAAACCACCTCTGAACATCTTTTGCCTTGAAAACCCCAGCAGGGGTTGCCATAAGTCGGCTGAGACTTAATAGTCCTTTCTACACAATATATGATGTCAGAGACCTCCATCTGAGATCCTGGATAGCTGCTGTCTGTCAGACAAGACTGACTTTGATACACCAATGGACTGCACAGCCGCTTCATGTGTTCATAGCATTGCCAACCTCCAGGTGGTGCCTGGAGATCTCTCAGAATTACAAATGATCTCCAGACTACAGAGATTAGTTCCCCTGGGTAACATACGAGCTTTGGAGGGTGGACTCTGTAGCATTATACCCTATTGAGGACTGTCCCCTCCCTGAATCCTGACCTCCCCAGGCTCCACCCCAAAACTCCAGGAATTCCTCATCCCAGAGTTGGCAACCCTATGTGTTCATTTTTCTCCTGACAGGCGGAACTCACAGCAACTAAGAACAATAAACACAACACAAAAATGTATTAAATAATTAAAACACACAGTTAAACATACATGTTGTCAAGTCACAACCAACTTACGGTGACCCCAGGAGAGGGCTATACCACTTCACCTTTCCTCCCACATAATTAAAACAGGTTGTTAAAACAAATAATCCAACGCTCCTTCAAGCTTCTGCATGAGCTTTCAAAAATGGTTCTGTGTCACTCTCTCGCCAGAAGGCCCTGTCTCACTCCTTCCAGGAGGATAATTCCAAGGGAGTCATCATGTTAGTCTAGTACAGCAAAATAAAACAGAAGTCCATCGGCACCTGTAAATGTTCCGTATCAATATCTGTCTCGGGCCAAGACTCTTGGTGCAGAATACAACCAAACAAAATCATAGTCTGTATTCTCCTCTGACCTTTATCTATCTGTCTGTCTATCCAGGGCTTTTTTCTGGGAAAAGGGGTGGTGGAATTCAGGACTGCAAAATAACGTCACTTTGGGTCAGCTGGAACAAGGGGGGGAGTTTTTTAAAGTTTAAATTGCCCTCGGCAAAAATGGTCACATGGCCGGTGGCCCCACCCCCTGAGCTCCGGAGAGAGGGGAGCTTAGATTGCCCTCTGTCTAGAGAGCAGGGGGCTGGGCCACCAGCCATGTGACCATTTTTAAGAGGTGCTGGAACTCCGTTCCACTGCGTTCCCGCTGAAAAAAAGCCCTGTATCTAGCTATCAAAAATATTCTGCTCCAGAAGCTCCTAAACCACCTTCAGGATTTTTCCCATTTGGAGCCTAGCTGGATTAAAGCTCCCCACTTTCAATATACATCATTCAGAACCCCAGAAAAGGTACCAGGCTCCGCGTTACAATCCTCCTCTGCTGAATGAAGAACTCCCTGTACACCAACAATCTTCCAACCCCAAATTTCATATTGCAAATCATTGCTCCTGCCTTTGCCCGAGAACAAGCCAAGCTCAGAAAACACACAGCTCTGAGTTTGCCCCCCCCCCCCGCCAGCTGTGAGCCACTACTCCATCCTCACAAAGAAACTCCCCACACAAAAGGGAACAGTCCATTAAACAATTAAGAAGCAACCAACAAAGGTTAGAGTTTCCTTGTTGTAATCTGCAGTCCCATCCCAAAGCATGAGCAGTTTGTGAGATCAAGGGGGGGGGGGGGAAAGTGGAAGGGATTTGCTTCCAATCATCCACAGGCAGCCATAAACCCATAATCAGTCCCTCCTTTGCAATTAGGCCTGCAGCTACTATGGTCATTTGCAAGCTAACTGGTAGGTTTTGTTTTTACAAATTGGCCTGTTTGGAAAATGCAGCAAACAAATTGACTGCAGGGGAGTGAATTCCATGGTTTAATGGACTGGAAGAATGCTCGGTTCTCTCAACTGTATGCTTGGTTCTCTCAACTGATGAAAGTCAGTTTATTTATGACCACTGCAGAAGTAGCTGTATTAGAGAGTGGGTGTGGTGTAACTCCTAGAATCTATTTATTTGTTTATATTTGATTTATATTCCACCCTCCCCACACCAGCAGGCTCAGGAAAACATAAACCAAATCCAGGTTCTGCCTAGGGTTGCCAGCTCCAAGTTGGGAAATTCCTGGAGATCTAGGGGGTGAAACCTGGAGAAATTGGGGTTTGGGGAGGGAAAGGACCTTGGCATGGCATAATTCCATAGAGTCCACCACCTCAAAGTAGCCATTTTCTCCAGGTGAACTGATCTCTGTGGCCTGTTGTAATTCTGGGAGATCTCCAACCACTACCTGCAGTCTGGCAACCCTAGTTCTGTCATAGAACCTCCCAGGCAATTCTAGGCCTGTTGTACTTTCTCGGCTTGTTGTGACAATGATGTGGAACTGCTGCTTTGGGTCCCATTTTCAGAGAAAAGTGGGATATAAATTAAAAATAAGCATCATACGGAGTCAGTCCAGTGGTCCATTTAGTCTACATCAGGGTCCCTCAACTGTTGAGTTTATGGGTAGTTTTTGAATTTTGAGGAAAGGTAGTGGCCTGCCCAACAAAATGGCTGCCATAGATGGCTATACAGAACCAATTGCTTAAACTGCCATGAGGTGGAGCAAATCACAAAATGGCTGCCAGTGGGAATGGGGCCAGTCACAAAATACTGGAAAGTTCTACAAAACATTAGGGAGTCCCCAGGCAAGCATCCTCCAACAATGGAGGCAGCTGTTTCTTAAGAGTTATCTCCGCAGACACAAAGGTAATTCCTCCTGGGCTATTAGTCTTGCCAACAGCCTGGAGAAAGAAAACATCATGTTGCTTTAATAGAGACAAAATGGGATTTATTTGCCAGTTGATAGTATTTACCTCCATGCTATGAGATGCTTCACCTGCCCATTTGCAACCAAATACCTCTATTAGAGAGCTAGAAAGTTTATCCCCAGGTCTGCTGGCAACCCTGATTCTGAAGTACTTCCTGTACAGGTGAAATGGAAGAAAGTCAGGAGTGGCTCTTTCCTTTGGGGAAGAAGCAAGCGGACACCAGGAAGCACCACACCTAGGGTTGCCAGGTTTAGGTTGGGAAATTCCTGGAGATTTTGGGGGTGGAGCCTGTAGAGGGCAGGGTTTGGGGAGGGGAGGGGCCTCAGAATGGTATGATGCCATAGAGTCCACCCTCCAAAGCAGCCATTTCCTCCAGGGGAACTGAGCTCTCTCACCTGGAGATCAGTTGTAATGCCGGGAGATCTCCAGCCACCACCTGGAGGCTGGCAACCCTAACCACACCCAAGATACCAACGTTAGGAATTATAGATTTTTGAGAGAAGACCTAGAAAAGAATGCCAGGGCAGCCCTCTATGGTCCATCTAGTCTTGTATCCTGTTTTGCCACCCTGGCCAACCCAGTAGGGTCAGCAACAGGCCTGGAGAATCATAGATCATAGAATCATAAGGTTGGAAGGGACCTCCACGGTCATCTAGTCCAACCCCCTGCATAATGTAGGAAATTCACAACTACCCCCCCACACACACACAGTGACCATGCCCAGATGACAAAACACCATCCTGTCCCTTTAACAGATGCTTAACATTTAGAAATGGGTAGTTGAAGCTGTTCCTGGCATAAAACTGGCTAGTAAGTAACAGCCTCTTAAATCTCATTTAAAGGGACATTTTTTCTCCATGTAGTTGGCAACCTTTAAGGTGTCACAGGCTTCTTACTCACTTTGGAGCCCTGGATGTTTCTACAGGTACCTGCAACTTCTAAATGGAGGGTCAGGCTGAGGCATGAGCTGAAGAGCGAGGGTTAAAGGGCTCTTAGCCTGTGCTCACAGTCTGGGGACCTGACAGGTTTCTAAAACCCTGAATTGTGCCCTCAATTGCAGTGGAGTGCTGAACAATCCTACTCCCCACATGTGGAGCCAAGATGGCAGACAATAACTGAGCCTTGTCAGGAGTGTGTGTGTGCAAAAAGAAAGACCCTCCTGAGCCCTTTTCACACTACTTACGTGCCTCTGGAACATCACAAAATGCAGTGCAAGAAATGCGGAAGATTGCGTCTTCTCACACGCGTTTTGCGCGACATCGCGCAAAACTCGCGTGAGAAGACATGATCTTCCGCGTTTCTTGCGCTACATTTTGCGATGTTCCGGAGGCACGTAAGTAGTGTGAAAAGGGCCCTGGTAAGTGCCGGGTTCCCCCTCCACTGGGAGGGTATAGGGACCCGGCAACCCTATTATTAGGGTTCTATTCTTCTGGTTCGATGCCCCGTTCAAGACTCCACCAGGTTTGAGAGTATCTAGTGCAGGGAGTGAGAGATAGGATTGGGATTCTGTTGGTGTACAACCCACCCCACTGCCCATGGGTTTCCCAGCCTACCTCCCTACTACTAGCAGCTTTAGGTATCTTCTACCACTCTGAGTGGCAGAGGGAGAAAAAAAAAACCAGTGATATTGTCTGTCGCTACATCGATTCCAGGGGAAACCATAGAGTTTCCAGTGATTGCTAGAGTTACCCTACTTCACTTCTGGGTTCCCATTTAGAAGTGACGTAGTAGTGCAGACAATGTTGTACTTCTCAAGTTCCCACCAGCAACCTGCCTGCTGCTTGCCAGGCCCAGCCTGGCAACTGTAAGCCCCTGGCATCTCCAGTTCAAGAAATTCAGGCAGCAGGTGCTAGGACAGACCTTGCTTTGCCAGAGGCCTTCAACAGCTGTGGCTACCAGCCAGAGAAGATAATCCTGAACTAGCTGAATTAATGGTCTACTTCAGTGGGCAGCATCTCACCTTAAGCAAGAGGAACTTCCGGCATCCCTTGTATCCTTCCTCCATTGGAAGAGCCACTTAAGTTGAATGAAAGCTCCTTAGGTGGGGGGAAGACCTCAAACTTTGCCTAGTGGACTGGTAGGATATAGGCCACTACAAGGCAGAAGCATACATGCAGGACAATGAAGATCAACAGGCCAGGCCATTGCACTAGGTGAGCAAAGCATACTAAAATGGGTTGCCAATCTGCAGGTGTGCCCTGGAGCTATCAAGGAATTTCAATCAATCTGCAGCCAACAGAGAAAATGGCTGCTTTGGAGGGTGGATTCTAAGGCATTTATACCCCACTGAGGTCCCTCTCCTCCAGAAACCCCACCATCCCCCAAGCGACCCACAAATCTCCAGGAATATCTCAATCCTGAGCTGACAAGCCTACCGCACGTCACACTCAACAATGTCAGAAAGGTAAAAAGGATTCCGTGTAAGAAAGAGAGTTTAAAACCCACCCATCTGTTTTACTATTCAGTGAAATTCAAGAGTCAGGATGTGTTGTAGACCCATAGATAATATATATATTTTTAATTAACTTTTATTAATACATTCATAACATGATAAGAACAAGAACTAGGACAATAATAACAACTGAGGAAACGTGCATCTATCATTACCAACCAGGGCTTTTTTTCAGCTGGAACGCAGTGGAACGGAGTTCCAGAACCTCTTGAAAATGGTCACATGGCTGGTGGCCCCGCCCCCTGATCTCCAGACAGAGGGGAGTTTAGATTGCCCTCCACGCCGCCGAGTGGTGCAGAGGGCAATCTAAGCTCCCCTCTGTCTGGAGATCAGGGGGCGGGGCCACCAGCCATGTGACCATTTTCTCCGATGGCAGCCCACTGAGTTCCACCACCTCTTTTCCCAGAAAAAAGCCCTACCAACCATACATCAAATGACAGCTTTCAACAGGAGATTTAAGCTAAGGTTCATATAGCAGGTATACAGAGTCATTCTGATGGATTATTTGAGCTGAGCTCGATCCAAAAGAATTAACAGTCCAGATTCACCACCACTTGGTAAGGAAGCTTTGTTAATAACAATTCATTATTCATCAGATAATCTAAAGTTTCCATTTTGCATAGAAATTTGTTGTGCAGTGTGTCCTTTCTCTATGTTGCAAACTATTTGTTATTTTTTCCATAATTAGCTGTTCCCATATTTTGTTATACCATTTGTTCAAACTGGGAGACTTACGGGATTTCCAATATATATATTTATTTACTGACTTCCTGTTTCCCCCTCAGTGGCAACCCAAGGTAGCTTACCAATTTGTTTTCCCCTCCTCCACCCTAGCCTAACAACAACACCTAGGGTTGCCAACCATCTGGAGAAAAACGAAGACACAATTAAGGCTTTTTACCAGGTGATGCTATTGACCTCCATGCCAGGAAGAGCATTCACTACCCATTTTCTACACATTAACAATGCAATCCTAAACAGAGTTACTCCCGTCTAAGCCCATTAAAATCAATGGAGTAATTCTGTTTAAGATTACTCTGTAAGCCTCTGTTCAGGGGGCTGGACATTTTTTCCCTCCAGGTTGTTGGTAACCTTAACAACCTAGATTAGGCTGAGGGCATGAGGGGCCCAAGCTCACCCAGTGAGCTTCCACGGTAGTGTGGAAATTTGAACTAGGTTCGCCTAGGAACTAATCTAACACAAACCTCTAAGCCACGCTGGCTCTCAACATAATCAAGCAATTGTAAGTATGCCCATGTGGGAGATGGCTATTGACATATTTTCCAGGTGAGGATATATGACACCTCTGTGAGAAATGCCTTAACTAGTTTTACTGAAAATCTTTTAGCTGCCCTTGAAATTCCTTAGATTTTTCTTTTCTTGAATAGGAACTTCCCAAATTAGGCTTGAATTTTGCTTGAAGTACAATGCTATAGCAATATGAGGATGTATAGAATAGTTCCCCTACCCTGCACTGAGAAATTGAACTCTTTTGGATCCTTTCAAAATTCCTCTAATGCAGGGGTCTGCAACATGGTGCCCATAGGCACTATGGCACCTGCCAACACCTTCCCGTGCTAGGGTTGTTGACCAACCAGAAAAAGGTGCAAAGCTGACCATCTGCTGTTTTTTTAAAAAAAACATCATTTCCCGTTTTTAATAAGTAAAGCAGTACACCTAAGTGAAAAGTCAGTTTTTCGTGTTATACTCCATTTCTGGACGCCCCCCAAACTGATGGGTTCTGTTTATGACTGCAGCCCTGGATCTAGAAAGGATCTACCCCAAGCCCAGAATTTTAGATTCTAAGATTTGGCAACATGGACTTGGAGATCAGGTGCCACAAAATACCTCCATTCCTTATTATACAGAATCTCACATTCCAAATGCAAATATTTTCCATGATTTCAAAACATGGGGCATATATGAGTCATGTTTCAAGACTGATTTCACTGACAGAGACTACACCGTGTCTTCAAAATAAGCACAGGGGTCAAGAACATTCCAAGACTGAAGAATTGCATTTCAGTGAAGGTCATTCAAGAGTCTTCCCTTTGCCAGATCTTTGTATCCCATATCTGAAGGATCTACTTCTTTTCAACAATTGCATATCTTCAGCATCCCATAGGAACCAAATGGATTATTTACTTTAGGAAAATGCAAACACTTCTGTTCCTCAACATTCCTACGCTGGCTAAGCTGATCTCACTAAAGCCACTCTGATGAAAAAGCTGACATTAATTAACAGAGATGCCAAATCCAATTATTATGCCATTTGGATCCTCATGAGAAGCTTACACATTGCATCTGTATTTAGATTCAGCTCTGGCAGGGCTCTTTCTTTCGTTTTGGGGGACGTGTGTAAAGCTCGAACTTAGCATGTTTTAAGGGGTTGGGCACTTTTCTCCTCTTCTCTGGAAATGCTACTGCTCTCTCTGTCGGTCCAGCAATTGATTTTTAACAACAAAAGTACTGGACATTGGTGCTGGTCTTCCTTTCTATTGTGAATACCAGCAGAGAATTTGGTAGAGCTCTTTGTTTAGTATCCTCAGCTGCTCACACCTATTTGCATGAGTCTAAGCATGGGTTTTAAGCATCTCAAAGATCAACTAGATTTCCAGGTTATGAGCTTTCGAGAGTATCTGACAAAGAGAGCTTTGACTCTTGAAAGCTCAGATCCTGGAAATCTAGTTGGTCTTTAAGGTGCTACTGGACTCGAATTTTTGCTCTATCTGGAACATTCATTCCTCCAAAGAGCTCAGGGTGGCATACGTGATACTCCT
Source organism: Eublepharis macularius (assembly GCF_028583425.1). Taxonomy (NCBI): domain Eukaryota; kingdom Metazoa; phylum Chordata; class Lepidosauria; order Squamata; family Eublepharidae; genus Eublepharis; species Eublepharis macularius. The sequence continues at coordinate 12,309,473 of NC_072798.1, forward strand.
TTGTCCATTTTATACACACAACCCCATGAAGTAGGCTAGGCAGAGAGAGAGTGAATGATGGGCGCATGGTCACCCAGTAAGCTTTATGACAGAATGGGGATATAAACCCAGGTCTTCCAGACCCTTGGCTAATACTCTAACCACTATATAACACTGTCTCCTGGAGTTTTTCAGAATCACACCACGCTGTGGAAAACAGAATGCTAGACTAGCGGGATGCTGGTCTGACCCAGCACGTCTCCTCTTATGTCCTGGAACAAAATCTTTAAGGCAGCTTGGTCTACATTGTGAAATGAGAGTCTCGTAAAAGTACAGAGCTCATAAACAGAAACAATGCAATTTTTTTTGAACAATTATTTGTTTCTTCCCCTTGCCCTCTCTCATTCTGACTTCTAGCCACAGGCATGCTGAGAAGGGCTTTCTTTTTATAAGGCACTATAATTCGCAGCTTCATTCCCCTCATTTCCCCATATTCTTTGACATCTCCATTAGTATTTCCAGAAGAGGTGGTGACGGTAGATTTTCTTCAGGGGAACCAGTTACATGTCACTCGCCCTCAATCTTGAAATGTACACAATTCCTGAACGGATTACCTCTGTACTCACGCTCCATCATTAAAAAAAAAAGACAAAACTTTTTCCTCACGTAGCTCTCCGAGCAACTGGTCGGGCCGGTTTCCGTAAGCATCTGAAGTATGCGCCTCTTTCCTGTCCGACTGATTGCCAACAGGCATATGGGGCATTGGTTGTTACTTAACCACTCATTATGGGATTTGGCTGGTGATTACAAGCAGGTGGATCCTTTCCAAAAAGAAGAAGAAGAAAGACTGTGCTCAATTATCTCGAGACGGTCCCACTGCAGAAACAAGGCCCGTTGCGGAGAAGATAAACTCCTGAGAAAGTATTTCCCTGGTTTGGAGGTAAGTCAGCTTTGCTGCTGAGCTGGTTATGTCATAGAGGCTTGTGGGGCCACGTGGGACTGAGGTTCCTGCAGTTCACGAGAGAGGGAACTTTTCCCCCTTCCTATAATATTACTCCTTGGAAGGGGGGATGTCACCCCACAGAGCTGACTGGGGGCAGTTGTGGGTGTGAGGAAAAGGAGCAGAGCTGGATTTATGTACAAGCTGAGTCTTCTACAGTTTAGGGCCTCAGATTATGAGGGGTCTCTAAAATACAATTTTTTAAAGTAAATTTGAAATGGTAGAAAAATATATTTTTTGTAATGTTAGGGGAGGCGTCTTTGCCTTGATCTGGATAGCCCAGATGAGCCTGATCTCATCAGATTTCAGAAGCTAAGCAGGGTCAATCTTGGTTAGACATTGGATGGGAGACCTCCAACAAAGACCAGGCAATGACTGAGGCAGGCAATGGAAAACCACCTCTGTTAATCTCTTGCCATGACTTGAGGGCACTCTCCAATGGCGGGGAGGTGTTGCTTAAACTTAATTTCAGGCTTTAGTTTATCTTAATCTAGCCTGGAAACAAAGCACATCTTTACAACACAAGCTTGTTATCCCAAGATTGGGGGGGGGGGGAATGTTGCCAGTTCTCTTGGAACTGTTGTCCAGACTGCAGAGATAAGTTCTCTTGGAGGAAATGGCGGCTCCATAGGGCAAAGATTATATGGCATCACATCCCTGTTGAGCTCCCCCCCTTCCCCAAGCTCTGTCGTCCCCATGTTCCATCTCCAAATCTCCAGGAATTTTCCAAGACAGAGTTGGCAACCCTAGGGCCAGACCAGCTCTAAAAGAGGATTGGTTTAGTGGCAGGATACCTGAGTTGCACATCAAAGGTCCCAGGGCAATTGCAGGTAACTCTAGAGAACTGCAGTGAGATGTCTTTAGATCCTGGGTGCAGTGTTCATAAGGGCGGGGGGCACTATTTAGAAGTTAATGTATACTTGAAATGTGAAACTACAGTCTGCTTTTAGTGACTCCCCATTGAGTTCATGGGGGGCACCCCAAAATTCAGTTCTGATGGCCCATGCAACTCACTTTAAAAACGTCTCTGGGTAAATATATGAGACACCCTCTACAGATTAAAAGACGTGTATTGGTTTTAATGCATGAAGAGAGGATTCAGGCATAACTGCATGGTGGCCCCACCTATGCACAATTGCTGGCTTCCCAAGCATGGAGTCTATGTTTATGCAAAGTATGTGTGGATAAACCCCAACCCTGTGATTGAAAACACTCTTTTTCTAATTGTTCCCATTTATGGAGGGGCTCTACATGCACACACCTCATAGACTTTGAGCTCACGTGCCAGGGTTTGCACATGAGTAGGAAGCGGGCTGCCGTGCATTTGCCGCAGCTCACAGTTGTGTTTGCGTATAAATTCAGTTTTGGTCTGCGATGGATTTGTTTCATTGTTTGTTCTTGTAACTCATTATACGCCACTTTGAACTATGGAAAAGCAAGATACACTTTTTTTAAAAAATGCCCACCATGATTTCTGGTGATGGGGCAGATGTATTAGGGATTTTTTCACTTCTGTTCAAGCACCCAAAAATGCTAACTTTGGAAGCACATCTTGAAGGACTAGGTTAGAGGAGATGAGAAAGGGAAGCCCAGAACGACACCACTCGGCTTGGGCTTCATGAAGCATGTAGTATGCCATCACCTTTCTGGTAAGCCACAGAAAGCTTTGTGGTTCTTGAGTGTATTAACTCCAGCTACCTTGAAGGCAGGTACACCATCTGAGAGTCAGCTCGGCACCACATGCCTATGACATAATTGCCTCAGCAACATGTGATCTTGACATTTGCGAAATGCAGTGGCATCATACTGACTCATATCAGCACAGTACCCAGATTAGAACATAAGCAACATTGAATACTTCTGGTTTCTTGATATTAAATGGAAGATTCATCACGGAATTCTGGCGGCTGGGACATTCTTTGCTCCTGAGTGGCTGAAATCCTTTGTCCTCGTCAAAAGCTCTCAGATGTACATGTGTGCAGTGCTCATCCATGCTCACACACACCACGGACTATGGCAAACATTCAGTGGCTCCTTTTTTGACTGAGGGCCAAGCTACACATGACGAATGACACTTGAATGGCAAGTGTATTTCTCCCTGTTCACTTGCCCTCCACTCAATCCACTTGCCGTTCAAGTGTCATTCGTCATGTGTAGCTTGGCCCTCAGAATCAAATGAGTAAACTGAGGATTAAGTTAAATTGAGCCCTTCCATTCCAGACCCTACTTAGGTACATGTCATGAGAGCGATTACTAGCTAGTTCTTAATCTTAAGCATGACTGCTTGGTAGCCAATTCCAATGAGAACTGAATTCCAGGTAAACATGTTTAGGACCATTCTATTACTTTATTCATTTTAATTACCATTGTCTGCTAACAGCTAGGGTTGTGGACTTCTTGTACTGGCCCCTTCCACTGTTCAGCGTTACTGATATTTAAAGGCATAGGAGCTGCTCTGGCCACTTGTTTTCCCAGTCAGTTGGCAACCAGTTCTGCGCACATTTCATCAGAAGTCCGATGGATTTCCACGTAACTGTACTCTCAAGTAAATGTGAAGCTGGCAGTCCTTGAAATTAAGCCACACTGAGCACAGTCAGACTTAACTTCTGATTAAAAGGATGTTGAAAGCCATCGTGACGTAGTGGTTCAAGTGTTGGACTCAGATCCGGGAGATGCAGGTTCAAATCCCCACGCCACCATGGAAGCATCCTGGGTGACCTTGAGCCTCTCGCACACTCTCAGCATAATGTACCTCACAGGGTTGTTGTGAGGATAAAATAGAGAAGGTGATGAGGTAAGTTGCTTTTGGTCCCCATGGGGGGGGAAGGCAGGGTAAAAATGAAGTAAATACGGGGCTCATTTCGAGGGGGAATGCACAGGAATGCAGTTCCGGCAGTTCGCCAAAGAGGTCACATGTCAGGTGGCCCCGCCCACCTGACTCTCGGCCATTTTGGGCCTGTTTCGGCCTGGATCGGGCCTCTGACGGGTGGTGGATCACTCTCTCTCATCAGCGGCCCAATCCTGACCATTTTGGGGCCCTTTTCAGCCATTTCCAACCCCTTTCTGCCATTTTGGGTCCAATTTCGGCCCTGAATGACCAGGATTGGGTCCAAAACAGCCAGGATAGGTGATGTCAGGGGGTGTGGCACATGCAAATCAGTTATACTAATGACACACTTCCGGTGATGGCAAGAGGCGTGGCATATGCTAATGAGTTATGCTAATGAGTTCCTCCAGCTCTTTTTCTATGAAATGACCCCTGAGTAAATAATTAAATAAAGACGCATGTAAAGGATTGGACTCTTACTAGGGTCACCAGTCCAGTTTGCTGATGTGCCTTGGGCAGAAGGAAAAACATTCCATAGCATGTTATCACCCGCTAGCGTCCCATACTTCAGACCGCTGTCAAAAAAGTTTGTTATTCTCAGTTTCGGCGCATGATTCAAGCTGCTGCCGTTGACTTATAAACCTCTAAACAATCTGGAATCAGGTTATCTTAATACCCACTCCTTTTTGTGATCTTGCCCTTCTGTTAGATCTTTATCAGAAGCCTTTATCTAAGCAACCCCACCTTCCGAAGTGAGTGTGGTGGTTTCCATAGAGACGGCCTTTTCTGTGGTGGCACCCCAGCTGTGGAACTGCCTCCCCATTCAAATTTGCCTGGCAACCACATTTTTTAGAGGCCAAAGAAAGCTCACCCCATTTACACTGTGCTTTGAACGCCATACAGGCTAGGTTGTCACTTATTTTAATATTCTGTTTTTAGTTGAGTTTCTCACATCACTAAAATTTTGTTCTCTGTGACTGCCCTTGCAGCGGTGAGGCAGGTGGCCACCAGAGAAGGGGCTTTTTGGTGGTGACACCTCACCTTTGGAATGCCCTCCTCTTGAGTCTTGCCTGGTTTCTACATTACTGTCCTTTAGGTGCCAGTCCAAAACAGTTATTCCCCCCACCAGGCTTCTTACTGAGGGGTTCCATCTTTATTGGCTGTTTTTAATGTCTGCTTCTTGCCTGAAGACTGTTTTATGTTACTGGTTTAGGCCTCAGTTGTTGTTTCAAGCTGTTTTGAGGCACCTAGCTTGTTTTTCATCAATCTTATTCTTATGTCGCTGTTTTTATGATTTTATCGTATAGGGTTTTTTTTACTTTGTGAGCCACCTGGAACAGTTCTCTGAAGAACTAGCAGCTACATTTCCCCAAGAAATAAATCCACTTGTGTTTAACTTTTCACAGGCCTTTTCTCTTCAATTTTGCTTGTACTCTCAGGGCCTAACAACCCATTGGACCCATTTGTCTCCCAGCCTTGCTCCAAGGCACTTTGGATTGCACACCCAGCCTTCACCTGCTCATTTCCTCCCTCAGAACAACCCAGCGAGGTAGGCTAGGCTGAGGGAGGGCAGCTGGCCCAAGACCACCCACCCAGTTTCACTGTTGAACTGGGATTCTCCTCTTCGCCATTTGTATCCTCTCAAACCCCCTATGAGGTATTTATTTTATTGTAGGTTTTGAGTCCAGAGGCACCTTAGAGACCAAGAAGATTTTCAGGGCAGGATCATTCTGAAGAAGAGAGCTTTGACTTTCAAAAGCTTACACCCTGAAAATCTTGAAGGTTTTTAAGGTGCCACTGGACTCAAATCCTGCTGTTCTACTTCAGGCCAACATGGCTACCCTACCTGGAATTATTGACTGATTTGATTTATAATCTGTTCTCCCCACAAGTAAGCTCAGAGCAAATGACAACACAATGAATATATACAATAAAAACCTACATAAAACACTAAACATCATATAAATATTATATAAAACCTTTTGTATTTCTTTTAAACATTTATACCCTCCTTCTCCCCAAAGGACAACCAAAGCAGTTTACAACATTGATTTCCTCTCCTCCATTTTATCCACACAGCCTCCATGGCAAAGCCAGTCCACCAGCTCTTAGCCCAATGCTCCGGTTCCTGCCACCATGCTGGGTGTTGAGTTGCCAACGTCCAGGTGATGGCTGGAGATCTCCCAGAGTAACTACTGATCTCAGGCAACAGAGATGTTTCCCTGGAGAAAACGGATGCTTTGGAGGTGGACTCCATAGCATTGGTACTTTGCTGAGTTCCTTCCTCAGCGTAAACCTCCAAATCTCCAAGTATTTCCCAAGTATTTAGCTGGCTGAGAGAGGGTGAGTGGTTGGGGGTGGGGGGGAATGTCCTGTCCCTTTAACAGAAGCCTAATGGGATGTTATGTAGCAGCAGGTGATGTTTTGACCTCCATGCACCAGAAAGGCTTTAACTACCCCTTTGTGCACATTAGGATAGTTTTAGGTGGGTAGCCCTGTTGCTCTGCAATAGAACAGCAGGATTTGAGAGACCAACAAGTTTCCAGGGTATGAGCTTCTGAGAGTCAAAGCTCCCATCTTTAGACACTTTTCATAAGCAAGGCATAAAAACGTTTCCTTTGCTGTTTGTGCCTGGTATAGTGCCACTGTTAAGGGAGGCTCCGCATATCTACCCATTGCACCTGGTATAGTGCCACTGTTAAGGGAGGTTCTGCATATCTACCCATTGCACCTGGTATAGTGCCACTGTTAAGGGAGGTTCTGCATATTTACTCATTGTGCCCGGTATATTGTCACTGATGATGAAGGGTCCACATATCTACCCCATGGATCTGTCTGAAGAAGGGAGCTGTGACTCTCCCAAGCTTCCCCCCTGAAAATCTTGCTGGTCTCTGGCCTCGCACCCTGCTGTTTGTACACATGAAGCCTCTGCTAAAGAGACGTTCGCCCTCCAGGTCTGCAGGCAGTCAGCGGAGGCTCTGGGCCGCCCGGGCGGCTTCAGGGCTGAGCGGCCCCAGGGAGCCGGCCCCCCGCTGGCCCTCCGGCGCTGGCAGGGCGGCCTGCGCCTTTAAGCGCCCGGGCGCCGCGGGAGCCGGGCCAGGGCCGCGGGTGATGTCAGGGCGGGCGGCCTGGGCGGGGTGAGCCGGGCGGTGAGTCACCCGGCGCGGCCGCCTGTTTGGTCGCACCTGTCCCCGCCCTCGCTGGCGCGGCCACAAGGGCGCTGCTGGGGCGGCCGCGCCACAGCGCTCGGTCGGGGCTTGCCAAGCGAGGCGAGGCGAAGCTGCGCGGCCACCCCGGGTGAGTCCCGCCACCTGCGCGCCCTTTCCACGCTCCCTTGGAGAAGTTCGGGGCTCCTTTACAGGCAGCGGCCGCCTCTGCCTTACTGCGGTTGGGGCTCCGCTCGTTGGTTGCCAACTTTGGCTCGGGAAATTCCTGGAGATTTGGAGGGGGTGTCGGGGAAGCTAAGTTGGGGTGCGAGTCTTTGGCTCCCGGGAAGCTGATCTCTGTAGCCTGGAGAGCCGTTGGGATGCCAAGGGATCTCCAGGCCGCACCTGGAGATTGGCAAGCTTCTTTTGCACGGGCACAGCTGGCTGGCGGGGGTGGGGGTGGGGATGTGTGTTTTGCTTCCTTCCGAGGAGTCCCGCTGGCGACTCCTCCTCGGTGTTTCCCTTGGAACGCGCGTTTCCCAAACCGAGGAGGCGGCGGCGGCACGAGAAACCGGTTGAGCGGTGTTGCGCTCCCGGGGGCGCTCCAGCGCCATCCGAAGTCGATCCCTTTGGGTTCAGTGGCGCTTAGGTGGGTAGCCGTGTGGGTCAGAGCAAGATCCCGGTCCAGGTGCACCTTGACCAACGAGATTCCCAGCCTCTGAGCTTTCTGTATACCCTGGTATTAAAAGTGCCGCTGGACCAGAATTTTGCTGTTTCCTAAGGTACGTTTAAGGATGGTAAGCCTTAGAGAGCAATCCTGTGCGTGTCTACTCAGAAGTAAGCCTCATGTTATGCAGTGGAGTTTACTCCCAGGAAAGTGTTCTTAGAATTGCAGTCTGGGTCCGCTCGGGAATGTAACGGTCTCAGTGCCCAGGCACCGGCTTAAGTGGTTTGGGGAGTTGCCTAGACTCCGGGAGCGAAGAGGCTAGTCTATGCAAGCCAAGTTGACTGAAGGCTTTCTCCATCAACTGATTTTGCCTCTTGTGCTTCTGTGGGTGTTGGGTAATGCACTTCCAATCCTCTTTATAGATCATTTGGAACAGATTTTTTTGTGTGCCGAACAAAAAATCCACCTTAAATGATTGATAATGTGCATTGAAAGTGCATTATCCAATGTGTGCGGAATCAGCCTTTTTCTCTACTCCTTGCTTCCCCCCCCCCCTTCTAGATCGAAAAGCTGCTTCTTACCCCAGTTTTTTTTGCACAGCGCCAGCTTTTTAGGCTTTTTTTTTACACAGGTTTTTCCCCTGCAGCCTCTCCCTAGGGGGTTGGGGCTCCGCTCTTGGGTTGCCAACTTTGGCTCGGGGAATTCCTAGAGATTTGGAGGGGGTGTTTGGGGAGGGGAAGCTGGTGTTTGCAATTCCAAAGACTTGCAAATGATTGCTATGTTGCATTGAAAGTGCGTTATCCAAGGTGTGTGAAAGCAGTGGAAATCATAGCAGCAGTTTAAGTCATTGTAAGAGCAAACCCCCACTCCATCAGTGGGTCTGTGTCATTTTTCTGGATGGAGTTCCTTGGGTTTAATGGTTCAGCATCGATTAAAGTGATGGAGTTTAGTTTTGACACCCTGATCCTGGGCATGTTTACTCAGAAGTAAGTCTGAGTTCGGTGTGTGTATTTAGTGGGATTGCTGATAGCGTTGCCAGCTCCAGGCTGGGAATTTCCTGGAGATTTGGAGGGCGGAGACTGGATGGGGTGGGATTTGGGGAGGAGAGGGACCTTCGCAGGGTATAATGCCAGAGTCCACCTCCAAGGCAACCATTTTCTCCAGGGAAACTGATCTCTATGGCCTGGAGATCCGTTGTAATTCAGGGGGATCTCCAGCCACCACCTGGAGCCTGGCAACCCTAGTAGCTGGGCTTAAACCCCTTTTACCTGCTGATTTGGGAGTCAGCCCCTGTTGAACCTCGTGTGAGTTACTTCCGAACCAATATATTTAGGACTGAAGGGAGATTTCTATGAAGCGGTGGCCATTTGTGGGACCCCAGTGATCAAAAAGCAACTAGAAAAAATGATATGCTGGAAGAAGTTAAGCAGGGTCACTTTCCTAGCCCTGGGGGAAGTTTGCTGGAAAAGTAGATTCTTTATAGGTGGAATCTGATCTAAAAATTGGCCCGGCTAGTTCTGTCTTTCCCAAGGAGTCTTTGAGCAAAATAGTCTTGAAGAGCTAGAAAAACAGTTTATATTGTGGTCACGTTGTGTTTGTGGCAGAGGAAAGTCTGCATGCAAATGGAAGAAATTCTCCTGGGTATGTGTGACTGAGCCTTTAACGGCAGGCTTGATAGCCACTCTGTGGAGTATAGTTGAACCAACAATTTTTTATGTACTATGCTTTTGTCCCATGTTTTTCCAAGGAACTGAGGGCAGGGCAGGCAACATTGTTCTCTCTTCCTGTGATTTACCCTGATGATACCTCTGTGAGGTAGGATAGGCCAAGAGAGTGTGACTGGCCCAACAAAGCTTCATGGCAGATCAGGGATTCGAACCTGGCTCTCTCCGATCACACTTTAATCGCTATACCAAGCTGGCTTTGTTCTGCCTCTCCCCTCCCAGTTGCAGGGGGTGTTTCTGCAGACCCGGAAACCAGATTTTCATGCATGGGCTGTGCATTTAAAACAATTATTTCTTTGTGCCCTTTTGATTTTACTTTCGGCTGGAGCTGCTGCCTTGAAACTCTATGCATGGTAAATCTTCTTTGGTGGATGGAAGAAGGGGAGTGACCGGGTGGCTGCTAATTAATGACTGGGCTCTGCCCATTAGCATTGCTTGATGAATTGTCTTTTTGGCCACTGTAACCTTTGCTGTGGTTGGAAACAAGTTTACCTTCCACGACCAGAAGCCACGCTTGGGGCTTTTGAAAAAAGTTAATGAAATTCCAGCATAAGTACATATAATTTGTTGTAATCTATCTCTGAGATATACCAGTAGCTGGACTTAGCATTTCTGAGACCTCAAAGCACTTCCTGTACAGTCTTGGTGACCTGTACAACAAGCCTAGAAGGTAGGCCAGATGTTAATATCCGCATACAATTACCTTTTATTACAACCAACTGCAACAGCACAAGGCAGTGTACAAGCTTTCAAGCTCTCTGGAAGTGTTCCTCAGGTTGGATGTTAAGAAAGGAGAACAAAAGATACTTTAGCCCTGATCTATTTCAGGTGGGTATCTGTGTTGGTCTGTAGTAGAAAAACAAGATTTGGATCCAATAGCACCTTACAGACCAACTAGATTTTCAGAGTATGAGTTTTTGACAATCAGAGCTCCCTTTGTCAGATACAAGGAGTGGAAAAAGGAAGAAGGGAGCTCTAACTCTCAAAAGCTCATACCCTGGAAGTGCAGTTGGTTTTTAAGGTCCTATTGGACCCAAAACTAGCCCTGTTCTGTGAGTCTGTTCTCTCCAGTCTGTGTTGAATGTCAGGCAGTGCTGGACCTGGCAGTGCTGGGCAAAGCTGCTGTCAGGATGCAACAAACTGAAACATCCAGCGAAAAAATAAAATCCCAGGAATTGATCAAATGTCCCTTTAGCACTGAATGGAACACACCGGTCTTCTTTAAATATTCACATAACGTTGCTGTTGGGAGATTAATCAGTGAGGCTACCTTGTCATTCATGGCTGAAGTGAGATTTGAACTCGGAACTTTCCAGCTAGTGGTTAAAATTACCAAGGCTTTTGAAGAGAGTGCATACTATGCCTGTGTAAGGTCCTACGTACAGTTTCTGGCATCTCCAGTAACAAGGCTAGGAAGACTAGGAAGACTTCTGGCCTGCGGAGGGTTGACGCCAGTCAGAATGGACAGTATGGAACAGTGATCCAATTCAGAAAAAAGACAGTTTTATGCAAGTTTTGATTTATGTCCACTGTTAGTTGCTGATTTACTCTGTAAAGGGAAAGCAGTACAAATTGGTAAAGATTATTAGGCCAACAGAGCTTGGTGTGGGAGCCTGCAAGCTTTTGAATGCCACAAAATTATTTGGAAAGAATGGAAGTAAAGTTGTTGTAGATTTTCCGGGCTGTATGGCCCTGGTTTTGGCATTGTGGTTCCTGCCGTTTCTCCAGCAGCTGTGACTGGCATCTTCAGAGGCGTAGCACCGAAAGACAGAGATCGCTCAGTGTCAATGTGTGTCAAAGCCTTCGACAAAATAATGGAAGTAAAACTCACTGGGTGGAGAGTTCTGTGAAGCTTGCCAACTTGCACACTTTTGTGCGGCCCTCTGTCAAAATGTAATTTTGCTTTCCTACCCCTTCGTTTTTTGTGTTAACGTGAATACTCATATTTTCAGATGTGTGTACTTTCAGTGTTCACAAGTTGCTTAAAGAAGACATAATCTTACCGGTAAGCGATAATTACAGACATCCATTGAGGTCTTTTCTACAGCTTGTAAACAAGGTTGTGTTTTTCCCCTGCAGCCAATAAATATTAAATTCTGCATTAGAACTTCCTATGTGAAAGGTTTTACACAAAGAGGGCTTTGGGAAGCTCTGTTTCCAGCAATCCCCCTGGACTGGACATGTTGTCTTTACTAACTTTTTTTGGCCTATCTTTTTCTGGAGTTTTCATACTCCTGATGGCTGTTATGGGCCAGTCCAGCCCTGAGACCTATTTACCCTTTCAGCCCGTCCCCTCTCTTGGAATTTCACAGACAGCAGCTTTGCAAGAAGGCTTAACTCTCTGTGCACCAGAAATCTCTGGCTGAAAACCGTGCACGAGCACCAAGTGCCAAAGAGAATCAGCAAACGTGGGTACCCAAACTCACAGTTGCTAAACTAGGGCAAAACTGAGGGGTAAGGGGAAAGAACGGCGTTTGTTAGGGAGGATTACTCTACAAATTCACACACACACACCCTTTTGATCCTACTGTCCTTTATTCTGCTCTGAAGAAAGAGGCCAAATTAAAAAAAAAAAGCCAAAAGGGGGTGAAGATGGCCAGAGAGGGGGAAAGAGTTAGTAACTCTCTCTTGACCGTGGCCAGGGCCTTTGCCTGCTCATGTTTGCCTTGCAAGCAGACCTGACATCTTCAGTGTCTTCCTAATGCAGGGTGTAGAATGGGTAGAATGCTGGACTGTTTATTTACTTCATTTCTACCCTGCCTTTCTCCCCCAGGGGGACCCAAAGCAGCTTACATCATTCTCCTCCGTTTTATCCTCGCAGCAACCCTGTGAAGTAGGTTAGGCTGAGATACTGTGACCTGCCCCAAGATCACCCAGCGAGCTTCCGTGGCAGAGCGGGGATTCGAACCCGGGTCTCCCAGATTCATAGTCCGGCACTCTAAACCCTACACCACACTGGAGTAGCACCTGGGAGCCCTGGGTTCAAAACTCACACCCATTTATTTAGTTCATTAAGGCATTTCTGTTCTGCTTTTCTCTTAAAGGCATTTCCAAAACAAACTAAATTAGACAATCTGACTTACACAAGCCAGGCACCAAACAAAACAAACACTTGGTTGGCTGGCTGTCGCAGGCCCTGGGCTGTGAGCCAGTGGCCAAGAGCCCTTTTGGCTCTGGGCCAGGGGCTCATGCCTCTGGTTACACCCAGACTTTTATCCCAACAGACGGAAGGAAACAGAAGTTCAGCCAGGTGTTCTGCCACTTGTAAGATGTCCCCCCACAACTCCTTCCTTCTAGTCCCTGGAGCTCACTAGGAGACCTAATGCTACTGTCTCTACAAAATCTACCTCGCATGGTTGTTGGGAAGATAAAATGGGGAAAGGAAAACCAAATACATCACCCTGAGCTCCTTGGAGGGAAGGTGAGATAAAAACACAGGGGCGGCGCCAGGGTTTCTGGTACCCACAGCTGCCCCTACGTGCGCGCGCACATAGTGCACGCTCACATGAAATCATCACGCAGCAAGCTGGCCCCGGTGGGTGGCTGGGATGGCGCGCGGAGGCTGCCTGTGCTCCCAGTTGGGTGCGGCGGGTGGCTGGGGAGGTTCTGCATGCCACCCGCAGCTGCTGTGCCTGGCCGGGGGTGTGTGTTGGTGGCGGTGGCAGCAGCAGCGTGGGGCTGGCCGGCTGTAGCAGCTGCTGATCAGGCACGCCAGCTCTGTGGCACGTGCCTCCACCCCTGGCGCCCCCTCTGGCGCCCCCTTTGGCACCTCAGCACCCATGGCGCCCACCTCACCGCCCCAATGGTAGTGCCAGCCCTGTAAAAACCACACTAGATGATCATTATGTGCTGAAATCCATCATAGCTGCCTCTGCTGGTCTTGGTCGCTTGTCTAAACTGAAGACTTGCAACATATATTTGTCCTTTCTCCCGGCTCCTCATTATGGTAGCAGATTAAGGAAGTTGGACATGCAGGGAAGCTGTCCTCTGCAAGCAACCTGTCATTTACCAACTGCTTTTCCTTTCCCATTTGATCAACATTCTCTTTAAAACGCCTCTGGTCTCTGCTGTGTAGCATGGCTCACTTCCTTAAGACAGCTGGTTTTGTTTTGCTGGAACACATTCCTTTCCTTGTGGCTACTTCTGCCCCAGTTTTCCTCCTTTCTGTCCACTCTTTTCACCCCATCCCCATAATCGCAGCATGTAGTACTTGGAAGGAGTACAAACCGTTCGTGTGTCTTGTCTAGGCTAACATTTGGGGGTAGATCCAGAGGAGTTAGCCGTGTTAGTCTGTAGTAGCAAAATCAAAAAGAGTCCAGTAGCACCTTTAAGACTAACCAATTTTATTTTATTGTAGCATAAGCTTTCGAGAATCAAGTTCTCTTCATCAGATGCCTGATCCGAACTGGTCAAATACAGAAGATTTGTATTTGACCAGTTCGGATCAGGCATCTGATGAAGAGAACTTGATTCTCGAAAGCTTATGCTACAATAAAATAAAATTGGTTAGTCTTAAAGGTGCTACTGGACTCTTTTTGATTTGGGGGTAGGGGGTTGTCTCTGGTACTGTTGAAATGGATCTTGGTAAAAGTTCATGCTTGGTGAATATTCTGTCTCTCACATGCGTGTTTTTTTAACAATTCAGAATTTAATGTCAAGTACCACTTTTATAATGGGCTTTAGACTGACTAATGGAATGGAGGAGCAATTGCCATCTCAATGGAAACGGAAGTCTGCCAGGCAGAGCTGGCAAAATCTCAAAGCACCAGGAATTTTAAGTTCCCTCAGAGTTGGAATTACTTTCCTAGCTCTGCCTGTCGGATTTAAACCAATTGAAATGATGAGCCAATGCTGGCTTTAGAATTTTTTAAATTACTCCCTGAAAAAGACTCCTGTACTGCTTAGAAGCTTGCTAGCCTTACTGTAACGGGGGAAAAAACCCTATCCTTTAAACTGTGTTGCATTTTGCCTTGCTTCAAACTAGCCTCATTGAGTCTTCATTGAAAAAAATAAGACATCACTGTAGTAAGTGAATGATGCATTTATGAGTCAGTTGCCTAACCAGCGTAAACCAACTGGTTTGTACAATTTGTCTCATTCAAGTGTTGGCCTGTGTTGCTTACAACATGAGAATACCCGCACAGGGCTTGCTTCAGGGTAGGGTTGCCCGGTTGTGACCTGGACTGTCCCGCCCTCCCTAGAACTTCTAAAATGAATTCATAGTTGATACATCTGCACATTTTTTTGTAGATTCCCCCCTTCTCTTTCTGCAGCCCCCACGACTTCGTATGTCAAGCATAGTTGGGGCAGGTGGACGCTCAGACAAAAGAGGGAGACACTGGGAGAAACCGGAGCTGCCGTCTTCCAATTTAGGGCCAAACTTACTTGCAATCTGCAGGTGTGTGACCTGCCAACTCTTTAGAAATTACCGACTTAAGCTCATGTGTCTTTTGTAAACTGTCTTTCTATTGTAAACAATTTTTCTCATGAGTTTGTTTGTAAGAAGGTATTAAAGTGCGAGGTATGGACTCTGCCAGATTTGACGGAAGTGTATCAGTTTATTTGAGCTTTTCTCCAATAAACTTTTATTTTGTCTGGCAAATATTTCTGCCTTGGTTTGATTGAGGTCCGAAGTCCTGGTTGGAGTCTCCCTGTATTGGGACACTGGTAAAAATCCCCTCACAGTTACCCTAGTCAAAGGTCAGATATTTCTTTATTACCTTTTTTAGCCTGCTCTTCCAGCAGACCTCAGGATGGCATATATGCCCCCCTTCCCACTTTATTGTCTTAATTAACTTGTGAGTTAGGTTAAGCAGAGAGACAGTGACTGGCTTGGGATGAGCCTTAGTTCTGTGGCAGAGCCAGGATTGAAACCCAGGTCTCCACAGTCGTACTTAGAGATGGGCATGAACCGGAAAAATAGTAGTTCGTTGCGGTTCATCATTCGTAGCGTTTCACGAACCACAAACCGGCATGAAATTGTCTGGTTCGCGAACCGGTTCATTTGGTTCATGAATATGTCACTTCTGGGGCAGCAGAAGGTCTGCAGAAAGCCCATCCCTCCCCCATTGCCTAGGAAACTCACTGATCAGCACCAGGCTGTCTGTAGTGACGAACCAAAAAACGAACCGACCTAAAAATAGTTGAGGCTCGTCAGAAACGCTGTCCGACGAACCACCGATTCGCAAACCAAAAAATGGCCCAGTTCGTGACGAACTTTGGTTTGTATTTCAGTTTGTGCCCACCTCTAGTCGTGGTCAAATACTCTGTTAAGTGCCTTCTCTGGATATGCCAGAGAAGCATGTCCAATTGCTGCCATGCATGTGCCACTGGGTACCAGAATATTTGTCCCACCCGCAATCTCCACTCATTGCAAGTACAACCAGGACTTAACGTGGTTCTTGAGTAGCTTCTGCTGCCTGCTATTTCTCATTTGCACATCACGTACTTTGGTGTCCAGTGTGTGTAATGTTGACTCTTGGTTTAAAACAAAATCTGCATCTTGGCTTGTTAAACCCAATGTTTCTTTGAGACACCTTGTTTTAGGTAGTACATTGCAGTATGTTTTACACATACTCCCCCCCCCCCCACTCTCCCAGAGGTGGAGGCTGGAGTCCATGTCCTTGCCACGCATGCCAGCTCTTCATTTTCATACCTTAGTTTTCAAGGGAGTGTTGCAAACCAAAAAAGGTTACTGAATGAAGAGCCGTGTGAAACAAAGGGCTTCACTTTATGCTTTTGCCAGTGTACGTTATATGGAAAAATGGTTCCCACAGCTCAATCGTGGCCTCTTTAAGTGGTAGAAAAGTGAGCGGTGGATATAGCAGTTGTAAAGCTAATTTACTGTTTGACTCCAGTGACTTCTACTGGAAGACTGCCAGCCCTGAGTCTATCATGCTCATAATAAAAGGAGGTGAAAGATCAAAATCAGGTAAAGCTAAAATATTTGTGAAATGGGTGTTCGAAGAACAGAGGTGGGGCAGTTTAGCAGCGGTCACATACATTTCAGCTTGTTTCTTGGGACTTAGTGGCATTAAGACCAAAGGTTTCCTAGAATGATTGCATCCAGAGTCTGTGAAAAATTGCCTCTTGGCCAAATACTGTGCCCCCCCCCCCCCCCGGAAGATTTAGTTGGTAACGTGACAAATTAACCAGATTTAGAAAGTCAGGTGGGCAATGTCATAAGTAGATTTCTGTTTTCATTCTTTTCACATTTTTACCTGCTAGGGGGTCAGAGGCACCTTTTGACAAAATTTTGCTTGACTACATATAACTTCTATGTGTCTTGCCGAAATGCAGTTCAAGTTAACACCGAATTTGATTTTTTTAAAAAGATGCTTTGACAGCCGTAAAAGTCATGACGGAATGGGCCAAAAGGAATTAACGTGTAATTAGCGGATCAGGATTAAATTGTCGATGCTGTAAAAGCAATGAATAAGTTTGAGCAGAGCATGCAGTCACACCGAAGTACAGTTGCCAGTTTTGCAAAGGAAATTTAGGTCCTGAATGCTTGCCACACCATAGACTTGAGCTGTCTAGCAGGTGGTTGTCTTAAATGGCAAAGACGCCAAGGACTCGCAGTGAGATTTTCCTGGTATCTGGTAAGCTCAGTTCTTGGCAGAGAAGGAGAGGTTTACCTTAACTGCTCACAACCACTTAAAGAACCTCAATGGAAATAAAACGGAGCTGAAGAAAAGCTACCATTTCTCAGCAGCCTTAAAAACAAAGTATTTTCTGCCTGTAAGTTGTAGCCTTTGTCAGACTTACCTGAAAAAACCATTGCTGGAGACTTGGGGCCAAGCTACAAGAGACGCCTGACACAGGCTGGACACTTGTCAGCTTCTCTCAAGTTTTGATGGGAAATGTAGGCGTCCTGGTCTTGCA
Organism: Eublepharis macularius; assembly: GCF_028583425.1. Lineage (NCBI taxonomy): Eukaryota > Metazoa > Chordata > Lepidosauria > Squamata > Eublepharidae > Eublepharis > Eublepharis macularius. The sequence continues at coordinate 12,326,700 of NC_072798.1, forward strand.
GCTTGGCTCTCCGACTGCTGTCCAATGGACTTTTCAACTGGCACTTGTCCAGCATTCCGCCAAGCTGCCTACATTTCCCATCAAAACTTGAGGGAAGCTGACAAGTGTCCAACCTGTGTCAGGCGTCACTTGTAGTTTGGCCCCTGGACATTGGCTTGTCTGAGCTTTATCAAGCTCCTTCTCAGCTCTGAGATTGTTGGGCCAGGACCAGGCAGCAAAAAGGAACCACCCCTTTGGTTGTTGCCCCTATAAATAGCTGGACTTGCCTGTGGGAAGGCAGCTGGTGTCTCTGCCTCCTTCGTTCCAACATCTCTCGTTCTCTGTGCCTTCCTTTCATTGCTTACCAGTGCCCAGTCGACTCAATGTTTGTGCCAGGCTGGAAGCCCCTGGCTTCCCAAATCATTCTCTGCTTTATTTGCTTTCTTGGATACAGCCAGGGCTTTTTTTCTGGGGAAAGAGGTGGTGGAACTCAGGATCGCACAATGACATCACTTTTGGTCAGCTGGAACATGGGGGGGGGGAGTTTTTTTAAAGTTTAAATCGCCCTCAGCGAAAATGGTCACATGGATGGTGGCCCCACCACCTGATCTCCAGACAGGGGGAAGTTTAGATTGCCCTCCGCACCATTGGAGTGGCGTGGAGATCAGGGGCCGGGGCCACTGGCCATGTGACCATTTTCAGGAGGTGCCAGAACTCCATTCCACCGTGTTCCCGCTGAAAAAAAGCTCTGTGAAAGACCAACTAGACTTCAGCTTTGAAAGCTCATACCTTGGAAATCTAGTTGGTCTTTAAGGTGCTGCTGGACCCAACTCTTGCTCTTCTACTACACACCAACACAGCAATCTGAACTCCCCTCTGTCTGGAGATCAGGGGGCAGGGCCACTAGCCATGTGACCATTTTCAAGAGGTGCCGGAACTCTGTTCCACTGCGTTCCAGCTGAAAAAAAGCCCTGGATACAGCTGTTGCTGAGACACTGGTGGTCATTTTGCTAGCAAGGGCTGCCATCTTGAACCCACAATGCTGATGAAAGAGGCTTAGGACGGGAAGCCTGTAGTTACAGGGCAAATCTTACATATTGTGTTGTGTGGCATGCGACTCATCTTTCTGGCAGTTTCCACATTGTTAAAGTTGTCAGGTTTGTTTCAGCAAGGTTTCATCTCTGGGTTTAGATTTATGCTTGCATTCACATTTTCTGCAACCATACCTGGGCCGTTTTCACACATCTTAAACATCGTGGAAAATCGCACAAAACTCACCGAACGAGGCATCTTTGTGGCCTGAGTTCTGATGTCATCGCGCCACGAAAACGGAACCACGATGGGGTGGTGTCAGAAACTGCGCCATGAAGGCACCTCGTTCCGTGAGCGTTGCGCGATTTGATGTTTAAGACATATCTGATCATTGGATGTTCTAGCGATTGATCAAATTGTATTTTGCTCAGTGAATGTTCTCGTTGTTGATTATATTGTATTGACTTGCACTTTGTAATCTGCCTTGGGTTTCAGTAAGAGAGAAAGAGAGAAAGAAAGAAAGATGCAGATAAATGGCAATGCTAAATGGCAATGCTAGATGCAGATAAATGGCAATGAGGCCGTTTGGTCTCTGATGCAAATGGGATATAGCGGCGAGAGAGAGCCTCTTATGTATGGAGTGTTTTACGGAGCAAGCCAGCGTGGTGTAGTGGCTTGGGTGTCAGACTAGGACCTAGTCCCGAGTTCAAATCCCCACCCTGCCACGGAAGCTTTTGGGGTGCCCTTAGGCCAATCACACGCTCTTGGCCTGATCTCCATCAGGGGGGTGTGTGAAGGTTAATTGGAGAAGAGGAGAACTATGCAAGCTGCTTTATGTTTCTGCTGCGGAGAAAGGCAGGATCTAAGTGAAATAAATAAATATAAGAATGTGGGGAGACAGATCTGCTTCCCTGCAGGAATGCCCCTGTACCTCCACCTGTACTCCACCTGTATATTTGCGAAGAAAGGAAACATTATAAAGACGTCACAAGCCGCTCGCGCTCTCTCCTCAGTGCTAGCCCCTGGAAGTTTTCACTGCTCGGAGAAATGGGGCACCGGTAACAATATATCATTTCCTTCTTTAATTGAAGGAGCTAGCTAGGTTTATTTCCTGTCTTCGCTGAGGAAGAGTGGAAAATTACCTTTGGTAAGGGCAGGACGGTTAGGTGAGGTGGTTTCCTAGTTTTCCTGACATAAACATTGGCCTCTGAGGAACCTGAAAGGTGGCCGGGTCATTTTGTACCCGGGGTTGTTGTGGCAGCCTCCCGCAGGGGTTTGGAAGAGTCTGCACTTTTTAGTTTGCATGAAATTAGCATCTTGGGCATGTTGTTGGCCTGGACAGGGTGAACGATGCACTCCAGGGTGAAGAAATAATGATCCGTCAGTGCAAGAACGAGGTGAGTCTCCTTGCAAACTATACTGTGCATGTGGAATTTATGATTTTTTTTGCGGGGCGGGGGGATAGAAGTGTGTCCTGCTACTCCCTCCTCACCCACTTTCTAAATCAGGTCTGCAGAGAATGGTTGTTTACAAGCGGAAAGATTAGAACAATAAAAGTATTAGCCGAGACCTTCAGGGCACGGAGCAATCAACTTGACCAAGCCGGCCCTGCCCGTGTCAGAACGGCTCTTGCAAATTGGTTTTTTTTAAAAAAAAAAAAATAACAACAACTTGGTATTTATAGCCTGTGTGGGAGAGTTCAGGGTGCCTCACATACCGCCGCAAAATAAAAGTTGTGTAATAGAATTCCTCTTTTAAAAAATAGCCCCGGCCAAAATGTTCCTAAACAGTGTTGCAAGCGAGCTTTCAAGTTCCCCAGAATGTTTTTTGAGCGTAATTTAGGGTTGCCACCTTCCAGGAGGGGCCTGAAATAACCTTGGCTCTCCAGAGAACAGTTCTCCGGGAGAAAACGGCTGTTTTGGATGATGGACTCAGCAGCATTATACCCCTCTGAGTCCCTCCCTGGGTTCTATTCCCAAATCTCCAGGAGCGTCCCAACCCGGAATTGGCAACCTTAGCCTAATGTTTTCCAGCCCTCCTGGGTCATGTATTGTGTTTTGTGCTGGGAATGTACTCCTTGGTTAGCATGGGCCCAGTTTAAATTGGCACCTGGTAGGGTTGGCAGCCTCCAGGTGGCAGCTGGAGATCTCCCAGAATTACAGCTGATCTCCAGCTGACAGACATCAGTTCCCCTAGAGAAGATGGCTGCTTTAGAAGGTGGGCTGTACGGCATTATACCCTGCTGAGGTCCCTCCCCTCCCTAAGCCCCACCCTCTCCAAGCTCCACCCTCAAAATCTTCCAGAATTTCCCAACCAGAAGCTGGCAACTCCTGTGCCACTGCAGCACATCAGGAGAGGAGACGGGGTTTAAGCTTTCCCCTCCCCATGTCATTTCTCTACTTGAAAAATCATGGTGGGGGGGGCTCTATTTGCCCATGTATCCCCATTACTTTAGCATAATATTAAGGAAACCTAGTGTTACCATCAGTGCATGTGGAGTCCCCTCTTCCGGGGCAAATGGCAACCTTTTGTTTCAGGTCTGGAAAACAGAAGCCCGCTTTTCCCATATGCTGTGGTCTGAATCAGGCCCACCCGTGTTTGGGATAAAGTTCCCGGCACAGAACTGTAATGACACATTGGATCAGGAAGACCTGCGGGACAACATAATTTGTAGCTGGTCCCTTTAAAAGTGGGATGGTGGAGTACAAAATTTAAAAAAGAGGGAGAGGAAGATGTCTGGAGGCAGGGCGATGGGGGAGTCCAGGATTTCATTTGGATGTCCAAAATGTTCCAAGATGTGCCAAAAGCAAATAGGACAGAGAAGCAAGTTGGGAGGGGGGGGTCACACTCCCTTGGAAAAACTCTGGAAACGTTTCCTGGCAAAACACAAATGCATTCTTTGTCTACATGATTTTTCAAAAATCCCTGCACTACCCAGTATAAGATAGACGGGGATTTTTGTGAGGAAGGGAGACTGTGAAAGAGCAGCTTGGCCTAAGTTTGCCTTTGAGCTAGCGTGGTGGTTAGAACGTCGGACTAAGATCTAGGAGACCCACGTTCGAATCTCCGCTTTGCCATGGGAAGCTTGCTGGATGACCTTGGGCCAACCACACTGTCAGCCTAACCTACCTCACAGGGCTGTTGTGAGAATAAAATAGAGGCAAGGAAAATAATGCAAGCTGCTGTGGGGCTCTCATCGGGGAGAAAAGGAGAGTATAAATTAACTAAATAACTTGTTGGGATGCTGAGTTTCTAGCTCTGTCTCCTAGCCCAAATGCTACACTAGCTGTCCCTGAAAGCTCTCTGAGGGTTACCAAGCCAGGGTGATGGACTAGCTACGACAGTGTCCTTGGATCGTGAAGACTGGTTTCATATCCCTATTCTGACATGCAATTTGCTTGGGCAACTCGGGCCTGCAGGGTGCTCTCAGCTCCCTACCTCGCAAGGTTGTTGTGATAGGATTGGGAAAGGAGAACTGTGTCCATTATCCTGACTACCTGCTGCAAGTTTGTCCATTACACCCTTCCAAAGTATGGCTGTTCTGGCTGAATCCCTTTCCAAAAACATCTTTGCACATTCCAGTAACAATGGAGCAGAAAGAGATCGGCGATGCCGATAAGGAGTTCGCAGTGCTGTTGGGACATGTTATGCCAATGCAGCTTCCTGCTTGGGCCAATAGCCCTTTCAGTGCTAAACAATGGTAGCGTTTGGTCCTGCCTTTCGTAGGTGGGTGGTGATATTCTGCTCGGCAGTGCACTTCCCCTGCCTTCCTGATCGTGATGAGAACATCAGGCGGCGACTTCAGAAACTTGTAAAATAATGCGAGGTGGCATCTTTGGGCATGTTCCAACCCGTGCCCAGACTATCCTGAGTGTGTCCCTGCAATAGGCCTTCTCCTACAGCCTGGTAGTTCTTCCCCATCGCTGCAATTCTCTGTGCGACGTTCTCTTCCCTTAAGAGCTTGGGTTGCATGGCCGTTAAAAGAACAGGCTGTGACTGGGGAGGTTCTGGGTTTTTTCTTCAAATCTTGTTTCTCTTTTTTAATGTTTTCTTACAACAATACAACATTAACATAAAATACAAATATAAAGAGGGAAGGGGAACAAGAAAGAGGATATACCAATTAATACTTTTTACAAGCTTGTCAGATTCGTTACTTAGTTGATAATTCTTTCGTATTACCTTTATCTTTACTAAATTTGTAAATTCAATCTTTATAGCATGTATCCCCGTTACTTCAGCATAATATTTATTGCCTACCATAGAATTCTAATTTTCGTATCCACAGATCACTAACTTTGACTTCTCTTTCACATACAGAAAGTCCATGAAAGGTTGCCAGATCTTCGTAAACTTGGCTGTTGATTTCTCTCTTAACAACCCCATTAATTTTGCCATTTCCTCAATCTTCAACATCTTAACTAATTACTCATCTATTGCTGGAAGCTTATCCGATTTCCAATATTGTGCATAAACTATTTTTGCTGCTATTGTCATATATCTAATTAGAATTCCAACTTCACTTCTTGGTGACGTTTCCACTAAACTCTGTAGGCACGTCTCTGGCTTTAGTTGTAGATTAATCTTTAGTACTCAGATCTTGTTTCTTCTTACTGCTAGGCAAGACAGCCTCTCAGCGTCCACAATCCAATTTGGAATATCAGGACATTGGTGATTACAGCCGTTTTCACACATCTTTATCCTTGCGCAAAATCGCACAAAACTCACGGAACGACAGCATCTTCGTGGCGCCATTTCTGGTGTCATCGCACCGTGAAACGGAACCATTATAGGAAATCACACGGTGAAGATGCCATCGTTTCGTGAGCTTTGTGCGATTTTGCGCAAGGGTAAAGACGTGTGAAAACGGCCTTAGCTACATTACAACATCATTGTAAGAAATAAAGTCAGATCACACCCTGCTATGATGGGGCGATCCCCAATCCCCCCAAATCCTTCTCCTTGGCTTTATTGAACTGAACTGTCTGAACTGAACAGCCCCTGCTGTTTTTAAATGTTGTTGTTATCTGCCTGAGCCCATTTGTGGGGAGGGCAGAATATAAAATCAATCGGTCAGTCAATCTTTGCCTTCCTCTTGCTGGCTCCCTCTTTTACCAGTTCTTCTCCCCTCACTGTCATAAAGAGTCCAGCAGCACCTTTAAGTCTAACCAACTTCACTGCAGCATAAGCTTTTGAGAACCACAGCTCTCTTCATCAGATTCTGACGAAGAGAGCTGTGGTTCTCGAAAGCTTATGCAGCAGTGAAGTTGGTTAGTCTTAAAGGTGCTGCTGGACTCTTTACGATTTTGCTACTACAGACTAACACGGCTAACTCCTCTGGATCTCTCCCCTCACTATCATCCCCTTTTCTGGGAGCCATTTGAATAGATACAACAACCCCAAATGATTTTTTGAACTCCATTTTTTTTTTAAAAAAATCTGTTTATACTTAGATATTGTTCTAACTTTTGGGGGGGTTGGCAGCCCCACCTATCGAGAACATACCATGCCACTTTTTGGAAGCACTGCTCTCTGCTTCTTAGTAAAGAGTCTAGTAGAACCTTTAAGACTAATCAACTTTATAGTAGCATAAACTTTTGAGAACCACAGCTCTCTTCATCAGATGCATCGAAGAGAGCTGTGGCTCTCAAAAGCTTATGCTGTTCTAGGAGGGAGCAACTACCTTCAAAGCGCTGAATGGTCTGGGGCCAGGATGCTAAAGGGCCACCATCTTTTATATGTTCTTGCCTGGCCACTGAAATCTTCCCTAAAGACCTTTCTTCGTGTGCCCCACCTGCTGAGTTAAGGTGGGTGGTTATAGAACTGCAGGCCTTCTCTGCGTTGGCACTCTGTGTATAGAAATGCCTCCTGGTGGGGGTTTACCTGATACCGAATCTTAACTTTAAGGCACTGGGAGAAAATGGTTGTCATCCAGGCTTTTGATGGAGTAAGGTTTTTTTGGAAGGGAGGATGGAGTTCTTAGATTTGGGCTTTTTGACTCGCAGAAGAAAAATAGCTGTGGCTCAGTGGCAGAGCACCTGCTTGGAATGCAGAAGTTCCCAGGTTCAATCCCAGGCGCCTCCATTCAGAAGGATCAGGTGGTTGGTGATGTGAAAGAACCACACCTGAGACCCTGAAGAGCTGCTGTCGGTAGACTTGCCAATGCAGTGCTGGCACCTCATTGGAAGCTTTGGGGGGGTGCTAATTGGCATCACTAATGCTGTGACGTCACTTCTGGTGCAAACCAGGAAGTGACATCACTTCTGGTGCAAACCAGGAAGTGATGTCATTATGTTGCTGCAATGCTCTAGAATTCCACTGAAATGCTATGGTTCTATGCCAGTATTTCCCCCCTGCCAACCTACCGAGCGGTGGCAGGGGACCAGAGATATGGAGCAGGAAATCTTTTGCCAAACTGGAATACCTGGTAAGTCTAACTAAATAGACAGTAGTGACTTTGATAGACCAGCAGTATTGAGTGTAAGGCAGCTTTGTGTGTTCATAGAGATTTGGGGGCAGAGCTTAGGGAGGGGGGACTTTGGAGAGAGTGCTCAATGAGGTATAATGCCACAGAGTCCAGACTGGGAATCTGACCTCCGGAGACTGGAGATCAGTTGTACTTCTAGGAGATCTCCAGGCCCTACCTGGAGATTGGCAAGCCTAGCTTATGTGAAGACCCAGACTGCCATGTTAAGTCATTATTGGTTTGGTAACTTTTTTTAAAAAGTTACAACCGTTTTTCTAACTGTTACCCTGTGCATGAAGCCATATATGTTGAAAGGGCAGATTATAAAACTTATAACTAGGATAATATGTATTTATCCACGTTTTAAACACTAAAAGTGCTGTTTCAGTGTGAAGTGTTCTCATCTTCCAACTCAGCAACAATACAATAGCGGAAGGATAGATGATAAAAAGAACACGAATTGATTCATTGTTGAGAAAAAGGTATGTGAAAATAGAGCAGTAGACAATTATTTATCAAATGTACTTCTTTTCCCTTCCCTGTCCTTCCTCTAAGGACCTCAGTGATGTACCTTGGGATTATTTAAGAGTTATTTTCCCTGTTGTGCGAGAGAGATCAAACGGAGAAGTGGCACTTGTTTCTGGGTCACTGCTGCTGAGTAGGTTCTTCAAACCAGATCTCTTCCAGCCTAAATCTAGCATGACAGGATTAGAATTTTCTATTTATTTTATTTTACTTAATTTATACCCCTCCTTTCTTCCCAGTGAGGACCCAAAGCAATCTACGGGCCAAGCTACACATGATGAATGACACTTGAACGGCAAGTGGATTGAGTGGAGGGCAAGTGAACAGGGAGAAATACACTTGCCGTTCAAGTGTCATTCGTCACTTGTAGCTTGGCCCTATATTGTTCTTCTCTCCTTCATTTTATCCTCACAACAACCCTGCGAGGTAGGTTAGGCTGAGAGTTTGTAGTTGATCTGGTTACCCAGCAAGCTTCCATGGCAGAGCTGGGATTCGAACCTGGGCTTCCCAGATTGTAGAAGAAAAGAAGAACCAGGTACAAGGTGAAGAAATGTATTCAAGTTTTGTAGATGCCTACATGTTTTGCTTAAAAGCTTTGTCAGGGGATCTGTTATGGTATAAAAACATGATTTATCTAATGATTTCTCAAATGAGAACTCTCATATAGTAAAATTAGAAACATTAAAATATAATACATAAACATCTATCCAACATAAAATATAATACATAAACATTGGATGGATGTTTATGCATTTTAATGTTTTCAATTTTACTATATGACTGTTCTCATTTGATAAATCATGTTTTTAATGTCATAACAGCTCCTCCGACGAAGCTTTTAAGCGAAACGCATAGAATTTAATCCTACAAAATTACACCCGGTTCTTCTTATCTTCTGCATACTGGTGCAGCCATTGTTTCCCCAAATTGTAGCTCGACACTTTAAACCCGCTACGCCACACTGGTTCTTGATTGCTCATGCTGTCTCAAAAGTTTAACCTCTTATACTTCAAATCACCCCTCTCAAATCATAAAATGGGACTGAAAGATCTTTGGTTTACGTAAAATTGTGGTAAATACATTAATTTGAGTATGAGGAAACCTGGGCTTCTTTCTGTGTCCCAGCATAGCTCTCTGTTGCAAAGATTACTCTCACCCCAATAGGTATCTTACCCAGTTTTCCCTAACCTGACATTCTCCTCCCCACGTGAGCTGTGGTAGATCGTCCTGTGGCTTGCCATGCGCAAGTCTAGATGAGGTGGCAGAGATGTGTAATGAGGATTGCTTGGCATGTGCCTCAGATCATGTGGGAATGTACTCCTGTCACTGACCTTGAGATCCAGTGTGATGTAATAGTGAGGTATTGATCTACAATTGGGGAAATCCAGCTTCATATCCCTGTTAGTCCATGAATCTTAATCAATGACCCCTCCCCCTGCCCCGGGCCTGCCTCTTCTCTTATCCTAATCTACTTCACAAGGTTGTTGTGATGGTAAAATAGAGGACAAGAGAACCCTGTGTGCCTCCCAGAGCTCCTTGGAGGAAAAGCAGAACAAAAAATTCATTTATTCCTCCGTAGTCCATCTTTCTGAAAAAGACACAAACAAGATTATAACAATATTATAATTTCTGCAGCCTGCGTTCAAATGGCCTGCAATCTAGAACAGGTTGGCCGAAACTGTTAGATTGCACCTTTGGCCTTCTGGGAAGCATAAGGAAAAATGAAAGTAGCAATATATTAAAAAATAGGAGCGAATCAAACCGAATGGAAAATACAAGCCGCTTATGTACAAGCTTGAGAGCAGAGGGAAAACGTCGATTTGTTTACTTTATTCGTGGCCTGCCTTTCTTGCTAGATTCACAGCAGGTTGCAGAATAAAAGCAATGTATGGAATGGATTAAAACTTGCTTTGTTTTGCTAGTAAAGTATTAGGTTTACTGTGGTAATGTACTCCTACAGCGAGCGTTACAGAATAAAAACTGTGTACTCATGCGTACAATGAACTTGGACATCCAAAAAAATAATAGGAGCTGGGGGATCAGACGGGTGGTCTATCGAATCCGACATCGTGTCTCGCACAGTGACCACTCAGTTACTCTGGAGGGCCAACAACAGGGCATAGAAGGCCAAGGCCTTCTCCAACGTTGCCTCCTGGCACCGAGATTCAGACATTTACTGCCTCTGCATGTGCATTCGCTGTGGCTAGGAGCCGCTGATAGACAGACTCCTCCTCCCCGACTCTGTCTAATCCCCTTTTAAAGCTATCTATGCCTGTGGCCACCACGACATCCAGTGAACAATGTTGTAGTACAGAATTAAACACAATGTGAACAACACACTGCCTAAGGCAAAGTATACTATAAACCGTGTAGTGAGTAGAATTACAAAGGAAGAGAAAGACAATGCGGTAAAAGCTTGAAGAATAATTGCAATAACCTACAGTAATATTGCATTATAATGAAGCTGTTCCATTCGACGAGGATCCTAATCGCTTTACAAAAATTGCCCTTCCGGATAATTCTGTTTTGCACATTCTGCGGAGTGAACAGCACACGGCCTAAGGCCAAGTATTCTGTTTTGCACATTCTGCGGAATGATTGGCGTATGGGGACATTCCGGACCTCCTCAGGAAGGGCATTCCGCAAGGTGAGAGCAACCACAGAGAACTTGCAGCGGTTCTTCCTACCCATTTGCAGGGTGGTGCCTTGCTGTCATGGCAGAACATGGCAGGGAGAGGCGGTCCTTCAGGTATGTGAATCCACGGCCATAAAGGGCTTTGTATGAGATAGCACCTTGAATTCAATTGTAAGATGTCATTTATGTTAACGAAACCAGAGATTAAGTTTAGATGAAGCACTAGGTAAACAGCCAACAGAACCCTGTTTGGGCAGTGTTACCTAGTGATGGGGGTGTCAAGGAACCCTACAAGCACAATTTCAGTTAAAGCTGGGAGACAGTGTGGTATAGTGGTTAGAGTCCAGTAGGCATCCAGTGGTTAGAGTCCCCAGTCTGAAACCCCATTTTGCCATGGAAGAGTGCTGAGTGACCTTGGGCCAGCCATGCCCTCTCAGCCTAACCTACCTCACAGGGTTGTTGTGGGGGTAAAACAGAGGAGGATGTCCCCACGGGGGAACAAGGCAGGCTATAAACTGAGTTCCAGAGGACTTAGCCGTGTTAGTCTGTAGTAGCAAAATTGAAAAGAGTCCAGTAGCACCTTTAAGACTAACCAACTTTACTGTAGCATAACCTTTCGAGAATCATAGTTCTCGCATCTGACGAAGAGAACTGTGATTCTCGAAAGCTTATGCTACAATAAAGTTGGTTAGTCTTAAAGGTGCTACTGGACTCTTTTTGATTTTTCTTCATCATGCATCTGACAAAGAGAGCTGTGGTTCTCGAAAGCTTATGCTACAGTAAAGTTGGTTAGTCTTAAAGGTGCAACTGGACTCTTTTCGATTTTATAAACACAGTAAATCAGTTCATTTTTAGGGTGCCACAATAATCCCTTTTAGTTTTGCTACAAGAGAATAATACAGCTACGCCCACTGTGGTGTGAACAAAATTCACCGCAACCACAACTTGGTTTTAATTTGGAAATTCAAAGAGCCCCCCCCCCCCCTTCTCTCTCTCTCTCTCCTTTTCTTTCAAAGGGAAGTTAACTTTTAATTGCCATTTGGGATCTGCTCCTTCGAGGTGGAGCAGAGGTGGAAGGCTGTTTTTGCTTCCTGTGACAGCTGTCAGGCATATTAAAAAGCCTCTCCTTGATCTGTTGTCGGAATCCCGGCACACCAGGCCCTCAAGCGCTTGTCTGGCGTGCTCTAGGGATGGATTAAATTGCTTTCGTAAGGCATTCTTGGGCTCGGGTGCCCCCAGGGCACCTTGCGTCTGGTATCTGTTTGCTTCAGCTTTTTTTTGCACGGGGTGTTAAAACCATTGAGAGTGTGTGCGCACAGGAGGTTGGAACGAAGGCGAGCTTCCTTGCACCCGCACTGGCCACTCCAGGGCTTCGGAGGACAGGTGTGCTGTGCTCGGGCCTCGCATCTGCTCCAGGCCCTGCCTCTTGACTCTCAGATATCCGGTACTGTGTGGAACAACCGATAAGCAAAGAAAGAGCTTCCGTATCATCCGATATGCTGTGCTTGCTTTGTGGGATGATCTTTTAAAGAGAGGGCAAAGTACCGACTCGCGCAGATGGCATCGTTAGCTGGAAATCTTGGTAATAGGAAGTCCTTTGGTGGGATTTCCTGCTGTATTTCCATATGAGCTGCTACCATCCGTGGTCCCCAGGGATCGCTGGAAGCATATTTTATTGCAGCGTAGTCTATGAAACACATGGTATGGCATCTGCGACTGCCCCTTTTTGCTAATCAGCACTTGATCTGGCAGTGCCAGGTGATGAATTAAGGTTGCCAGCTCTGGTTTGGGAAATTCTTGGAGATGGGGGGGGCGGTGCCTGGGGAGCAGAGAGTTTGAAGAGGGAAGTCAGCTCAGAAGAGATTTAATGCCGTTGAATCGTCTCTCCAAAGCTGCCTTTTCCTCCAGGTGAACTGATCTTTGTGGTCTGGAGATCAGTTGTAATTCTGGGAGAACTTCAGGCTCCACCTGGAGGTTGGCAACCCTGTGGTGACTATGGATATGTGAACTAGTCCTTTGGTTGAATGGCACCATTGCCAACTTGCCCCTCTCTCTGTGAGACTTGTGTAATTTTGTTTTAATTTTGTAGGATTTTTAGCTAGCTGATTTGAGGAGGACAGTGAAAAGTGGAATATTATTATTTAGAGAATTTGGGTCCCTACCCATTTCCTGATTCTGTTGTGCAAATACTCATTTAGGGTGCTTATTTCGCATGGTGCTTAACAGTCAGAAAGATGGCAAATCGAGGGCACAGTGAACATAATGCCTTAATAAAGTGCGGTGGTCCAAGAATTTTATTTCTGCAGACATGTACTTGGGAGAAAGCCCCATGGGACATACCTCTCATTAAATAAGCATCGGGTTTGGGCATCAGAGAATAATTTAGTTGCCACAAAAGAATCAGATGGCCCATTTACTATGCAAATGCAGGAAAAAAATAGCTCTAAGGTTACATCTATATGACAGGACACAATAGGCTTAATAGTTGTTCTTTCTTCCTTGGGAACTATATAGTAAGAGCTGACATGGATCTTTTTTACATAATTCTCAGCATCGTTGCCAAACTACAGTTCCCAGTGTCCTTTGGGAAAAGGGACAGCAGTTGAACTGGTATAAAAATACAGGTCCTGAGAGTGAAATCTGGTCATATGCAAGGATAAAATGGTTGTAACTTTTCCCCAACTGGATTAAAACTTCCTTTGTTTTGTTAGTAAAGTATTAGGTTTACTGTGGCTTTTTTGGACATCTCATCTACATAATTCAGATATCTCCCTCTCCCGCCCCCCTAATTTTCTTAAGTGCACTGAACTCTGACATTGGTGAAACAAAGCTTATCTTTGAATGCATTCCATTTTGGAAGAGTCAGTTTCCTAACTATTAACACTAGCTTTCAAATGCAAAAAAAAAAAATGGATTTTTTTTGGTGCATTCATTAATGGCATTACTTCAGTGACCATTTGTGCCCCCCCTCCTCAAAATCATTTTAGGATCTTATTAAAAAATGCAAGGAAATAACTGCTAATTCTCCGAAGCTCTTAATCCCCTGGACGAGAATGAGCAGGCTAATAGCTGTAGGAGAAGTTTCTCTTATGAGAGATTGCACCTTGCTCAGGTTTAAAGTGGGGTTGAGTTAACTAGAGATCAGTGGCTGGTGGCCACTGGGTCAAATTAACCTGCAGGTGATGGTATCTTAACTCCTCAACCCATCCTTTATTAGCAGGCAAAAAAGGGGAAAGACCGGATTATATAAATCTGATTTATTTCAATGCATCCAGATTCTTTCTTGGGGAACGATAAAAAAAATTTTAAAATCTTTATTCTCACAGTACAAACTTAAGTGTACAGAAAGTCATTTTAGCACAGCCTGAAGTTTCCTAGAAGCTTTCTTCCCCTCACCCCAGTCTTACATTTTTGTGCCCTGATTGGCTGTTGCTTTGAGCCCCCCTTTAACAGAAGAATAATTTGCTGAGTGCCAAGTGCCAACCTCTTTGTTTCCAGAAAGCAGGCTTTGGGATACAAAAGAATGAAGAAGCAGTTGGTCAGGGCTACAAGATGACCTAAAATGTATTGGGGAGGATAGTATAGAATGGGAGTGTATGATTGTGTTGGAGGGGGGCTGAAGTCAGGGCTGGATCTAGGGGGCCACCAAAGAGAGGGCACCGGGCGTGGCTGCTGGCACGCTGTGGAACTGGTAGCGACAGTGTGAGTGGCTGAGCGGGAGGGCTGGGATGGGACAGCTGGCTCGCAGCTGCTGGACCAGAGCACGCAGAATCATGGGGGCACTCCCGGGGGGCTGCTGCGCCCTGTGCAATGACGTCACTTCGGAAGTGATGTCATCACATGGTCATGAGAGCGTGTGTGTGTGGTCACAGGGGTGCCAACATCCCAGGATTGCCCCTGGGTGCCTGCGACCAACGCTATGGCACTGGCTGAAGTTGAGGGGAATTATGCTGGCTTGGAGGGAAAGTTCTTGGTGAATCAGGAGCACGTTTTACAGGTAAAGAAATGTCCAAATGTCCACTATTCATTCTATGATGGAGTGGGCTGTCAAGTCAAACCTGACTTACGGCTACCCGATGGGGTTTTCAAGAGACTAACAGAGGCGGTTTGCCTTTGCCTGCCTCTGCAACCCTGGTCTTCGTTGGAGGTCTCCCATCCAATTACTAACCAAGGCTGACCCTGCTTAGCTTCTGAGATCTGACGAGATTGGGCTTGCCTGGGCTACCCAGGTCAGGGCATTCATTCTATAACATTCACATTTTTCATGGGACTTTTTGAGGGGCCGTGGCTCAGTGGTAGAGCATCTGTTTGGAATGTAGAAGGTCCCAGGTTCAGTCCCTGGAATCTCCGGTTGGAAGAACCGGGCAGCAGATGATGTGAAAGACCCCTGCCCGAGACCCTGGAGAGCAGCTGCCATTCTGAGTAGACAGCACTGACCTTTATGGTCTGATTCAGTACAGGGTGGATAAAAATCAATTTTAAAAACATCAAAAAATCGGATTTTTTATTTAAATCGGATTTTTTAAATAAAAAGTTTTAATAAAATGTTTTTTGAAAATAGTTTTCATTTTATGATACATTATAGTCCAAAGGACTATAAGGATTAGTTTTTAATTATGTAGCTTGAGGCTGTATATTCATGCAATGTTTAAATTTTTTGGTAAACGAATTCCGTTAATCCATTCTCAATGTCATGCTCTTCCAGAGGTTTCTGTAAGAATATTGGGCAGTTTTTCTGTCTAGAAGATATTATCACAGATGCTTGGTTTTATAGTTCTCAAAACTATGAATTTGTATCTGCAGAGATCACGTCTCTTAAAATAAACGCACACGGTTGAGAAGAAGACCTTAATCTCATTGTTCCTTTGCAAATCTTTGTACGCGGAACCAACCCCTTACCTCTTAAGTGCAAGTTTCAAAAAATTCAATGAATAGAAGATTGTTGGGAGGGAAATCGATCTGTACGAGAAGCTAAATGTGAGGAGTATTTATGTTGAAAAACATGATTTAAATCTAGTCTTACTGACTAGTGATTTAAATCGTGATTTAAATCATGATTTAAATCGATTCGATTTAAATCAAATCCACCCTGATTCAGTATAAGGCTGGATCAGGTGCTTAGGAATGGCCTCTGTGTGTGTGTGCGTGTGTGTGCGTGTGTGTGCGTGTGTGTGTGTGCGCACGCGCATTTTACCATTAAACTTAGCTGTTCCTTGCATCACGCTGTCTCTCGGAAGGCCTTCTTCTCTTAGAGGGTTCTCTTATCTCCATTCTGTTTCCACAAATACAACTATTTTGAATAGCCGTTTGAGTCAAACTTCACAACAGAGACCGAGCTTGTTGCCATTGCTCTGTTAATTTAGATGGGTAGCCGTTAGGGTTACCAGCCTCCAGGTGATAGCTGGAGATCTCCCGGAATTACAACTGATCTCCAGGCCACAAAGACCAGTTCCCCTGGAGAAAATGGCTGCTTTGGAGGGCGAACTCTATGGCATTATACCCCACTGAGGCCCCTCCCCTCCCCAAATCCCGCCTTCTCTAGGCTCCACCCCAACATCTCCAGGAATTTCCCAACCTGGACCTGGCAACCCTGGTAGCCGTGTTGGTCTGCAGTAGAAAAGCAGAATTTGAATCTAGTGCCACCTTAGAGACCAACAAGATTTTCAGAGTGCAAGCTTTTGAGAGTCTGACTCTTGAAAGCTTTCCACCTGAAAATCTAGTTGGTGCTCTGAAAACCGACCTGTAAGGTCAATGTCCTCCAGCCTTCTGTCTTTTCTGCGCTGTGTTTTTAGAGACCTCTGATAGCTTCTTGGCCACCCACTGCTTGAGCCCTGTTGTGATGGAGTTTAATTTTTAATGCAACTGAAGGTCAAGAGGAGAGCTTCCTGCTAGCCCGCTGTTCCGTCTCAGAGGGGTGTTTTCTAACGCCAGCCATGCCTGGTTATCTATGCAACCTTCTTGGCACCCCACAGGGGGAAATACGTCATAGGAGAGCTGTTGACTCATTGCTAGATTTCCTACCAGTTTAGGAAGTGGGAACGTGGTTGTAATGTGGGAATGGTCTGACCCAGGTCTGAGATGCGTATTTATTTATTTTATTACATTTATATTCTGTTCTCCCTGCAGAGCAAGCTCAGAGCAGATAATATTAGAGTATAAAAACAAAGTAGCTAATAAATAAAAACAATTCCAGCTAATAAAACCCAGCAGCATTCACACTGCACAATTCCTCGACAACCAAGAACCCATGGGGCATCTGGCGAACTGTTAGATATTATGCAGACCGGGGGGAGAATTTTATTTATTTGTTTGTTTGTTTATGTGATTTGTAGTCCGCCTTTCTCACTGAGACTCAAGGTGGATTACACAGTATGAGACCAGTACAGTCAGTTTCAAGGATATTTCCATAATGCCATAGGGTAAAAAAAACACAAAGACATAGCATTAGCGAGAATCCAATACAGAGTTGAAGAAATGCTGAAACAGAACATAAGCTTACAAATTCATTACAAAGAAAGAGTTACAAGCTCCTAACAACTTATACCAATTTATTTTTGATACATAATCAAATTAGAAACCTAAAACAAGAATTCGCATTGCCAGACTTTAAGTGTTCTGATGTATTGAATTTAAAGAATGTCAATATGGGTTAAGTCATTCTATTGTTATCTCTATTTATTACCAGTTGTTATGTTTATAGTTGTCAAATTTCTCTCCTTGTACTGTTGGTGTTTTTTCTTCTTTAATAAAATTTAAAATTAAAAAAAAACATAAGCAATTCTAGGGCTGACATTAGACCACATGAAGCAAGGGTCGCTCTTAGGAGAACATATGTAAAACGACAGATAGTACGTAAGGCAATGTAGTCGTGAAGTCTGTGGTCCTTCCTTAACTCGTTAGCAAAGCATCTGAGAGCCCCTCCCTACAGTACAAAAGCCTTTTTGAATAATTCTGTTTTGCATTGTTTGCAGAAAGCTAGGAGAGTGGGGGCTCTCCTGACCTCCTCAGGCAGGCCGTTCCACAGGGTAGGGTCCACTACAGAGAAAGCCCATGTACGGGCTGCTGTTGATTTTGCCCATGTGCAGGGTGGCACCTGCAGGAGACCCTGTTCAGATGAAGCTGCTGTGGAGGAACACGGGGAGAGAGGCGGTCCTGTAGGTATGCCGGGCCAAAGCTGTGAAGAGCTTTGTATGTGGTAACCAATACCTTGAACTGAGCATGGTAGCTGATAGGTAGCCAGTAGAGTGACTGCAGAATGGGGGTGATGTTCATGCTCCTGCTCGCTCCTGATAGCAGTTGTGCTGCAGGCAGGAGCGGCGCCAGGGTTTCCGGCACCCAGCCGGCTGGGCACGTGCACACCAGCCTAAGTGATGATGTCACATGTGACGTCATCACAGGCGTGTGCACAAGCCAGCCCCATTGCTGCGGCGGGCAGCTGGGACGGCGTGCGGGTGGCCTCCCAGCTCTCCCGCTCAGTTGCCCTGTGCCACCACAGACGCCTGCCCGTGGCTGCTGCGCCCGGCCAGGGGTGTGTGCTGGCAGCAGCGTGGGGTGGGAGGGCTGGGAGGCTGCAGCTCCGTGGCGTGCACTCCCGCCCCCAGCGCCTCCTCCGGCGCCCCGCACCCTGAGGCAACCGCCTACCTGGCCTCAATGGGCGCGCTGGCCCTGGCTGCAGGGTTTTGCACCAATTGGAGTCTCCTAGTTAATTTGGATGGAAGGCATATGTATAGTACATTACAATAGCCAAGTCTTGATTTTACCCCTCCTGGCAGGATGCCGGTTAAAGAGGAAGGTCCACTCACCTCAACCACCATAAGCCTGGTGGAACATCTCTTTCTTACAGGACTGGAGAAAAGATAGAACTTGCTGGGCCTGTGTTTCCACAGACGGACAGTTCCACCAGGTCGGGGCCAAGGCCAAAAAGGCCCTGGCCCTGGTCAAGGTGAGATAAGCCTCCCTGGGACCGGGAGCCACCAGCAGATGTTGGCCCGTGGAACGAAGGGCCCTCTGGGGAACGTATGGTGAGAGGCAGTCCCGCATAGGGAAGGAACGCTCTCAGCAAGTCATGTGGCAGGTTCTGCCCTGTTGGCACGGGAGGTGTAAAAGCCCTCAGACTGCTGAGGATAACCTGAGAGAAAAAGTGAAGGGCTTGTATTTTATAGCTTTCCCAAAAGATCTCTCGGGAGTTGTAGTTTGTGAAGACTGAGAATTTTATGTTGCAGAACAACCGTTTTGCAAAACTACATTTCCGAGGTTCGTTGGTTAGGCACTGGGAGAGCTTGAGATGGCTCTAATTCATGCTGTAACATCTCTTGTCAACAAGCCCAGATCGTACCATTTCATAGACAACCTTCACAACTCTTCAAATGGCGGACTGAGACTCCTCTTGGCACATTTGTTAAGCGCTGGGTGAAGGTTCTCAGGAGTTCTGGGGAACTCTCGGTTCTGCTCTGAGTTTCTTAGGAGGAGGGTGGGATGGAAACACGATGGTATGTGTTGAATCTGGTGCAGAACAGAGAAGAATGAGCAGAGACCTGGATGCCGCTTACATGTTTCCAGCGGGAGGACTCCTTATCCTCCCTGGTCCCTCTCGAATGAGCAGTGAGGGTGGGGTGGGGAGGGGGGAAACGGTATTACATAGTGCCGCAGTGTTATTTCTGGTTGGAAAAAACCCCAGAAGTGACATTTCTGCATTGCAGTGATGTTCTAGGAATCCCTGGAACCTCTGTGATCAAAGCATAGAGATTGACGTGGTTCCTAGAGTGTCGTCACGACTCTGTTATGTCACTTCTGGTTTCCCCCCCCCCCCCAGAAATGATGTTGCAGTGGCATTATTTTTGTCCACCCCTGCCGCTGGAGCCTCCCACCACTGGAGCCTCAAGGCCTGGCAACTCTTATCATGGAAATTGCTGGTTTGAACGTTGCCTTTGCTTTGGCTTCAGTAGGATCATTTCCACACAAGTTATCTGCCCAGAGTTCAATGCTATTGGGGAGCATTTTACTTTCCCGTTTCCTCACAGCATCATGGTGCAGTTGTACACCTCTTGGGGTTTCCCTGGCTTTTCTCCCATCTTTCTCAGACTTGCAAAGTTTTGAGAAAGATTGCAGGAAAGCGTGGATGGCTGCCATTTACGTGGGAAAGTCTAGATTTTCCTGCCCTTATAGCAGCCATTTTCTTTGACCTTGGCCCCACAGTGATTGTTTCCTCCCCCACCACTGTTTTTAATCAACAGTTTCATATTATTATATTGATATAACATTGTACCAATAAGTATAGCAAGTTCTGTGAATTCCCAGCCTTCATTTTTTTAAAAAAGTGACTCTCTAGCCCCTTCCATTGAGG
The DNA here is from genome assembly GCF_028583425.1 of Eublepharis macularius. Taxonomy (NCBI): domain Eukaryota; kingdom Metazoa; phylum Chordata; class Lepidosauria; order Squamata; family Eublepharidae; genus Eublepharis; species Eublepharis macularius. Next base: position 12,346,680 of record NC_072798.1, read on the forward strand.
AGATATAAGAGGAAAGGCATATCTCCACAATGGAAGGGGCTAGAAACCTTTTCTTTTAACATTGAAAGCTGGACATTTAGAAAATGTTACAATGCTATATCACCATAAAAATATTCAATTGCTGATACTAAAAAAATGAAAACGCTCCGGTGGCCCAGAGGAGGGGGGATGGCAATAGGAGCGAGACCAGGGCAAGGAAACTGAAGGAAACTGTGCCAAAGGGAAGACTCTTGGTCAGTGTACTGTATTGGAAATTGCACCATCAACAGGAAAACCACATAAACCGGGCCAGCCCAGAAACCACTGTACGGGACCTTGCCAAGCAATACATGTTCAGGCACGTCTCTTCATTTGCAGCGAGGGGATAATAGTGGAGTCTACCGTGCGGAGCTGTTATAAGTTTGTGACAAAGCTATGCAAAATACTACGGATATTATTATTAATTAACGGGAGGGGTGGAAAAGATTCAAAGTGGTTGGAAATGTAACCTTTTAGTTCTGACTTGTCTCCTAATAGGGTCCAAGAAAATTGCTTGTTGAAATCGTTCATCTTTTTTTTTTCAGAGCTGCGAGAAAGTTCTCCCTTCCAATCCGCTAACCTCCCCACCTCCCAATCTTTTACAGAAATGCCCAAGAGCTTTGTGTGAGCCGTCAAAAGCACTCTTCGTTCTGTGACGCAAGACTCCGTGTGGAAGGAGCCTTCTCTTCTGGGTGGGATGCCGAGGAACATGATGTCGGACTTCTCTGGAATGGTGCGTGAATTCCCTCCAAATTGTCAGTTCGGGAATTTTGGGAAAAACAGCCTGCCGGAGAGTGGGAAAGGCCGCCCGGGACGCAGAAGTTCTACTTTGGTAAGCACCCGACTTTACTGACGCAGTCTACCTTATTTCACTTGTAGTCCCCAAACTGCAGGCTGAATTACTGGCTGAATAGAGGGGTCCTTGTTAGAAGCTAGTTTTACCAGAGAAGGTCAAAGTACATCCGTCAAAGTGGCTTGCTACCTAGTGTCCGTGTTGCAGTGAGATCTCCTTCCGTGTCCTTCTTTTCTCCTCAGGTTGGCTGTTGAAGGGGAGGGAGAGGGAGGCCGGGTTTCCATCTGAGAGAAGCCAGATTTGGCCCCCTGAGCTTATCGTTGGTGAGCACCAAGATAAGGTTACTTCAGCAGTTGGTCTGTGAGTGGCTTCACCCATTAAAACATGCAGCAAAAAGCGGATGCGTGTTATAATGTGCAAGGTCTCCTGTTGACTGGCATGGAGGGGCATGCAAGGCACTTGGAGAAAGCAGTCGTGATGGGGTTGGAACTCTTAGTCTATCTACATGAGAGATCTGACACGTGAAGAACACGTGTCGAGAGATGCATTATTAGCTGGGAAGGGTAGTTTAAAAAGGCAGAGGCGGCGGCAGGGCAAAGGCTTTGCTATACACTGGAGATGTGTGAAATGCCAGAAGGGAAACTTCAGCCCAGTATAACCTCTCCAGATCCAAGCCTGGCTCTGGAAGGCAGCTCCAGCCCATTTCCATTCCTCATTGCCAGCTGGTTGCGATCCCACACAGTTTTAGACAGGAGAGGTGAAATTGGCAGAGCCTTCAGGGAGGCAAGGATGAAATTAACAAGCCGTCTGAGGAATGATCTCCGCTGGCTCTGTCTTTTTAAACTACTCTTCCCGGCTAACATTGCATCTCCCTACACTTGACAAACATGCGCCGAGGCGTCTCGTGTAGAGAGACTCTTCATCACTCTGGAACTCCTCCTGAGAGAGCATCCAGTGCTCCTAGTGTTGGTGGTTTGACATTTTAAGTATTTGTACCCTGATTTTCTAATAGCGCTCTCTGAGGCAACAATACATGCAACACTGAAACAATACGAGGATGATGCGCACAATCAAGGAGGTTGATTCCTGGTGTTTAAAAGGTCTCAAATAGCAGGGTTGGAGAGTCGCTGTCCATCTCAGGAGGCATTACTGAGCCTTTTTAGGTGTCTCCTTCCTTGTTAGACCTGTGGGCACTTGTGGAATTTTTGAGGATAGGGAGTAAGTGCTGCTACCAAAAAGCTGCCATGGGGAGTGGGGGCCAGTCACCAAATGATGGGAAGTTGCAAGCCAAGCACCGGTTACAATGGAGTGGCAAAATAGTGAAGAGTCCAGTAGCACCTTTAAGACTAACCAACTTCATTGTAGCATAAGCTTTTGAGAACCACAGCTCTCTTCGTCAGATGCATGCATCAGATCAGAGATAAAACACTCTTTATGTTCGTGGCAAATTGGAAACCCTTTACGGACTGTCTGTGAGAGACGAAGAAAAATGAATTAATGATTTGCGGTTTTGATTTTTAAGAATAAGGTTCCGAGATATCAAGAAGATGAGACACAGATAAAAGACATTAATGAGACCACAAGTTTATTGATAATAAAGAGGGAAGTGTAGGTGAAAAACCGTAGTGGATTAATAATATGCCTGTTATGTTTTTTACTGTTTTTGTAGACTGGTTTGTAGGCCATTCTTGGCTCTTTGTACTTGTCTTTTTGTTATGTTTTACTTTCTTTTGCTCTATCTTTTAACTTTTCCACATTAAAATCGAAAGCTTATGCCACAATAAACTTGGTTAGTCTTAAAGGTGCTGTTGGACTATTTACTATTTTGCAACTACAGACTAGCACGGCTAACTCTTCTGGATCTATGTTACAATGGAGGCAGCTATTTCTGTATGAGTGGCCCTTACAGTCCTAAAGCTATGCCTCTTCTGAAGTATCACTTGTTCCAGTGTGGTGGAGTAAATCAGGACTGCCTCTTTGCTTTGAGTGCCTGTGGGCAATGAACTAGATGGTCTGACTTGCTATAAGGCAGCTTTATGTTCTGTCACCAAGAACAGTATGCTGATTATATCCTGCTCCAAAGCCTGAAAGAAGAGAGATGCTTTCCTGTGGTAACTAAAAGTTAAGGGGACGTCAGATGAATATAGTGATGGTATTCCATAATGACACAGGTAGTTGAATATAGTGAACATACTGTTTGAATTAGAGCTGGAATCATAATCCAGGATGGAGCTATGGAGCAGATATTCCTTTGGTTGTACTTCTTTAAGGACTTTAGCAGCTTTTTTACTTTTGGAGACTACTGAGATCTTACCCGGGGACGCTCAAGTGTAAGGAGACACAATATTAGTCGGGAAGCGTAATTTAAGAAGACAGAGCCGACAGAGATCACTTTGTGATACCTAGTTATCCTCTTCCACATTTATTTATCTAAAAAGAGATCACACAAGGGACTGGATAGCACATGAGCAGATGTGGACCTGGTAGACTAAAGTGAGGTTTGGGTTGGAAATGGACATAAGATATGCAGAGAGTTTGCACCATGTTCTTTCGTTGCTCTGTAAGGCCATTTCCACACAAGAAGTGTCAGGAAGAGAACTGGCTTGTTGGGCCTTGCCGCCTCCTTCCTCGCGGTGTTGAGTGATGGGCTGCTTCCTTCTATTTGTTTCTGCCTCCAGCTGGGAAAAGCTATTGAGACCTACCGCTGTGTTCTTCTGACAGCTGTGTTGTGGTGTGGTATGGCACTGTCTTCGGCCTTGGTTCTGTCAGAGTTGCCGGAAGTTCGAGTGTTGAGCATCTTTGCCAGATTGGATATTCGGCTACTTGGTGATGGAGATCTTGGCTCTCATACCGGGCTGACCAGGAGAAGGGTAGAGCTGCTTCCATCACCCACTATCCCAAGACTGGCACCTGCACCTAGAGTTGTTGTGTGTGCACGTGTGCAGAGATACGTAGGAAAATTACTGTGTGTTGTGTGTCATCAAGTTGCTTGACTTACGGCGACCCTAGGAATTAACCACCTCCAAAACGTCCAGCCATCAACAGCTTTGCTTAAACCTTGCAAACTGAAGGACGTGGCTTCCTTTATTGCGTTAAACTCTCATGTTGGGTCTTCCTCTTTTCCTGTTGCCTTCCACTTTTCCTAGCACGACTGACTTTTCCAGAGAGTCTTGTCTTCTCACGATGTGACCAAAGTATGATAGCCTCAGTTCTGTCATTTTAGCTTCTGAGGAGAATTCAGGCTTGGCTTGATCTAGAACCCACTTATTTGCCTTTTTGGCCGTCCGTGGTATCCATAGAACTTTCCTCCAATGCCTCGTTTCAAAATAAAGGAAGAATAATACTGCTGAAGAAGGGAGCTGTGACTCTCGAAAGCTTACACTCTGAAAATCTTATTGGGCCCTAAGGTGTCTCTGGACTCAGATGTTGCTGTTCTACTGCAGACCACCATGGCCACTCACCTAAAACTAATACTATTTGGTTATCCATTTCATTTTATCCCTCCCCGCTTCCTCCAAAGCCCTGTTCACATGTTTCAGTGAACGCACGTATATGTGTGACCTGTTTGTATGAAAGTGCTAATGAATGCGCTTTACCAATGATACCAGGGGTGAGTACCTGGATGAATCACACATTCAGCTGTATATGCATGGAATGTAACCTGAGAATTACTCAAAACACGTACAAAAAACAATCCAGTGTACAAAAATTGTGTGTGTGTTCACTGAAACCTGTGAACAGGGCTCAGCGAGCTTGGGGCTCATGGTTCTCCCACTCTTTCACTTATCCCACTCTTCTACTTTTTTACCACAGCAACCCTTTGAGGTAGGTTAGGCTGAGAGTAACTGGCCCGTGGCCAAGTGGGGTTTTTGAACCCTCATCGCCCCACACGGAGTCTGTCTGCATGGTGGTGGAGAGTGCCCTCCAGTCATAGCTGACTTGGTGTAGAGAGATGTGGAAATGTTGAGCAACAACCCATCTCTGCTTTTTGGATTAAAGCATGGAATTCCCCATTAAAACAGGATAAAGTTCAAGTATTTTTAAAAATAAAAACCCAGAAGCCTTCCACCAGCCTAGCCCTGAACTAGTTAAACAGAAAAAGAGCGACCATTTCAGAGCCGCCTGTATTTACGGTGTGGATTGCAGGACTCTTTCTAGATGTACGGTTAAACAGAACAATAAGACGGTGATTACAATAAACTCTTTAATCAGCTTTACGGCTGTAGAAAGAACTGCTTTGAAAAAAGGAGACCGATCTCTACAAACAGAATCTCACCTTTCTTCATTGCGAGTTAAAGAAAAAAAACCTGAGTTGTTTGGACATTTGGGTGAATGCAAACATTGGCAGAGGGGCATGTGTTAAATGCAGTTTTCCAAAACACAAATCTAAAGGGATTTGTGAGCCAAAATTCCTGGGTTGAATTTACCTCGCCGATATGTGTTTAGGATAAACGTCCTCCCACTCTTGTGGCAGTTTTGCCTTCTATAAAACAGCTTTAACAATAGCAATTAAAGTCTGAGCGAGCTGCTTGAAACCACAGCCGAGCTGTACCAAGGACGATTTTGAGTGTTTCTGAGCTTTTGGTCTTCAAGCAGCTGACGAAACCTTGTCGGCGGCTGAGGTGAGGGAGGCTGCTCTTCCAGTTTTCTAATCCTGTAATTAGGCTGCAATTCCAGATTTGTGGTTTTTGTAAGCTGTGAGAAGCTTTGTGAGGCAGTGTTGAAGTGAGTGGGAACAATATCATTGTACTCTTAACCCTGCAGAAATGGATGTGGTGGTAGGAAATCTGGGTTGAATCAGAGCGATTCCGGTGGGAAGTGGAGGGCAATCTAAACTCCCCTCTGTCTGGAGATCAGGGGGTGGGGCCACCAGCCATGTGACCATTTTCTCCGAGGTCAATCCACTTGAGTTCCACCACCTCTTTTCCCAGAAAAAAACCCCCAGGAAAAATGATAACCAGGATGCTTCTGGCATCTTAAAGACTAACAAGTTTTCATTCTAGAGGAAGATCTAGAGGAATTAGCCGTTTCAATCTGTAGTCGCAAAATAGTAAAGAGTCCAGTAGTACCTTGTAGCATAAACCTTCCAGAAGCTTTCGAGAAGCAAAATAGTAAAGAGTCCAGTAGCACCTCCAGTAGCACCTTGTAGCTTAAGCTTTTGAGGACCACAGTTTCTTCTGATGAAGAGAGCTGTGGTTCTCGAAAGCTTATGCTACAATCAAGTTGGTTAGTCTTAAAGGTGCTCTTTTCTATTCTAGAGGAAGTTCTTGTGAATGCAGGCCCTTATTCAGCTGTCTTTAAAAACACTGCCAGGCTGGCAAAGTGACACTGGATTAGATCAAAATACTACTAATAACAGGAGTCCGGCCTTCATTCCTTCTGTGGTGAACAGAGTGGTACCATCCGCTGCCTGACCTCAGGCTCCCAGCTCTTGCAACAGGCTCTGAGTGGGAAAAGGCCTGCTTACTGTCTGGGCTTCATCTTCATCTGTGGCTTCAGCCCGATTCTTTCATGGCCTTCTGAAGGAAACATGTATGGCGATCTTTCCATCATTCACGAGTATTGCCAGCCACCAGGTGATAACTAGAGATCTCCTGGAACTACAACTGATCTCCTGGCAACAGAGATCAGTTCCCCTGGAGAAAATGGCTGCCTTGGAGGGTGGACTCTATGGCATTATACCCCACTGAGGCCCCCAAACCCCATCTTCTTCAAGCTCCGCCCCCCAAATCTCCAGGAATTTCCCATCCTGGACCTGGCACCCCTATTCATGAGGTTTGAACTGGAATTCAAGGTATGCCTTTTGGCTGTTTAAAAGAAATGTAGCAATTTTGGCCCCAGATAAAGATTAGGACTGTGGAGGAGAGAGCTAACACCCCCCTTTGCTATTTCTAGTTAGAGCCCCCCCCCCTCCCAGCTCTGCTTTAAGACGGGGAGGGAATAAGACAGTTGCCTCTGTTGTCCTTTCTTCTATTAAGGATTAAAGCAGCCAATTGGAGACACTTCTGATTGTGGAAATGGTGCCGGGAGGGAGGGAATTTACACTATTCCCTTCTCCAGCTCCATAGCTGTGATCCAAATCACATCGCCACTCCGTGGCTGGACCACAGTCAGTGGCAGAGCATCGCTTTGCCTGCAGAAAGTCCCCGGTTTAATCCTTCAACACAGAGATTCTCCCCTCGGCCCATCAGTCGACTGTATTGACCTTAATAGACCGATGGCCTGGCTAAGTATAAGGTCGTTTTACTTCAGGTTTTCTGACCCATAGGCACATCTGGGGGGCCAGTCACAGAACCGGCCTGTAATTTTGTCAGTAGAGAGCCTTTTCAACAGGTATGCGCTTGCCTGGGCGCTACCTGCCTGCTCCAGACCTTGCCTCCTCGGTGTCTGTTAGATATACAGCACTGTGAAGAATAACTAGGGATGCTGCTTATATCTATGGCTGCCAGCCTCCAGGTAATGGCTGAAGATCTCCTGGAATTACAACTGGTTTCCAGGCCACAGAGATCAGTTCACCTGGAGAAAATGGCTACTTTGGGGAGTGGACTCTATGGAATTATGCCATGCCAAGGTCCTTTCCCTCCCCAAATCCCACTTTCTCCAGGTTTCTCCAGGTTTCACCCCCCACCCCCAGATCTCCAGGAATTTCCCATCTTGGAGCTGGCAACCCTACTTATATCCATTGGAGGGTAGGAGATCTGTCACTGCTTGCAGGTGGCCAGCGAGAGAAAAAAATTAAAAATTAGCACCAGCATGAAAATGTTACATCACCTCCAGGTAGGGATGCCAGCCCCCCCCGTGGGGGCCGGGGGATTCCCTGTCCTAACCTTTCATCCCCGGCCTTGTTTACCTCACCAGCAAGGAGGGGGAGGAGGCGGAAGGCAGGCTGGAAGCCACCGGAGCATGTGGCAAAATGGTGCTCATGTGCGCTCCAGAGGCCCAAATGATGTACTTTTAGTTGAAAACTGGAAGCTTCATTGTCTCAGCAGGGCCAAATCACCCCAAATATAGCAAAATGCTATGTTTGGGGCCAATTCTGCCCCCACTGAGACCTCGTCACTTCCATTTTTCAACTGGAAATAATGTCACTGGGCCTCTGAAGCACATGCATGAGGAAGTTGGATCAGGCCCCCACACCTGCAATGTGACTACCTGTCCCTCGCTTTGGAGGTAAGGGCGGGCTGCCAACCCTTCTTCCAGGAAAAAGCCAGAAGTGACATCACGCTGCTCTAGGAATTGTGGAAAACTATGGTTTTGCCATAGAGTTTCCAGTGATTCCTAGATTGGCATTATGTCACTTCTAGGTTTTCCCAGACAGACATGTTAGCTGCAGATCTTTGCAACAGGATGTCCCTCTTCCGTGAGATTCCTGTTGCGCTTATGGCCAAATCACATAACACTTACCATCACTCTTATCACATCAGCGCTCGACATCACTTCTGGAGAAAAAAAGGAGGTAGCATTATGGGATGCTCTAGGATTTGCAAACTTTTCTATGGTTTTTCTTCTGGGGGTTGCTGGCTGCAACCCTTGATACAGGTGTCCAGTCTAACCTGTAGTCATACGTAGTGTTCTGTTTCTCCGTTCAGCTTCAGAGTGCTGCAAGGCGGGGAGAGGGGCTTCAAGAATTTCTGCTGGTGAAAACAACACAGGAGGGAAAACTGAATTTTCTCCTCCTCCCTTGCAGTGCTCTGGAGTCAAATGGAGCAACAGTATGCTCTGAAGATGAGTTCCCCCAATCTTCCATGAGACTACAAGTTAGGGTTGCTAGGTCTCTATACCCTCCTGGTGGGAGGGGACCTGGCACTTATACCTTGTGCATTCTTCTATTTGCATGTGCACAAAGCTCTCAGGAAGTGATGTCATCTCGCTAGCCATGGGCATGCTCTCACACTTCGCTCAGAGTAAATCCAGCCTGTTTGGGGCCAAAATTGGCCCCAGCGAAGCGCAGGAGCACACCCATGGCCGGCGTGACGTCACTTCAGGAAGTTACATCATTGGGCTCACAGGACTTTGCCCGTGCATGCTTTCCCAGGTTGCCTGACGGTGGCGGGCAATCTCCAGGGATCTTGAACCCCTAGGAGATTGCCCTCCACCGGCAGGCAGCTAGGAAGCCTGCTACAAGTCAGGTTGAGCACCATACCCGACTCCTGCTGCACATACCGTGTATTCTGGCCGTTACTGCCCATGATCTCTAGAAAGCACCGTTTACAAAACATCTCATTTTGGACTTGATTTTGCCTGCCAAACAGGCTGTGCCTCGAATGGTGCAGTGCGGAATCCCAGTTTGTGTGGAATAAACCAACTCTGATTGACCGAGGCACCTGCATTTGGAAGCCACCGCTGCAGACATCTTGCTTTCCCTTTGACTCTCTAGCACTTTCCAGCTCTGTTGTATCTGTGCAAAAGGACCCATTGCTGTTTTGTTTGCGCGTCAAGCTGAGATTTTGACCTAAAAGCTCAACTTGCCCGGCATCATTTGGTGCGGCCCCAAAGCTAATTGGAAGGGGTGGTGTGTGTGTGTGTGTGTGTGTGTGTGTGTTGCAACCAGGGAGCCTTCTGGAGACCTGTTGCTCTTTGCAAAGTTTAATTACAGTGGAAATTGCTTTATAATGTCAGGTATTGCTTTTGACACCGGCCCATCCTGTAAACTTCTTCCCATTTACAAAAAAAGCCTTTGGGATAATTTCCAATGAGAGGTTGTTGGGGTTTTTTCCCCAGTTTTAAGTCGTTGCTATCTCTGTTGTGCAAATATAAAAGTATGAAGATAGATGGCCTTTCCCAGGCTGGTATTTGGCAATTGAATTTTTTTTTTTTTTGCAAACATGCATATTCTTTCTCAGTTGACTTAAAACTAAAATCCCAGGTGCCTCATTTCCCAGGAATCTAATAATGCAGCACTTGAACCAATTACATCGTTCTATCCTGAACACACGAGCATCGTTCATACATAATGACAAACCAAAGCTGGTTGCCAGAGGATCTTGCGGCTTCAGTTCTTCCTCCCTTTGTGCCCATTCAGTTAATGAAAGATGTCTGCATTTGTGGCACATTTCAATTTATTGTTTCCTCTGGCAGGTTTTGTTCCGTGCAAACTGGGATTTCAAGCGCAGGTTTAATTTTAGTTTAAGGGAAGAGTGCAACCCACTGCTCGCCAGTTTGAAATCAACTAATTGTCCACTTCCTAGAGCGGAAGTAAACAATTATCTGGGGTGGGTGGGAGGAGCAGCATTCATAAAAGTGAACCAAAAAGCTTCTTAAAGACTAGTTCACCTGGTGGCGAGCCACAGTTTCCCATTCCATCTGAGCCATGCCTTTTGTTTGATGTTGGTGCCAAAAAGTTTGAGTTTGATGTCATAACAATATGGTTAGAAGTGCCCAAGTAGGACCGGTGTTCAAATTCCCACTCCACGTGCAGCCAGCTGCATGTTTTTTCTCTCAGCCTGCCCTACCTCACAGGGTTATGTAGTGAGGACAAAATGGGGGAACCATGCATACTGCTGGGAGCAACTTGGAGGAGCAGAAGGATAAATGGATAGAAGTGGAAGTGTTTCCAGTCCTGATTGGCAGGTTTTGTGTGACATGGGGCCAAGCTACAAGTGACAAATGACACTTGAACGGCAAGTAAACAGACTCACATGTATTCCTCCCTGTTCACTTGGAGTGCAAGGGCCAAGCTACACATGACGAATGACACTTGAACGGCAAGTGGATTGAGTGGAGGGCAAGTGAACAGGGAGAAATACACTTGCTGTTCAAGTGTCATTCGTCATGTGTAGCTTGGCCCCAAGTGAACAGGGAGGAATACATGTGTCTGTTCACTTGCCGTTCAAGTGTCATTCGTCACTTGTAGCTTGGCCCTTAGAATAACCTACTTGGCTTTTTGGTGGGGATTGTATGTGTGTTTAAATTGGTGTATAGTATTCTTTTATGAGAGCTTAGGAGAGTAGCATTCATGGCAAAATGTAGAACAGCAATTAACTGCCAAGTTTGCAAGTCTGAAATGTTTGGAGAGGTCTGTGATTTACTAAGTAGGGAGAAATAGATACGCTGCGTGTAGTCAAAGGCAATTTTAGAAAAAAAATGTGTGATGTGCCCAGGGGCAGCGATGGCGCGAACAGAAGGACAGAAGAAGGTATAAAGCGAGGGTTGTTCATGCCATAGAAAGGACTTCTGTCTTCTGATTAGTCCTGGGGACAGATCTCAATTACTGCTGGAGGTCAGAATTTTCCAAGGGAGGTATCGGCTCTTCCTAGCTTCTTTGTGCCGGTAGCATGTGGGGCTTCTTAAAATCTGTTTTGTGCCCAGCACAACCTAATCGAAATCTGCTGCATCACTTGTATTGCATTTTAAGACTGCTGTGAACAGCAGCCGTTTTGCAATTAGACTGCAGATATGGGGGCTCGTCCATCGTGCCCTACAATATTTTTCTCTCTCTCTCCTCTCCACACCCTTTTAATATGCATAAAGCCTAAATAAAAGTCCAGGAAATATTTGCTTATTTCCTGTGGGCCACCTACAATGCTACCAAATAAAGTATTGCTGTACTCATGCAATAACCTCTAAATCATTCCTGGAACTCAAGTTCTCTAGCAGGGTCTTTGGTAAGAACTAGACATGTCAGTTAAGGGGAGGGGGGGGAATTGGAAGAACTCCAACAGACTCTAGACAGAACAGTTGGAATGGCTCAGAGGGAGCCTGTACATATATTGATTGCTGTGGAAAGCTATGGTTGGTATGTCTGCTATATTGCATGCCAGTTTGATTTCTGGGAATAGATGGCCTGTTGTGGAAGGAATCTGAAAATCCCAGCAAGTCTCTGGTGATGTTGGTTGTAACCAGGTGCAAAGACCATCAGAAGAGACTGATAGTCTAAAAATGGCTAACTCCTCCACCCGCACACACACGCACATTGAAAAGCTGGTTCAGCCAAACAATACAAGACTCAGAAAATGACAAAATAGCTGAATATGTTGACTCAATAAAAGAAGCCACACCCTCCAGTTTGCAGAATCTGAGCAGATCTGTTAATGATAAGATGTTTTGGAGGTCTTTCATTCATAGGGTCGCCATAGGTCAGAGACGACTTGATGGCACATAACACACACCGATCCCATTGAGCCTGAATTCTCCCTAGAAGCTAAAATGACAAAATGGAGGCTATTGTACTTCGGTCATATCATGAGAAGACAAGATTCTCTGGAAAAGTCAATAAGGCTAGGAAAAGTGGAAGGCAATAGGAGAAGAGGAAGAACTAAAATGAGATGGCTGGACTCAATAAAAGAAGCCACGTCCTCCAGTTTGCAAGATCTGAGCAAGTCTGTTAATGACAGAACATTTTGGAGGTCTTTCATTCATAGGGTCGCCATAGGTCAGAGGCGACTTGATGGCACATAACACACACACCTGAATATGTACGCTTTTAAGAGACGATAAATGGGAAAAGGAAGAAAAATATTGGCAATCATTTAAGTTCATGGACATGCATGGTAATGAGGTTATCGACCTACAGATCATTCTTGTTATAACTGTCCTTTTGTTCAGGCGAGAGTGCGACTTTTGCTTTTGTGTTGGAAGATGTAAACTGGCAAAGGGAAAAGCTCCTGGCGGAGTCAGCTGTGCTGCGAGAATAGGGATTTTATAAGCCCACAAGAATGTCCTTATAGCTGACATTTCAATGTCAGATGGCAGGTAAAACAAATAAAGCCCATAGTACTAATTTCCTCTTCATATCCCATTTGAGGGTATGCAATATCCTGAGGACAATAATAGAGCAAAATGGATTAGGCGAACCAATCCATGGCCATTGCGGAAGAGCCCTGCTTTTAAAAGATTGCTATTGACTTTCACTGAGCATTGCCTTCTTTCATGGTCTGGGCTTCCCGTTAAGGTGTTCAGCTGCCAGAAAAGCTACTGACCCTAGCAGTGGCTCAAAAGAAGAGGTACTTTCAAACACTGCGAATGACAGCAACAAAATGCATGTTGGATCACATGTTTGTGGGAGATGGTTTTTGGACTTGACTTTTTGGAAGAAGGATGAGATTAAAGCGCAATAAATAATTTAATTAGAGTGCATAACACCTAAAGAACAAGTTTCCTGCAGGGTAAAAGGGGGCCAAGGGGGCTGTTGATCTCCCCGTGCAAAGAGCACCTGGTGTAGTCCACCTCTACCACATTAAAATGCAGAATATTTATTTGTTTGTTTTTCATTTATACCCTGTCTTTCTCCCTGTGGGGACGCAAAGTAGCTTACATCATTCGCCCCTCCTCGATTTTATCCTCACAACAAATCTGTGATGTATGTGGCTGGAAGGTCACCAAGTGAGCTTCCGTGGCAGAATGGGGATTCGAACCTGGATCTCCCAGATCCTAGTCCTACACTTTACCCATCACACGACAATGGCTTTCACATGTTTGAATACCTCCCCCCCCCCCTTTTTTAATGTGCTATATATTTTTTAAAATCCCTTAGCATTTCAGGGTACAAGTAATGCAACTCTTTCCTTGGGTTTCACATCGGCACCTACATTCCTAAGTGGTACAGTCTCAGCATATTATACCTTGCGCTCGTTGTAAAGGTATAGTAAAGCAGGCCTTCTGTTGAGGCCATTGTTTCATCAAACCAAGTATCTGGCGATTCTAGCAATAACTCTTCAAGGCTTTCTGACTTTTTCAGCATAAGAGAAATTTATGAGCAGTTAAAGTGGAATCAGTTACCTGAGAAGAGGCTGTCCGACACTGGAGGTCTTTAAACAGAGGCTGAAGAGCCATCTGTTCAGCTTTAGATTTCCTGCATGGAGCCGGAAGTTGGCCTCAGTGTCTGGTAGGTTGGGTTGCCAGCCTCCAGGTGGGGCCTGGAGATCTTCCAGAATTACAGCTGATCTCCAGATGACAGAGATCCATTCCCCTGGAGACAATGGCAGTTTGCGAAGGTGGCCTCTATAGCATTAAGCCAAGCTGAGCTCCCTCTCCCCCAAATCCTGCCATCTTCATACCCTGCCCCCAAATCTCCAGGAATTTCCCATCCCGGAGTTGGCAACCCTACCTATAAGGCCCCTTCCCACTTTGGAGAAAAGTTGGATGCAGCCTGGTATGATTTTTTGACTTCTGAAATTTAAAAAAAATTATGGCAAGAGCTAGTGGAGGAGCTCTCAGAAAAGAGTGCAGAGATTCCTGACGGTGGAGCCAGTGCAGGGGAGGGGAGGTTGTGAGTTCGAGGGGCCGACAGCCCAGCTCAAAAGCAGTTTCTTCACTTAAGGTTTACAGCGTTGTAAAAACAGCTGGAGAGCCATGAGAGTCAGTTGTCGGGAGGCACAATTCCTCATGTGATCCTTTGGCTTTTTCTGAAGCTTTGTATTACCCCTGTGTACACAGTGAAACTTGGTTGGTAGTTACAGTTCTTGGAATAATTCCCTGTGCTGCAGAGGCATTTTTTAAAAAAATCCCTCCCTTATGTCCACAGAGCAATGTTTACCAGGCTGGTCGTAACCCTTTTCTCCAGAAAGGCAGCAATTCCGACTTTCCCCCTGGCACCAGCATGGTGCCTTTCGGGTGCTTGTGAAACAGTCTCGAATCTTGCATTCCAGCCATAAACAAGACAATGACTATGATAGACCAAATCTGCTAAGCTGTAAAAGAATTAAAACCCATATGGGAGGAAACCAAGTAAAGTAGAATAGGGTTAGCAGTTCAGGCAATTGTCTGGTCCGATACTATCAGTTGACCGGTTAAATTCACCACTTAGTCAAAGAGAAGCTAAAGGCTGAATGATACAGAAATGTAGAAACGCTGGAAGGGTCCCCAGGGGTCATCTAGTCCAATCCCCTGTACCATACAAGAAATTCACAGCTACCTCCCCTCCTCATGCCCCCGTCCCCATGATCCCTGCTCTATGCCCAGAGCCCTTGTGCCAACCCCTAATCTCATCTCCAGGGTGTGCTGTTGTTCTGCCTGGAACTTAATTCCTAGAAGCATGAGTGGTTTTTGGATGGCAACACCTCGCATAGGGTGAGAGGCCTTAAACCTTCCTGTTGATGGCTACTCGTAAGTTTTCCCAGCAGGACAGATAGCAGCTCCCTGGTGCTATGTGGGGTTGGGGAAACGGCACGAGAGAGAGCTTAAATCAGGGGTCCCACCAACGCCTTTTCTGGCGCCCACCAAGTGTTTTTAAAAAGCGGGCAGGGGCAGGTGGGGTTTTTGCCTAGCAGGCTTTCTGATTGGCCATTGAATATTTGATTGGTTGTACAGATTTGGCTGCAGCTGCCACCACAACACAAGGATCTTCACTGTGTGACTGAAGGTAAACTATGGCAGCCATTTTGTGGCTGACTCCACCTCCTGTGGCAGCCATTTTGTGGCTGCGCCCACCACCTGTTGTCAGAATTCCAAAGGCGCCTGCAGGCTCAAAAAGGTTGGAGACGCCTGGCTTAAATCCCCTCTTCCCATGTGCTGCTGACCCGATCTGAATTGGGCCCATGTGCAACTGGAAAGTAGTAGCTATTGGTCTTAATAGATAAATGGAACTTCCATATTGAGAGGCAGAGGCAGTGTCCCTCTGGATGGTAAATATGGGGTCAAATAACAGGGCGGCGGGGAGTCCCAGAGGCATTTGGCTTGCTGTGATTGCGTGATTAAATGGTTGGGTCCAGTAAGGCAGTTTGTGTACCATCTTAAGTTTTTTGGTCAAAACACAAAGTAAAGCTGCAGCTAACACTTTTGTTGTAGCAGTACGGGCATTATTAGTGTGGTGCTTCTAAGAAGAATTTTCCTCTGCTTATAGTCCATTTTTGGGAGGTACGCATCACCCTTGGGTGCGCTCAGCCACAAGTGAGGTGACTGTATTCCTTTACCTGAAGTTCCAGCTTGCAGGGCAATTTGTGTGATTTTGGCAAGGGGGGGGGGGGTAGGGTTGCCATCTCCAAGTTGGAAAATTCCTGGAGATTTGGTGTGTGTGGGGGGGTGAAACCTGGAGATGGCAGGGTGTGGGGAGGGAAAGGACCTCAGCATGATATAATTCTATAGAGTCCACCCTCCAAATCAGCCATTTTCTCCAGGTGAACTGATCTCTGTGGCCTGGAGATCAGTTGTAATTCCGGGAGATCTCCAGCCACCACCTGGAGACTGGCAACCCTAGGGTGTGTGTCTTTTCTATCTCAGATCTCTTAGGGAAGGGCTGGACCACAGTTGACTGCATTGTTTTGGTCCAGAAGGACGACTTTCCTTCGACTTTGTCCAAATGTTCTCATTGTGGCAGGATTTGAGATGTACTTAACATTTATGTCCCGTTTTTCTTCCATACAGGGCCCATATACAAATATTAAAAATATGTAGTTTAAACATATACACACACAGGCGCATACGTCTATTCTTCAACAGGTGATGGGATATAAAGCCATCCTGAGCTGACACAGGTTCTGCCAGCAGAATTAAGTCAAGATCAGTTTGCGAGCAGTAGGCCAAGAGCCTTTTGATCCTTGGAGTCTCTGTACACAAGACATCTTAAACGGGGACGCTCAAGTGATTTACTTTCTGTGTGGTCTTATACTCAAGTGGACTCCGTCTCCCTAGCAATGCATGTGTATCCACAATGGGAGAACAACTGTGAGATCTTTCATTTTGGTTCGAGCCAAGGTTTAAATAACCTGCAAAAAGAAAAGGGGCAAATGTTCAGCTGTGGGTTTTGTTCAGATGTTCCCAATTCCCTCTTTTCTTTGTGGGCCAAACTAGAAGTGACGAATGATACAGGTTGGACACTTGCCAGCTTCCCTCAAGTTCTGATGGGAAATGTAGGCAGCTTGGTGGAATGTTGGACAAGTGACAGTTGAAAAGTCCATTGGACAGCAGTCGGAGGGCCAAGCTGCAAGACCAGGATGCCTACATTTCCCATCAAAACTTGAGGGAAGCTGACTAGTGTCCAACCTGTGTCATTCGTCACTTGTAGCTTGGCCCTGTGTCTTTGGACAAATCCAGGCTTTTTCTGCCTGCATTCCAGCCGGTGGTGCTATACCCATTTCTCCAAAGACTGCCAGCATTGGCTGGAGAGGCACGTCTTAATCTCCTTTATCTACATAATATAGAATATGATGTATATTTATATAATCCCTCTGTTTGTTCTTAAATCTTAGGAGGAAGATGAGAGCCTGAGATATCTAAGTCACGAGGAAAAAGACGTGCTCCTCTTCTTTGAAGAAACGATTGAGGCCTTAGAGGATGACTTGGAAGAACAAGCCCTTCGCCGTCACTCTCCCCGGTCAATGCAACAAAATGCATCCAGCCATTTGGAGCCGGAAGATATCATAGACTTGGTCCGGTCAGTGCCCGAGAACAGCGATCGAGACTTTGTTCATAGCCGACAAACAGAAGCAGGCAAGTTGGCAAAGCGTCATAGCTAAGACAGCGAGCTGCGATCGGGAAGGGCACCGGTTCTAATTTCGACTTGGCTTCAAAGTCATTTGGTGGCTGTAGACAGGTCGTTCTCTCTGTCAGCTTCTACCTCCTACCTGCAAAATAGAGATGACAAAGCAGGCGCTCATGAAGAATCATAAGAAGGAGGGAAAATCCAGATAGGTAGCAGAGTTCGTCTGTGGCAGCAAAATAAAACAGGAGTCTTGTAGCACCTTAAAGGCTGGTGCAATTCATTGCAGCTTAAGCTTTTGTGAATCAGAGCTTGCTTCATCAGAAGTATTTGTCCATTATGTATATCTGCCTAATGGGTGTACACGCTACACATCTGATGAAGTGAGCTCTGATTCACAAAAACTAATGCTGGAATAAATTTTGATAGTCTAAGGTGAGAGTGGACTCTGGTTTTCAGCCACTGAGCACTTAAATAGACTAATTTCCCCCATTTTTTTTCTTTTTTAGACTGATTCACACATGTAGGAGAACGTGGGGGAATGGGCTTGACCACTTCAGGCTACAAATGGCAGATCACAGTTTGGAATACATTGTTTTAAAAAACTCCCTGTATTAAGAAAAGCAGCACAGCACGCAAAGAGTGGGGTGAGAGCCTTTCTCCCTGATGGGCTAGCTTTCCATTTGCATGGAGCTCTTAATTCAGAGGAACATTCAGAGTTGGAATCTTTCACCTGAAGTCTGCAGTGGTGCAGTCTGCTCTGTCCTCTCTTTCTACATGTATGAATCTGGTCTGACTGTCAACTGCCCTCCACTCTCTGTGCTCCTGGAGTCCTCATGATACTGTTTTGGGTGGAGGTGTTTTGCATCCGCCCTGCCTCCCAATATGTAGAGCTCACTATCTTTTTTGCAGGTAGCCCCCTTGAGCTGCCGCTGTAACTAGTATGAAGGCCAGCACCTTCACTATAAGATATAGTGATAATACTGGCCTAACTTTGCAGGGATGTTGTATGATTATACAAGGAAAGCACTTTGAACATTGGAAGCACTCTTCAGAGGCTAAGTAGTAGTATTGTGTTGTGAATGGCTGACATGTGCATTGTCTGTGGTGGCCCCCACTTTATGGAACAGCCTACCTGAAGAGGTCAGGAAAGCTTTCACTCTTCTGGCTTTCCGCAAACTGAATTATTCAAGAGGGATTTTTTACTTAGATAGGAGGGCTGTACTGTAAAAAAGTGGTCTCAGAATAATGCATCAGTAGAGGGATAGGAACCATAGACCTTACTAGGGGTGTGTACTCCAATAAGATTTGGGTTTCAGTAAACCCGAAGCGGGAAAAAGATTAGGAAAAAGCTCTCCTCCCCACTCCCATCAAGTAAAGAAAGTCAGCGGGAAGCTTGAAAGCAGCACTTTTCTTGCCCTTTGCAAACACCAAGAAAAGTGCTGCGGCTGCCGCCGCTCTCCCCGAAGCTTTCCAAAGCATTCCAAACGCTTTGGAAAGCTTTACTTCGGTATTTCCAGCTCAGCAATGCTGGGGCCAATTCGGAAATACCAAATCATTCCAAATCACGCCTGATTTGCATCAAAAACTCAAATCGGAAACCCGAGGTGCACACCCCTAGACCTTGCTACTATGTGCTACCTGTTGCTTTGGGTACGATCCTACAGGGTGGTTCCTACGTTGTTTAATGTATGAGAGCGGGACCACAAGTGATGCCTGACACAGATTGGACACTTGTCAGCTTCCCTCAAGTTTTGGTGGGAAATGCAGGCATCCTGGTCTTGCAGCTTGGGTCTCCGACTGCTGTCCAATGGACTTCTCAACTGTCACTTGTCCAACATTCCGCCAAGCTGCCTACATTTCCCATCAAAACTTGAGGGAAGCTGACAAGTGTCCAACCTGTGTCAGGCGTCACTTGTGGTCCCGCTCTCAGTCTTATAATTGCTTATGCTCCATTTCAGCATTTCTTCAACTCTGTATTGGATTTCTGCCGGTTTTAAATCTTTGCAAATTTGCATTTTATAGACCCTATTACATTGTTTGTCGAAATGTCCTTGAAATTGACTGTACTATCTCACACTTGTGTAATCTGCTTTGAGTACCAATGAGAAAGGTATATTTTAAATAATAAACATAAATCAAATCTTTAGAATTGCTCGTGAGATGCAAATTACCTTTCCCTGTAACTTAACAGCCTACAAGCCATACCTTGAAGTGTTTTGTAAGCAGTTTGTGACTGCGTAGATAAATATGGCTTGATCACATGAACACTTTTTGATCTCGCCTGATAGTAAAATCTTTAGTTTCTGTTGTTCAAAAATGCTCTGTAGATGGTCAGTCCAGGGAGAAATATATTGTTTGCGAAGTGAATTGTAACGGGGACAGCTAAAAAAAAAAAGGGCAATTGAGTCAACCTGATCCTTACAATAAGTACAGTAACATTTCTCGGGGGGAGATTCTACTAAAACAGCCCTTTATCTCCGTGGAAGGTAACACATTGTGTGAGATGCAGATTAATGGCAATCAGACCAAGGGACAGAGAACGGAAGGCGTCTGTGTTGGTAGCTGATGAGCTTCAATGTATTATTGATCGTTCGGCATTGCAAGTGACCCTGAGTCTCCCAGGAGGCTTGTGGTGGGGTACAGATGCTAAACTAGATCAGCATCAATCCCCCAAGTGATGGTAACAGAGCCACATCAGGTGGCATATAAATCCCGTTCTGCAGTTCTTACATTTCTGTGTGTCTGTTTCCCCCCCCCCAGGCTTGGAGGAGGTTTGGAAACTAGATAAACATCGACCAGAATGCAACCATGCCGTTGATGGAAACGTTCCTGCTGATGCTGTTGTCCCTTTTCCAGTGTTCCCATCGGCACCTTCCCTGCCCATGTACGAGGCGTTTCCTGCCACGGTGCCCGCGCAGCACCCCAAACTTCTCCGTTCTGTCCCCACTCCGCTTGTGATTGCTCAGAAAATATCTGAAAATCAGGGGGAGGGCAACCTTTTTTCTCCTGGCTCCCCAAAGGAGAGGAAGTCTGCAGAGAGGAGAACACCCAATTCTTCGCCTAAGCAAAATGGAGGGCGTTTCACAGCCTTCAAGCCGTCTGTTCCCCCTCCAACCGCCCCCAAGCCCCTGAAGTTTCCAAGCAACATCAACATCACCAACCTGAGCGAAAGAGAGTTCAGCAAAACTATCTCTAGGGCAGCTGTCAGCGTCCAGGAACGCAAGGCTCAGGTGTTGGCTAATGTCAATGGTTCAGCCTTCGTAATAAGTGAGCTGGAAGAGAGACTTCAGAAGTATGAACTCTCGGGTCCCAGTAGAAGTTCATCCTTAAGGGACTTGCCTTCAGAGCAAGCAAGGCACGAGGCGTTGAGTAAACTAGGACTGGCGGAAGAAACTCTTGTTCAGGCTGAGGCTCAACTGGAGAAACCTCCAAGCGCTCCCACGCCAAAGGATGAAAAACCAGGAGAAGCACAAGCCCTGTCAAATGGCTATCGAAACATCCATGACCTCTTAAAGCGAGAGCCCAACTCGTTTCCAAACGTGAGCAAAACCATGACATTCAAACCAGACATGACTCTTGTGGATGGTAAGCTCACTCGGCAGAATGCGGCCAAGAGCTTTTATGACCGCCGGCAGCCAGATTTCGCCCTGGAGATGAGGAGGAGGGCTGGCTCGCTCCCCAGACCCTCCGGACTGAGACCTCAAGGCGTCACTGTGCAGTTTTCTGGTCGCGGGTCAACAGAGGAAGCTAGGAGAGAGGCGCTGCGGAAACTCGGACTTCTGAAGGAGTAGATGAAGGACAGCAATGGAATTAGGGTGAACTCTGTGCCCCAACAGACTGCTTCCAATGAGAGCCAAGGACAATTCTCCTTCACGTGAGGGAGATATTAAACAGAGGGCTGGATTGACCCCCTTTTATGTTACTGGGAAAGTTTCTGATGGACTGCTCTAGCCAGGCTCATCCATCCACTGGCTGGGCCAAAACTGAGCAACCCCCCCCCCAATTGCTGCTGGCTCTGAGAGGGCCGTTCAGGTTCCTCCTGGGCTATTCCAGCTTCCCAAACCACACTCACCCACCAATTGACTAGCATTGTGCCACAGGTACTCCTGTTCGGATTTAGTCATGGCTTTCCGTCATTTATCGATCCTCCAGGGGGATTTCCAAAACTGATTGTCTCGAGATGCCTGGATGCAAGAAGATTGCCCCCTATCCATGAAGTTTAATCGTGCAGTATTTGCTTGTGAGGGGCGTGCATTTGGCAAATTTGCACCCCAGGGCAAATGGATTTCTTTCCTGGGATACCTACCGTAACGAAGCCAAGAACAGTCTTAAAGGGGATTATATGGGGATGAATTTATATACTGAAGTCAACATAGACGATAAAGATGCTATCTTTGATCGTCATGTGCTTCTCTAAAAACGATCGGCCGCCTTGCTGTGCTCCCGTGTCTTCCCGTCTGCTGTAGCCCAGCCGTTCTTTTCATGACATGTAATAAGTCATTCAGAATCTGTGCCAACAAAATTGCCATTTGGGGGTTTGTCTGGCGGGTGGTGTTTGGTGCAACCGTTTTAAAATCTGCTCTTTCCAAGTCATTCCTTTGTCAGCATATTAATGGTGTTGAGACAGCAGGACGCACCACTAAACAGCTTTTTCAGCATTTGCTTTTGACCAGGAGAGCAATCCTTCCTGCCGTAGCCACAGAGATGAGGGCGTTGAGTGTCTTCAATAATATCTGGCTCCTGCTCTGTGCCACTTCAGTGCCAGGCCCGGCACTGCTCTGCCACAGGGTGTGCCCAGGGCATTCACTTCCTACCCCTCCCCTTGAAGCATTTAATGATCTGCTCCTCTCACTGGCCCTTGTGTGTGAGCGTGCGTGTGTGTGTGTGCTGGGCCATGGCGAGTGAAGCGCTGTAGGAACCACGCAGTGTGCCCAGCAGAGCTCATGGCAGCAGGCTGGCACAGGGCGTGAAAATAAAACTGGGCGTCTGCATCTCCGTGAGTGCAGATTGACACCCAGGGGAAACCCTTTGGGGTTTGATAAAAGTGTCCTTTAAAAATTGCTCCCTGTCTTTAAAATTCGAATATGGGGATTGGAATCGTATCATAGGGAGTGCCCTTGGGACCGAGTTCTAGACTTGAAAATAGGATTCTGAAGAATTAATTTTGTAATGGAAGAAGTATATCCTTTCTGCAAACATGGCATTCTTTCCTCCAACAGAAGGTTCCTGGAGTGTTTTGTGGGCGATTGGCTCTATGTGTTGGCACACTTTGCAGTTGCAAGCAACGCATGCAGGGTGGTGACTGCTGCTATGAACTGCTACGATCGGTGTAGGGGCCACAGTAAGAACCCATTCTCAACATTCCCTGCAGTTGCAAATGTTTATTTCCATCAACCCTGTACTGAGAACAGTCTTGCTTTAAAGCTGAGCAAAACCCCTTTTAACTTCAGAGACCATGAAAATCATCTTGAATACAGGATGCTGTCATGCATTTCCGTTGCTCATATATAGCTCAATATTGTCTACTCTGAGTGGCTTGACTACAAGGTTGCAGAGTCCTTTCCTAGCCCTGTTCCCAGAAATTCTTTCCTTTGAGATGCCCGGGATTGAACCTGGGACTTTGCACTTGCCAAGCAGCGGCTCTGCGGCTAAGCTATATTGGCCAGCAAGATGAATTTCCCAGGCAATGGAGCCAGTAGGTGGGTTGGTTCTTTTAGTGAGATCTGCGCAGGGCTCCACGCGGTTTAAGTGCTTTGATATAAATCAGCTCTTGTTTTTATTAGCATCCCAGCAGATGTTCTAAATCCACTGTAGGGTTTTTTTTCCCTCCCACTTGCCGGACATACTCCAAATTGCCCTTGGCACACAGGCAGCCTCTTTCCTATGGACTCGAAGCCAATGCATCTAACTGGACATGCGTTCTTCTCCTCATTATACCCACCTTTTTCCTCTTGCAAGTCCCCCTGGGTCAAATTTTAGTTTGAATAGAATAAGGCAATGGATCTCTACCCCCAAGGAGCTTACAAAGTGCTGTGTGTATTGATGGCAAACTGTCAAGAATGCATGTACTTGCAAGCTTTCCAACTTGCAGCTGTGCACGCCCCAGCTACTCTTTGAGAAACTTGATTGCAAAGTATATATAGCACAAGGTGTTTTTCCCAAAATGTAATCTGTCTCAAGTCTTGGCAAGAAAGGTGGACTATAACTAAAGTAAGTAATAACCATCCCTTCTTCCATTAAAACCAATCTGTATCCAGTTCTTAGCCCAAAAGATACGCAATTTCAATCCCAAATATCCCACCATCTTTAGTGGAATCATAGCACATCTTCTCTAAAGGGTTACTCTGGTTTGACAATCATTCCTTCTCATTGGAAAGACCTGGGAACTATGTTTAGAGGGAAGGGTGTAGCGGTCTTGGAGAATTCACCACCTTATCACAAAACTACAACTCTTGGGATTCTTTGAGGGAAACCATGACAGTTAAACTGGTATAAAACCTCTGTAAGATTGTACTGTAGGTATGGCCAGCAGTTTGATTTGAGCCTCCTTAAGCATCATTAAAGTGCAATAAAAACCCAACAGACTCCCGTTCACAACTATTTAGAGGTGTGGGTGGTGGTAACAATGCCACACCTGTTTTATTGTCAAAGCTTTGACCGCCACTGTGAATTCTCATATCTTCTCTTAAACGCATTGCTTGAATCTCTGCAGGTAGGCCTTGTACATGAAAATGTTGTGAAGGAACTTCTTATTTCATGGTTAACTTGTCTCCTAAGTACATTATTGTTATTATATTATTAATTGGAAATAATAGTATTTAATCTTCTTACCTCGTTTAAAATGGAGTATTCTTGGTCTCATTGACATGAAGGGATCTTTAGAGAGTGCTAAAAATGTTTGTCGTGTTTCCTCATATATGCCCTGAGATGCTGTCGCGTCTACCAATTTAAATAAAATATGGCCTGTCTTATCTTGAGCTTGGACTTTTGATCTAACCTTTAAAGAAGCTTTGTGTATGCTGCGGATGAAAGCGTAGGAGACTCATAACGATGTGAGTGCCATCTTCATGAAACGGAGATGTTTCAGATCAAGACAGCCCACCAAATCTGTGACCCTTTGCCCTAATAGTAGTGATTAGGAAAAGAGTTGATCATAAAATGACCAGTATCATAAGGAATTCCTATAAATCTGTGGCATGGCAATATTTGGAATCCAGCAGACACGTCTGGTCTTGCTCTGAAAAGAAATTAGAGCCCATGGAAAGGTCAGCCGAAGCAATTAAGGAGTTGCCTTGATAATGCCATGCAGCTAAAGAGTCTAGAGTTTAAATTTAAACTTCACACTCTTTAGCTGCCTGACGTCATCAAGGGAAAGGCCATGTGCCACATTGCATGTGCGATGCTGGAGTTCTATGGCGGAAGGTCCCACTGTGGAATCTGGTCCGGAGAATCCGCTGCAGGGGAGAAACCCAACATGTGACGTGATCAGGGCTTTTTTTCTGTGAAAAGAGGTGGTGGAACTCGGAGCCAAGCTACAAGTGACGAATTACACTTGCCTGGCAAGTGAACAAACTCGTGTATTCCTCCCTGTTCACTTGCCATTCACTTGCCCTCCACTTGATCAAGTGGAGAGCAAGTGAATGGCAAGTGAACAGGGAGGAATGCATGTGAGTGTTCACTTGCCAGGCAAGTGTAATTCGTCACTTGTAGCTTGGCTGTCAGTGGGTTGCCAGCAAAGGGGGCAACTCTTGGCGGGAGGTGGTGCCCCTGGTACCACATGTGCGTGCGCAAAGTGCACACATGCTCCCAGGGCCAATGATGTCACTTTGGGTCAGCTGGAACAAGGGGGGAGTTTTTAAAAGTTTAAATCACCCTCGGCAAAAATGGTCACATGGCTGGTGGCCCTGCCCCCCTGATCTCCAGACAGAGGGGAGTTTAGATTGCCCTCCATGCCCCTCTGTCTGGAGATCAGGGGGCGGGGCCACCAGCCATGTGACCATTTTCAAGAGGTTCCAGAACTCCGTTCCACCGCGTTCCAGCTGAAAAAAAGCCCTGGACGTGATGGTGGTAAAGGTTAACTCCCCTTTGTTGTTTCTCAGTTGGAAAAGGCTCCCATAGGCTGTTTTAAATCTCATGAGGGGAAAAAGACTGGCAGGCTGCCGGTCTTTTTTCCTTAACTGGTTTAAAGTCACTGGAGAAGACCATTTCCAAACAGAAAAACAGTTTGAGGGGAGAGTTAACCCTCAATTCCACAAAGGCACTGTCCCTATCTGTAACAGGTTCCTCCTTCCCAGTGACTGCATTTGTGGACCAAATGCTGTCAGTGGTTTCAGTCAATGTCATTTGGCCATGAAGGATTGTAAAATTACGGACAACAGGAAGAGGGAAAACTTTTCCCTTTTTCTTAATGCTAGGAACAAAGGCTATATCAGGAGAGCAGGCTGATGGGCAAAGGGATTGGGACCAGACAAAAGAACTTCACCCAGTGACTATGTGGAACTCACTGCCCCATGATTTTGAGAATAATCACCAGCTATTTTTTAAAAAGAATTTGGAAAAGTCTTTTACTGACTAAAGGGAATTCTGTGTCTAGAGGCTATCTCTGTAGATGGTGGTGGAGAGTGCTGTCAAATCATGGCTGACTTATGGCAACCTCTGGTGGGGTTTTCATGGCAAGAGACTAACGGAGGCGGTTTGCCATTGCCTGCCTCTGCAACCCTGGTCTTCATTAGAGTTCTCTCATCCAAGGATGACCCTACTTAGCTTCCAAGATCTGACAAGATCAGGCTCACCTGGGCTATCCTAGTCAGGCTATCCCTGTAGATAGCAGAGGCTTAAAAAATCTTAAGAAACATCTGGCCAGCTGTTGCGGGATAAAGATGTCTGGACTAGATTGACCTTTGACCTGATCAGACAGGGCTCTGACATTCTTAGGACAAAAACATGGCAGCTCTACGGAATTAAATATGGTATTTTAGAGTCTGTGGGAGTTTAAGCAGATGAGCGCCAGGCATGTCTCAGCCTTGCCCGGAGATCCATGTGCAGCCCATAACTTTGTTTGGAAGCAAAACCTCTTTGCTGTGCTCTCAGATGAACTCCTGGTGCCTCGTATCAGGAGTCAGCCAGGTGGAAACTGCAAAAACACATTCCTTGGCCTCCCGCCTTCCAATTCATCACCACCATCCTTGGCAGGCAAAAGCATGGAGGAGCCACAGAAAGCACTACTTTCCTCCATACCAAGCAAATAAGAGCAGCCTCCCCCCACCCCCCAAAAAACTTGTGAAGAATTGGTGACAGGAGAGGGCGGCAAATATATACCTCCCAGAAGTGCTTAACAAGTGTTTGGAAATAAGCCTGATGGCAGGGTGTGCAGTTGCAAGAGAAGATCAGCAGGTGCTCCTCTTAGGTACTCACTGATTGTTCTATGAGGACTAAAAAGAACCTCCATGTTCAGAGGCAGCATATCTTTGAATGCCAGTTGCTGTCGTAGAGTTGCCCGGTCCATGATGGGAAATGCCTAGAAATTTGGGGGTTGGAGCCTGGGGAGGGTGGGGTTTAAGGAGGGGAGGGAACTCAGCTGGGTATAAGCCACAGAATCCACCTTCCAAGATCGCCACTTCACCAAGGGAACTGATCTGTGCCGCCTGGAGATCGTTTGTAATTCCAGGAGATCTCCAGCCCCCACCTAGAGATTGGCAACCCCAGAGGGGAGGCCTCCCCTCCAAAAGAAGCAGCTTTGAAAAAGAGCAATAGTTTATATGGACTATTGAGCTGATCCAGCAGAGTTCTTATGTTCCTGTCTTCTATCAATGCTCTCTGTGTTTATTTTACCCTAACAAGCACAACTCTGGGAACCTCTGTTGGCTGGAGCAGCAAGTTGTGTTCACATTACAAAAATCAGGATCCTTTTGTGGAAGTCATTAGTCACTGCAGAAAACCAGTGTGGGGTTACCTCACCTAAGCGAAGATTTTCCTCCCTGCTCTTTTGAACCTACTGCATCATCCGCAGCAGTTGCATTGGCAGGAGCCAGGAAGCAGCTTCACCTCCCAAGAAAAAATCAAATTCCTCCGGGATTGGGCATGATTTGCAACCAATCAATCTCTCTATATAAAGACAAGTGTCCTGACTGACTTATCAACGCCCAGCCCAAATCCCTGGACCTAGAAACGTGAAATTTGGGGAGAACGTTCCTTTTGTGATGTAAACACCTACTACGAAGGGATTTTAGGAAATTTGCCTTCTAAGGGGGTAAAAGGATACAGCTTCCCTCTGTGTCTGGCAGGCTACTAGCTCCCCCGCTCACTGCCAGCACAGCCACTCTTCCCTGATTGGGCCAGCCTTTCAAGGTCATTTGCATATGCAGGCTGATTGGGGCTCACAACGTTCCACACCTCATCCCCCCACCCCCCCGAGACAGTACTATGCTATTATACTACAAAACCAACTAAAAAAAAAGAACTGCAAACCCAAAAATATTACATACCCACAAGTAAAAGAACTGGATTTAAAGTAGTTAAATACTGTAGCGAAGCACGGGTACAAAGCTAGTTTTCCAATATGCCTAAAAAGTGGAGTCAGCATTTGGTGATTCCCAAGCCAAATCATTCTCCAGTTGAGTGCTGCCTAGCTGCCACCACTCTGGCAACCCAGAGATGGGGAGGGTGTCAAATACAGTAGCAGGGATTACCAGCAGTAAGCTAGTATGGGAAGGGGGGGGTAGAACACTGGCCCACTGTACACACATACGCCCCACACACATCCCTCTTTTCAAAGTGATAATCTTGCCAAACCAACTGCCGATGAAGAGTTTATGATTTCATCTAATTACACATCTAACACCAGTTAATTAATATGAATACAATTGTGTTTTATCACCAGTGCTAATTTGCATGCAATTTGATGCCTATTAGAGGACTGGATGGTGTCCAAAACTGTTTGTTAACATTTTTAAACACACTCCCGTTATTTTGGCATTAGAATGGGTTTGTGGGGAATTTACATCTGACAGACCCACATTTGGCATCGGGAGCAACATTTAGCATCCTGCTAACTTGAGCTTTCGTGGGCTCTCTCATTAAAAAAAACTTCCTAGTCCATAAAATGAGGGAGAATGGCAGTAAAATTATGGATGGAAGCTTGAAAACATGTAAATATTTCAGAAGCAATAAGGACAAAATCTTGACAGGGTTTTCAGAGTCCACTTAGTTATTTAAAAGAGTTTAGACAGCGTTTCCAGAATTCAAAATGATTTGACAAAATGTTTAAAAGTACATCAAAACACAATTAAAAAAACAATAAAGGCTACAAACATCAGAACAAATTTAAACAGCCTGGGGAAATGAATGGGTGTCTTTCATTCTCTTCCGAAATGTGGCCATTTTCACACGTCCTTATTGTAGCGCCCAGGGCTTTTTTTCTGGGAAAAGAGGTGGTGGAACTCAGTGGGTTGCTAGCACAGGAGGCAACTCTTGGCGGAAGGTGGTGCCCCTGGTAACCTCTGTTGGCTGGAGTAGCAAGTTGTGTTCACATTACAAAATGCACGCACGCTCCAAGGACCAATGACATCACTTTGGGTCAGCTGGAACAAGGGGGGAGTTTTTAAAAGTTTAAATCACCCTCGGCGAAAATGGTCACATGGCTGGTGGCCCCGCCCCCTGATCTCCAGACAGAGGGGAGTTTAGATTGCCCTCCGCGCTGTGGTGCGGAGGGCAATCTAAACTCCCCTCCATCTGGAGATCGGGGTGGGGCCACCAGCCATGTGACCATTTTCAAGAGGTTTCGGAACTCCGTTCCACCATGTTCCAGCTGAAAAAAAGCCCTGGTAGCGCCATAGTATCGCAATTGTTCTGCTATACTCACAGCTGTACACACATCCTCGTAATCCACCCGTGAAAACTCGTCATCCTCCCGTAATCGTTGCACTTTCTTCGAGAATGCAGATTTCCCATTTATTACGCTGTGTAACGCTTCTTTAGCACTTTTTTTCACCTGCATGAGAATGCTTGGAAACACTTCTCCAGAGACCGCCCACTCAACCCCTCCTCCTTTTTCGTTTTCTGCACTCTAGGAAGAGATTTTCCCACCCACAACCAGGAATCCCCCATGCCTTTGCAGGCTCCTGGCAACAGTGACACCAATGGGCAGGAAGGTGCTTTTGTCAACTGTGATGTGAGTTCATCCACTACCCACAACCACAACTGCATTTTTTCTGCAGAATGTGAACTTCTAGAAGCGCAACGAAGCGGCACAAGCCAAGGCAATGTGAACGGTGCGTCATAATAGCAAGATCACAACTAATGGAATCATAGAGCAAAATTGGTGGAAAATTTAGAACACGTGAAAACAGCCCATGTGAGAAAGAGGAGTGTTAGTAAATTGGAGCTGCTGAAGAAAAGGCCCTGTCTTCAATGTCACAGTCCTTACCTGATGCGTTAATGGAACCATAAAAAGACCCAGATGTTCTGACCTAAGAGAACAAATAGGTCCATATGGGGAGAGACAGTTTTTCAGATATGTGGTCTCTGGGTTATCATAGGGGCTAAAATCAACATCTTGCATTGAAGCAAATAGGCAACAAGTAAAGCTGAAGTAAAATGAGCTGTTTGAGCATGCTGCCCAACATT
The DNA here is from genome assembly GCF_028583425.1 of Eublepharis macularius. Taxonomy (NCBI): domain Eukaryota; kingdom Metazoa; phylum Chordata; class Lepidosauria; order Squamata; family Eublepharidae; genus Eublepharis; species Eublepharis macularius. The sequence goes on from NC_072798.1 coordinate 12,376,472, forward strand.
AAACTGGTAGGGGCACTGTGAACTAACTGAAGCCGTTCTCAGCTTGTCCTTTGGGTTAGAAACTGCTTCCTTAATGCAAGTTTGTGTATACCTCGATACCTACATGGTTCACAGTGCAACCCTAAGCAGAATTACACCCTTCAAAACCCACTGGCTTCAATAGATTTTTAGAAGAGTGTAACTTTGCTTAGAAGAGCACTGTCAATCACTTTGGATGGCTACTTTCAAGCCAATGGAAACAGTATTATGCATCTCCTGCCTAGGCAGGGGGAAAAATGCTTGGCGAACCCCCCCTCTAGTTGTCCACATTCAAAGAGTAGAAGTACACAAAGTGCAGGATTTTATGTACAGTCCTCAATTCTCGTGCAGGCTGTTCTTGCTTGGTGCATGCAAATGCCGCTTTCATGGGAGCTCCCTTTGTGTGATTGCATCTGTGAGTGAGTTTGGAGGGCAAAGTGCCAGTTCAGCTCTGTTTCTGCTGTGAGAACAAGTACTGGAGGCTCCTTTGACGTGCCAATTTGCATTTCTTTAAAGTGTGAGAAAGTGTCAAGATCTGCATTTCAATGAATGGATATGGGAGGTGGAAGAAACTGGGATACTTCTAGCAGTTGAGGAGGAATGTATTCATGCGGAGAAAAATGAAGTGTGACTGTGCGAGTGAGTGCATAGAAGGTTGGAGGAGGGGCATGTAAAATGAGGTTCACTTGAGCATCCCTAGGTACTTAATAATGTTTTTGCAGTTGGCTGATACCAAGTGACCTCAGGGGAGCATCAAGGGTTTGCTGTTTCTTTTCAGGGTGTCTGATGCCAATTCAGATAAGAAAATAGGCATCTCACAGCAGGCACCCGAATTCAAGAGGAGAACTTTTTATATTGGGAATGCATGTCATGTCACTTTATTAGAAATGGTGTAATAGCCTGTTGGGGTGTATTTGTTTTACTGGATACACATCACATTCTTCTGTTTATATTTAAATCATTTGGCTTGGATTTCATGGTAAATCCCTGCTAGCAGAAGACATGTGCATCAGCCCCCAAACACTGGAGTAGGGTGGCCAACAGGCCTGGAGAAAAGTGTTCTGTCTCTTTCATATTGTTTTAAAAGATGTAAAGGGGCAGCTGAATCTTTTCATGCTATGGAGGTAAATAAAATCTCATTTAACCCCCATTAGAGGGACAGGATGGGCCAGGCTAGCTCGATCTTGGAAGCTTTGCAGGGTCAGCCTTGGTTAGTACTTGGCGGGAGAGCTCCAAGGAAGTCCAGAGTTGCTATGCAGAGACAGGCAGTAGCAAACCATCTCTGTTCGTCTCTTGCCTTGAAAATTCTATGAGGTCGACATAAGTTGACTGCAACTAGATGGTAATTTACTCACATAAAGGGACAGGACATCCCCCCGCCCGCCCCCCGCCAGCAGTAGGCAACTCTGCTTACAAGAGTGAGACGGTGGTAGCAAAACTACACAGGTTTCTCATGGCTTCATAAAGACAAACCTGTTTTTTAGTTTATGCCAGCCTAAAACCATTTTACTCTCTAAAACACTGCAAGATTCTCATTTAAATATAGTGATCATGTGTGATGGGGGTTAAGCATCCCCAGATTTCATTAAGCATCCCCAGATCATGTGTGATGGGATTCCCCAGGTTTCGTTAAGCATCCCCAGATTCCGTCTTTGCAAGTGTCTATTGCTTAAAGGGAGAGGGCTGTAGAAAATCTCTCCCTCCTTCCAAAGTTGCGCTCACACTGGAATGTTTAAAGCATTTCTTAGAAATAGACTGGCCTTTTTTTTCCAACTTAAGGCAACCCCTCCCGAATTCGGAAGTTACTTCCCTAAGTCAGCAGCTGTTGTGTCTCTGCATAACACTTCATGAATTGTCTGCTGTGCTTCCACTTACCTCTGGGGACCTGGCAGGGGGCGGTTATTCTTGGGAGCAGGACCAAGGGTGACACACAGGAATCTCACATTTTCCATCGGGTCCAAAAATAAACTTTAAAAAAAACCCTTCCATTTCCTTACTCTCTACCTACAGCATCAGAAGAAGGGTGTGGCAGCTGGAGACCATTCGAACAGATGTTAGTTTGCGACCAACATGCCGCAGCTGCTGCCAGCCTCCATCCTGTGCTATGTCATTTGATTTGCACCTTTCCAAAGCTCCCATTTTGCTTTTACACACACATGCCTGCCTGCTCAGGACTTCTGGGATTTCTTCCTGGTGCTCTCTTTTGTAAACTTTTTTTAATACGTCAACCACATCGTGGGCAAATCCTGCTAGTAAATTTCATCAGCCCCATCGTTGCCTGTTACAAATGAATGAACAGAACACCATGCTATGGATTTATGAAAAATAACACAAAGTTCATTATAACAGTGCTTAAGTGTAGATGACTGGGGAAGGCAATGGCAAACCATCTCGTAACAAAAAGGCTGCCAAGAAACCGTCGTGAATGCGACGTCTCTCCATGGGTCAGTAATGACTTGGTGCTTGCACAGGGGACTACCTTTATCTTTACCTTGCATGCCTATGATAAAGGTTTCTGCACCAGGTTGTCTGGCATTTTTAGCAAGAGTTAAACTCTTCAGGTTGGTGTTCTCAGGACAGGAAAGGCAAAGCAGACTGTCCTCCTGCTCACTGGCATTAATCCTGGGTTTTAACAGGGCTTTTTTCCTGGAAAAAGAGGTGGTGGAACTCAGTGGTGGAACTCAGGACCGCACAATGATGTCATTTGGGGTCAGCTGGAACAAGGGGGGGTTAAAGTTTAAATCGCCCTCGGTGAAAATGGTCAAATGGCCGGTGGCCCCACCCCCTGATCTCCAGACAGAGGGGAGTTTAGATTGCCCGACATCTGCTTGCCCTAACATTTGACAAAGCGATCTGTTCCAGGGATTTCAAGTATCCCAGCATGGTCAGCCTAACAGAAAAGGACAATACTCAAAACAGACATCTTCCAAGAAACTTAACAGTTTGGAAAACCAGCACGACAGAGAGTTAACAATAATTTGACATGCTATACACTAACTTTGTGTGCTAGAGGAGCCTGTTGAAAAACTAGAAACCCGAATTCCCTCTCCTCTTCTTCTGCTGCCACCAATTGAACCTTTGTAATAAGTCTGGTCCTGCAAACCTATATCTGCTTCTAAACTCCCCCAAACGGTAGATAAATCGGATGCCACAGACTGAGTTGCATTTCACCTGATTCAGATACTAGCCAACAAGGAAATAGCGGTTGAAGGGGGGAGAGGGGAGTCTCTAGAATACATGATAAGACTGATGTCTCTGCAGGAGATAATTAGTTGTAGAATATAAATTGCTACCTGTCTTTATCTCTAAAATGTAGTAGCAGAGGGGAAAGATTGTTCTTCTGAGAGGGTTTTCCAGCTAGCAACAGAGCAATTATTAGAAAACAGCTCGCAGTGTGCTTCCATTACCAACTTACTTTCTACTGGATAATTGGCCCATCAATATGGCCTTACTTCCTTGGATGTTAATTAAGCTTCATTAACTTGGGAGATGTTTCCTGTCTTCTAAGTAGGTTCCTTTTGCTGGATGAGGTTTGGTTTTCCTTTTCGTCTGAGCTTTGCTCATCACAAGAGCTTGTCTGGTTTTGCTTAAAATAGGGTTGACAACCTCCAGGTGGTGGCTGGAGGTCTCCCAGAATTACAACAGCTCTCCAGAAACAGAGATCAGTTCCCCCAAAGAAAAAAGTCTGCTTTGGAAGGTGGGTTCTGTGGTGTTATACCCTACTGCAGGGCTCATTTCGAGGGGGAATGCGCAGGAACACAGTTCCGGCAGTTCCCCAAAGAGGTCACATGGCAGATGGCCCCGCTCACCTGACTCAGCCATTTTGGGCCCGTTTCAGCCTGGATTAGGTCCAAAATGGCCCGGATTGGGCCTCTAACAGGTGGTGGATCACTCTCCCACTCAGCAGCTGCCCGATCCTAACCATTTTGGGGCCCTTTTCAGCCTTTTTCAGCCCTTTTTTGCCATTTTTGGCCCAATTTCAGCCCTGAATGGCCAGGATTGGGTCCAAAACAGCCGGGATAGGTGATGTCAGGAGGTGTGTCATACGCAAATCAGTTATGGTAATGACACACTTCCGGTGATGTCAAGGGGTGTGGCATATGCTAATGAGTTATGCTAATGAGTTCCTCCAGCTCTTTTTCTACGAAATGACCCCTGCCTCTGCTCCATGGATTTTAAACACACTCCTGTTCTCGTGTTTAAAGCAGCCTTAAAGATATCGCCCAAACAGGGCCAGCGCAAGTATATGGAAGAGGAACTCCATGTTTGCTCACTGCCTATGAAGTTATTCAGTGTAAACAGCATGTTCAGTGTCAGAGAGATTATTTAGTAACTTGTACAGCTGCATTTTTGTAGCAGGAACAAAGCCACTTTGTGATCTGGCTCAAATGGATGGGAAGGCATGCTTTTGTATAGCTCAATCAATCAGGGACCATCAAGTCCCAAAAGGCAGGAGCGGCTTGGCAGGACAACCTCTTTGGTATGCAATATAATAGGTCTTTTAGAGGGGACACAAAAAGGGTATAAGATTTCTGAAATGGATTGTCCATTCATCCCGTGTTTGACTTTCATTCACTGGGGAAAGATGACTTGCGACGCAATATTTTGTTACTAGTGTTTATCTGTCTACGTATCTATTGATCATCTTATCTGCTATTTATTATTATCCTATTGTTATGTGTAATCTGTTGGACTGAGCATGCCTGAAGGGTACTATATTTCTCTTTGTGTGTACTTTGTGTAAGGAAGGACTGCTTACTTCCTTTTGAACCCACCAGCTCACTGCAGCCCAAGATTTAGGCAGGCGGCAATGTGGGAGAGGGCCTTCTCAGTAGTGGCACCAAAGCTCTGGAACTCTTCCTGAGGGAGATTCGCTTTTCCCCCTTCAGTTGCCATCTTCCACCAACTGGGGAAGACTTTTTTGTTTCACTTTGCATTCCCGCAGTGATGAGGGTTCTCAGGTGCCCGCTGGTGGTGGGCAATCTCCCAGGGGTTTGCCCAGTTGCCTGCCAATCTGCCAGCGGCAAGCCCCCTGGAGATCACCTGCCATCCGCAGGCACGCCAGAAACACCAATAGTGCGTGAGCACCCAGAAGGCATGACGACGTCACTTCCTTAAGTGACATCGTCACAGTGGCCATGAGTGTGCTCCCACACTTCACTGGGGCAAAGCACGGAGCATGCCCTTTACTAGCATGATTAGGGCTGCCATTCCCCCGCCTGGGGCGGGGGATCCCCTGCTCCCACCTCCTCCCCCAAACCCCACTTACCTGGCCAGCGGGGGAGCGTGCCCCCTGAGGTGCCCTTCTGGTGGTGCGGCGTGCCCTCACGCCCCGCCGCAGCGTGCTCCCACACCACACTGCAGTGCGCTTCCGTGCCCCACAACATGCCCGTTTCAGGCCGAATTGGGCCTGGGGAGAGGCGATTCAGCCCTTTGGCGAGCACGGGAGCGCATGCTGGGCCACCCTTTGACCCTCATGATGATGTCACTTCCTGGAAGTGATGTCATCACACACACACCGGGACTACTGCGGAGGGTGAGTGCAAGGTTCCCAGTCCCCCGCCGGAGGACTCAAGGGACTTGGCAACTCTAGGCATGATGACGTCACTTCTTGGAAGTGACGTCATCATGGAAGCGCTGGGAACTAAGGATCATAAGCAATACACAAGGTAAGTGCTGGGTCCCCCGCCCCCCCCCCCAGTGATCCCTTCTCTCTCCCCAATTTTTTAAGTGCTGTTTCTATCCTTTGTATTTATTTTCAGTTGCGGTTTTAAATTGTTTTAGTGACGTATTTATATGTTCACTTTAATGGCTTTTAATTTGTATATTTTAATTTGTTATCTGCCTTGGTGGCCCTGGGAGGACAGAAAGGCAGGGTAAACATCATGTAAATAAATACTGAGGAATAGGATGCCTCTCTTTATCTCTGCGGGGAGCATCTTTCTGCCCTCCCTGCCCCCCCGCCCCCCCCCCCCGCCCATCTCCATGTCCTTTGGGTGCGATCTCTCTTTCATGGCTTTCTAAAGAGGACACATCTCTAAAGCTCTGTCTCCACAGAAGCCTTGATGCATACATCCACATGACACTGGACAAGCCAGCCCTGTGATACTGAAAATATCTTTTAGATTGGGTTTTTCTCTTTTTTTTCTTCTGCAAGAATGCTGTGAATTGGAACTACCTCAATAAATGTAAATTTTATCTGTTTGCAGTATAATTGCCTGAACAGCCTAACTGCTGTACATAGACCGTGCTTCACTGACTGGGTAACTCTATAAACTAAACTAAATTAATTAGTATGTAATTCTCCCAATATAGACCAGGTCTAAAATTCTTTTAACTAGTGACTGGGAGAAAAGTAATGTAAAATGTGAATCCCGCTCTGGGATATTAGGAACATGGTACAGAGTTTGTTTTTATGCCCCCAAATCTGGCCTCTATCATGATACTGTTTTATCAATATGTTTTCATCTGTATGTTGTGATCTGCCCTGAGCCCGTTAGCAGGGAGGGCCAACTATAAATCTAATTAATAATAGTAATAGTAATAGTAATAGTAATAGTAATAGTAATAGTAATAGTAATAGTAATTCTTACTGGCCTTCCCTCCTGCCACCTCTCTCTGAGGAGTTTGAAGCAGGTGATACGGCTTTAGCCACTTCCTTACTGGTACTTTGCACTGGTTCATACACACTTAGTTTGTACTGGTGAAGAGGACATGAATTGAATGTAGGACTTTCAGCACATTAAGTAGATGGTCTACCACTGAGTCAGGCTCCACTCCTGAAGGCTTAAACTGGGAAGACTTGGGATCGAATGCTGTTAGAAGTTATAGTGTCCTTTCTACCATATCAGAATTCTACCACCGCTCGCAACCAGATGTGTAGATCAAGTGTCAGATTCCTTTCCTATGAACATCTGGACTGCCACTCCCAGGTTTCGAATTTAGTCATTTCTCCTTTTCAGAGGGAGTTGCCCCTAGTGAACTGAGGGCCTGAGACGATTCTGGCTGAATTGGAACCAATGGACTTCTAGGCTTTCCAACGTTCAAGTGGGGGCTGGAGATCCGGGATTACAACTGATCTCCAGGTGACAGAGATCAGTTCCCCTGAAGAAAATAGCTGCTTTGGAGGGAGAACTTTAAGACATTATACCTTTCTGAGGACCCACCCTCTCTGAAGCCCTACCGTCCTCAGGCTCAACCCCCAAATCTCCAGGTGTTTTCCAAGCAGGAGTTGGCAAGCGACAGCATGAAGTGCTTTCAGCCAGAGAGTTTTGCCTGCTTACCCAATAATAAAAGGTCTTTTGCTGCTGTGTACAATGTAGGCTAGAACTCGATGTTCACTCAGTTTAGCAGAGGGCCCCACCCCTAAATTACACAACTCACAAATATGTGAGTTCTTTAAGCACGTATGAAGAAGAAGAAAGAAAGAATGGAATGAGGCATCACAAAATTGGCCTGACCTTTGCGTTTGGGGTGATGTTTGACTTGATTAAGGGAGGGAACAACAACATAATTTGAGCGGAGAACTGCTGGTTGACCAAAACAGACTAAATACCAAGATCGTATGCACAGCTTTGGTGCTTGAAATACCTGTGGTCGTCATAGGCGGGATGCCAATACCTGATTCTCTCACATGATTTAAAAAAATTATTTACTTCATTTATACCCCTCTTTCTTACCAATGGGTACCCAAAGCAGCTTACACTGTTTTCCCTTCCTCCATTTTAGCCTCACAACAAACACTCTGTGAGGAAGGTGAAGCTGAGAGTTTGTGACTGGCCTAAGTTCACCCAGCAAGCTTCCATGGCAGAGTGGGGATTTGAACCTGGGTCTCCCAGATCTTGACACTCTAATCACTACACACACTAGCCATCTTTTTAATTTAAAAAATGTACAGGGAAGAACCAAACTTTATTGATAGTGTCATACAGAAAACAGAACACGTAAGGAATAATATATCCCCAAATTCCACACCAACTAAAGCAACCATACCATGAACTCTTAGAGATTACCTCAGAGCCAAACTACAAGTGACACCCGACACTAGTGGGACACTTGTCAGCTTCCCTCAAGTTTTGGTGGGGAATGTAGGCGTCCTGGTCTTGCAGCTTGGCTCTCTGTCTGCTGTCCAATGGACTTTTCAACTGTCACTTGTCCAACATTCCGCCAAGCTGCCTACATTCCCCATCAAAACTTGAGGGAAGCTGACAAGTGTCCAACCTGTGACAGGCATCACTTGTAGTTTGGCCCTCAGTCATATGAAATAACTAAACCCCTCTGGCTCCACTCCAATCTGGTTTCAGGCCTGGTTATAGGACTGAAATGGTCCTGGTTGCCCTGGAAGATGACCTTTGTCAGGTGATAGACAGGGGAAGTGTGACCATTAATTTGCTTGTACCTCTTGGTAGTCTTTCATACCATTAATTATGGTAACCATAACAACAACAACAACAACAACAACAACAACATTTGATTTATATACCACCCTTCAGGACAACTTAATACCCACTCTGAGCAGTTTACAAATTATGTTATTATTATCCCCACAACAAAACACCCTGTGAGGTGGGTGGGGCTGAGAGAGCTCCTAGAAGCTGTGACTGACCCAAAGTCACCCAGCTGGCTTCCAATGGAGGAGTGGGGAATCAAACCCAGTTCTCCAGATTAAAGTCCCTCGCTCTTAACCACTACACCAAACTGGCTCTCACCCTATAACCACCTGTATTGCCTTTCAGACTGGGAGGCACTGTTTGCAGTGGTTTCAGCCCTACCTTTTGGTGCTGCTGGGGGGACGCTGCTCTCCCCCTGGGCTTCTGGCCTACAGGGTTCTGCAAGGTTCCATCTTGCCTCATAAGCTTTCCAACATCTATGTAAAGCCTGCTGGGAGAGGTCATTCAGAAATTTGGGATGACTTACTGCCAGGGCTTTTTTTCTCGGAAGGGATGGTGGAACTCAATGGGTTGCCCTCAGAGAAAATGGTCACATGGCTGGTGGCCCTGCCCCCTGATCTCCAGACAGAGGGGAGTTGAGATTGCCCTCCGCACCACTGGAGCAGTGCGGAGGGCAATCTCAACTCCCCTCTGTCTGGAGATCAGGGGGCGGGGCCACCAGCCATGTGACCATTTTCAAGAGGTTCCGGAACTCCGCCCACCGTGTTCCAGCTGGAAAAAAGCCCTGCTTACTCCCAGTATGCAGATGACACTCATCTCTATCTCACGCTTCCAGCAGATCCCAGGGAGGCTGTAGAAATGGTGAACAAGTCCCTGGAGGCAGTTTTGGAACGGATGAGGGGTTGCGTGTGGGTGTAAAGTGCCATCAAGTGACAACTGACTTATAGCAACCCCAGCAAGGGGCTTTCAAGGCAAGTGAGAAATGGAGGCAGTTTGCCATTGCCTTCCTCTGCGGAGTCTTCTTTGGTGGTCTCCCATCCAAGTACTGACCCTGTTTAGCTTCCAAGATCGAACAATATCAGGCTATACTGCCTTCCCTCCTGGATGAGGGCTAACAAACTGAAAATTAATCCTGACCAAAAGTGGGTGTTACTAGAGGAGGAATGTCTAACCCAGAAAATGTCACATTTCCTATTATGGATGGGGTGGCACTTCACCTAAAGGGTCAGGCCATCGGGGTCATAGTTTGGGGGTGCTGTAGGACATGGGCCTCTTGTCAGATAAACAGGTGTTAGCAATGGTCTTTTACTAGTTGCCTTTTACTAGTTGCAACTCTTCCTGGGGCAGGGGGTGAGATTTTGCCACTGTGGTTCATGCCCGGTTCAACCCCTGGCATTTTCAGAGAGTAGGTGATGTGGAAACCTCAACCAGAGACTCTGGATAGCTGCTGCCAGTCAGAGTAGACAATACTGGCCTTGATAGACCGAGGGTGTAATTTGGTAGAAAGCAGCTCCACATACGTGTTCATGTATTCCCGTAAGCTGATCACTTCTCAGCCAAACTATTTATTTTATGTCATTTATAGTCCACCTTTCTCACTGAGACTCAAGGCGGATTACACAGTGTGAGATTAGTACAGTCAGTATCAAGGACATTTCCGTAAACAATGCCAATACAAGTTTACAAGACATAGCATTAGGAAGAATTCAATACAGAGTTGAAGAAATGTTGATACAGAGCATGAGCAATTCTAGGACTGACATTAGACAACATGAAGCACAAGTAGCACATAGGAGAACACATTTAAAGCAACATATAGTACATAAGGCAACATAGTGGTGAAGTCTACGGTCCCTAACGCATTAGCGAAGCATCTGAGACCCCCTTCCTATAATACAGCCCTTTTATCTGACTAAAAAGCCTTTTTAAATCATTTGGTTTTGCATCCTTTGCAGAAATCCAGGAGCATGTATGTGGCACATGGCACTTTCTCTTCTGGGGGATGATCATTCTTTCTGCTGTTCCACATTGATGCATTCAAAGGAAAGGAGGCTTTGTGTGCCTCGACCCTGACATCAGCTAGCACACCCTGAAGACTAGCGCACAATTATTCCAGGACCACATTTAACAGAATGTCTAGACAGTTACGGGGGAATCTGTCTACCATTGTCTGGTGATGCATAATGCTTTGGAATCATCATTTCTCTCTCTCTTTCTTGGCAACATTCACAGTTATTTTGCATTGTACCCTCTAATTAATGCCTTCATTGTTATACATTGCTGATACATCCCTCCCACTACCCCTCTTTAGCTGAAAATAAAGAAACGAGCCATAGTAATGAGAAAAGCACACACTTGGCATAAGATAGTGCAAATAGAAGCAGTTAATGCCAGAACAAGGGAGCTAAGCATTGCCTGTGACTTAAGGCAGAACTACATGTTACATATTATTCAGTGACTCTTAAAAAAGGCAGTTTTTGTTTTCACACAATACATCTGCTGAAGCTGTCACTGAATAGTGTCATAGGGGTCTATGCAATTTTAAGTCGCTTTTATTGCATTGTTCATTATATGCATTACACTTTTGCCCTGTTCTCTAATTTTGAATTCCAGTTTTTTAAAATTGTTTTTTTTATTATTATTCTGTTTTAGTTTACTGTTTTTAGTATGCGAACTAATGTTGCCAACAAACCTGGAGGGAAAAAAAATGCCCTGTCCCTTCTTCTTCTTCTTCTTCTTCTTCTTCTTCTTCTTCATCATCATCATCATCATCATCATCATCATCATCATCATCATCATCATCATCATCATCATCATTTCTATTTCTATTTCTATTTCTATTTCTATTTCTATTTCTATTTCTATTTCTGTTTCTGTTTCTATTTCTATTTCTATTTCTATTTCTAGTCCACTGTCCCCGCATGCAGGCTCAGAGCGGATCACAACCGGTTAAAACACAGTACAATATACAATATAGCCAATATGAACAATTAAAACTGGTAGCATTAAAAGAGCAGTTGCAATTGCACAACCCACCCTCAGCAGCACATATTGCACAATCCCACATGTAACTATTTGGGCTCACAGTGGCCAATAGTAAACAACAAATAAAAGCAGAAGCTGGGAGGCTGGTGAGAGGCCTGGGAGGAGGCTGCTTGCCTCAACCACCCAAGGCTTGGCAGAATATGTCTTGCAGGCCCAAGAGAATTATAATACATCCTGCTGGGACTGGGCCTAGGTTGTCTCAGGGCCAAGCTACAAGTGACGAATGACACTTGCCTGGCAAGTGAACAGACTGACGTTTATTCCTCCCTGTTCACTGGCCATTCACTTGTGCTTAGGGATACTATACCCCTTGTGGGGGCGGGGAATCCCCTGCCCCCACCCCTCACACCCTGCCCTCACTTACCTGGCTGGTGGGGGGGCGCGCACCTTCTGTGCACACTCCCCTGCAGTGCTGCGCGCTCCCGTGCACACGAGCCGCCTGGATCAACCCAGTTTGGCCTGGATTGGGGCCACTGCAGAGTGTGGGAGTGCTTCTGCGCTCTGCAGCGGCTCAAAACAGGCCCGATTCACGCCCAAATGGGGCCGTTTTCGGCACTGCAGAGAGCAGGAGCGCTTCTGCACTCCACAGCAGCTCAAAACGGGCCCGATCCGTGCCCAAACAGGCCTGAAACGAGCCCATTTTGGTGCGGATTGGGCCCAGTTTAGGTCACTGCAGAGGGCAGGAGTGCTCCTGCCCTCCACAGCGGCCCTGATCCAAACCCCTGCAGAGTGTAGGCGCCCTCGGGGGGGGGCTGCCTGATGACATCATTTCCCGGAAGTGACGTCATCACGCTTGCGGGAGCGTCTTTGTGCACATGCACACACACCCCAGAGGGTGAGTGCCAGACCCCAATCCCCCCACCGGGAGGTTGAGAGGGCCTGGCAACCCTACTTGTGCTCCACTTGATCAAGTGGAGCGCAAGGGAATGGCAAGTGAACAGGTAGGAATACACGTGAGTCTGTTCACTTGCCAGCCAAGTGTCATTCGTCACTTGTAGCTTGGCCCTCAGATAGAGACTTCCACCAGGTATGGGGTCTGGGTTGCAGCAAGACAAACTTCCTTGGGGCCATGGAGCACCAGTAGATGTTTTCCTGCTGAGTGGAGTGCTCTCCAGGGAATATAGGGCGAGAGGCGGTCCAGCAGGTATGCTGGTCCCAGTCCCCTAAGGGCTTTGAAGGTCAAACAGAGGCTGAATGTGTGGGAATGGGCAGCTGAAGGTTTTTGTGGCATGAAGGTAAATAATAACATCACCTAGAAAAATAACATCCCATTAATCATCTGGTGAAAAGATTCTTTTTTTCCCCTCTGGGGCATTTGGCAACTGTACGCACTCCAATTTTATAATCCTGTTTTTTTGCGTTGTTGATAGTACTGTAATGCTCTGTCTGCATTGTTTTAATTGTGTAATCTACCTAGCCAAATTCCTGGAAAATCTGGGGACAATGCCTGGGAAGGGTGGGGTGTGAGGAGGGCCGGGAACTCGGCAGGGATGTGATGGCATCCTCCGAAGATGCTATTTCTTGCAGGGGAACTGATCTCTGTAGTTGGGAAATGTGTTGTAATTCCAGGTGATATCCAGGAACCAAGTGAATATTTGGGCCTTCTCTTTCTCTTTGCTTTACTGAGGCATCAGCTCTTAGGGGACTCTGACGTGTGTTTGGTCCTTTCTGAAGGATGCTGAAGATCCTTTCTTTGTTAGGGGAAGGGGTCATTTCGTAGAAAAAGAGCTGGAGGAACTCATTAGCATAACTCATTAGCAGAACTTAGCAGAACTCATTAGCATATGCCATGCTAATATGCCAGAAGTGTGTCATGACTCATGAGCATAACTGATTTGCCACACCCCCTGACATCACCTATCCTAGCTGTTTTGGACCCAATCCTGGCCATTCAGGGCCGAAATTGGGCTCAAAAAGGCAAAAAGGAGCGCTAAATGACCAAAAGTAGCCATTTGGGGCCCTTTTGGGCCTGGTTTCGGGCCGAAACGGCCCAGATCAGGTCAGTGCTGGGCGGGGGTTCCCCCACCCGGCACCAATCCAGTCCAGGCTGTTTCGGCCCCAATCCAGGCTGTAATGGGCCCAAAATGGCTGAAAGTCAGTTGGGCGGGGCTACTTGACATGTGACCTCTTTGGAGAACTGCTGGAACTGTGTTCCTGCGCATTCCCCCTCGAAATGAGCCCTGGTTAGGGGTTTAGCACCTGTGTCTCAGTTCTACTTCTGGTTGTCAACTATTAGATTTGAATCCGATGATAAATTGTTCTCTTGACAAATGTACTGTCTTGGATATTTTTCTTGAAGCCCTTTCATAAGGGACTGAGAAGCCTGAACCGGCCCCAGTTTGCTGCTTGGGAAAAAAAAATTAGGAAAGGGATTTGTATATCTGGGGTTACCACAAGTGCCGTATGCTTTATGTGGCTCCTTAACTCCCTACCCAAGAAAAAATGAAATAAATTATGTGGAGTTGTAAAAATTGAAGAATATATTACATACAATGAGACATGTGTGTCCATTTACAGGCAGGTTGCAAAGCTGAAGGACTTTACTTGGCACAGTGTTTTTATTTATTTACTTTTATTTTTAAAGCACATAGGATATGCTGCCCTAGGCTCATGATGGAAAGAAAACACTGTACAACTTTGTTTGCCTTTGCCAGTTGTTAATCTGTCTTTCAATCCATTTTCAGTCTGCCCTCCTTCCAGAGAGTTCATCGAGGAATAGATGGCTCTCTGCTTCCCCAATGTTATTCTCCCAACAACCCTGTGAGGTACCTTGGGCTCCGCTGAGAGAGTGTGATCTGCTCAAAGTCACGTGCTGAGATTAACAGCCACGTAGAATTTACACTCGAGTCTCTCAGGTTGTATTCTGAAACTATAATCTCTTCTCCATCGTGTTGGTTCTTAATAAAAATACAGAAACTTTAAAACCCATGGCATATTGTTCTGAATCATTCAAAGGCCTTTTGGAAGAAGTACGTTTTCAGTATACTTTGAGAAGGTGCCAATTTGTATCTCCTGGGGTAGCGAGATCCAGAAAAGCGACTGTACAGAAGGGCCCTCCCATGCGACCTGCCCAGCAGACTTCAGGTAAATTCTCACAAGTGAATTCTCATAGGTCAGGTGTAGCCCACTTTTACAATTTCACATTCTCCGGATGGGAGGTGACGGGTACCTGGCAACCCTAGAGCACACCCTGGCCAGTGTGATGACATCACTTCCTGGAAATGACATCATCACAAAATGCCAAGAGCGCATGTACATTTCACGCACACATGAAAGAAGACACGCAGAAGGCACAAGGTAAGTGCCAGGTCCCCCACTCCTACCGGGAGGGTATAGGGAGGGACCTGGCAACCTTGGGCCAAGGGAAAGGAGAGTATGTTACAGGCAAGGCTCATTTCAAGGGGGAACGCACAGGAACGCAGTTCTGGCAGTTCCCCAAAGAGGTCACATGTCAGGTGGCCCCGCCCACCTGACCCTCAGTCATTTTGGGCCCGTTTCAGCCTGGGTTGGGACCAAAACGGCCTGGATTGGGCCTCTGACAGCTGGTGGATTACTCTCCTACTCAGCAGCAGCCCAATCCTGACTGTTTTGGGCCCCTTTTCGGCCATTTTCAACCCCTTTTGGCCATTTTGGGCCCAATTTCGGCCCTGAATGGCCAAGATTGGGTCCAAAACAGCCAGGATAGGTGATGTCGGGGTGTGTGGCATGTGCAAATCAGTCATGCTAATGACACACTTCCAGTGATGGCAAGGGATGTGGCATATGCTAATGAGTTATGCTAATGAGTTCCTCCAGCTCTTTTTCTACGAAATAACCCCTGGTTACAGGTCCTTAACGGGCCTGAGGAAATGATATTTGGGATCTTGGAAGGAGAATGGGAAAAGGGAATGTGGGAATGACTGGAACTTAAGTTCCCACCCCAAACACTTGCACTTTCCTGCCTACGAGTTTGCATGGGCCTTACTCTAGTGCAAAATAAATGCCAGGAGGGTTTTCCCAGAGAGGCTACCATGTGTCAGTGTGGGAGAGTTTCCCCCTTTACAAATAATCCTCCAAGGACTTTTTCACAATCCCTCCATGTTCCCTGAAGGGTGGGGGGGGGGGCAAATTTGGTTTGGGGCCAAATTTAGAAAGCTATTTCATGGGTGCTTTAAAACCAGTCCAGCTGAGGCCTTTTGCAAACAAGCCTGAACGCACAGAGTTGAAGCATAGTTTCAACTTCTCTCATGTTTGCGGACTGATTAAAATGCAACAGATTCCTCAGCCAAATATTTGTTTAGAAAGAGCAGCAGGTCTAGGAGGCCAGCCCAGCGTTGACCCACTAAAAGCCATACCGGGAAGTTTCACTGGCATAGAGCCCACCAGGAAATTATGGGGCTGCGAAAAACATGTACACAAAGCTTGCATCCAGTAGAAAATACGCCTTCAGGATTGTAACTAGCAAAACCCATTGTGCTTGAGTCTAAGCAAGGAGGTAGTCTAAATATTTAGCCCTGTCCCTAGGGATCCCATTCCCCAGTGGGGACGGGAATCTCCCACTCCCATCTTTCGGCCCCTGCCACCCCTTACCTGGCCAGTGGAGGGAAAGGAGGAGAATGGGTGTCCGGGGTGCATTCCCAAGGCCAGCAGTGCAACAATGTCACTGACGTCATCGCACTGCCCCGAGAGCGCATGTGTACTTCTCGGCAGACCCAGATCAGCCGACTGTGAAGCGCATGTGAAATCCTCAGCCTTGCACAATGACATCAATTCCTGGAAGTGACATCATCATGCTAGTGTGGGGCCACGTGTGCGAAGAAGACAAGGAAAGTAAGCTCTGGGTCCCTGCCCTTCCTACCTGTCCCTAATTGAAACAAAAGCTGAGTACCTCTAATTCTAGGATTGCCAGCCTCCAAATGAAGCTTGGAGATCACCTAGAGTTACAACTGATCTCCAGATGACAGTAGGACTGCGGGGGATCCCCCACTCTCAGCCTGCTCCCCCTGCCACCACTCACCTGGTCAGCAGGGGAAAAGGCACGGGAATGGGTTTCCTGGGATGCGCTCCCAGCATGGTGCGACCACATCACTCCGAGGAATGACATCATTGTGCAGGCCCCAGGAGAGCTCCCAGGTTTCACGCTGGGCCAATTTGGCCCCTCTAGGGAGGCTAAATCGCGCAGCATGAAGCCTGGGAGCAGTCCCGGAGCCTGTGTGATGACATCACGCTGTGTCAGAAGCACACGCACACTTTGCACACGTGTTAAGACATTCAGAAGATAAGTGCCGGATTCTGCCCTCCCTCGTCCTGCCAGAAGGGTAAGGGGACTTGGCAACTCTTGATGACAGAGATCAGTTCCCTGGGAGAAAAGGGCTGCTTTGGAGGATGAGCTCTATAGCATTATACCTTGCTGAGCTCCCTCCCCAAACCCTTCCACCCCTAACATCGAGTTGGCGACCCTGCTTTCTACCTTTGACTGTCTTTAGCTGTTTTCTTCCCCCTTGTTGAAAGGCATAGGCCTTCCTCATAATGTTCAGTTAACTAAACTAGTTAGCCATGCTGGTCTGGAAGGGGGAATTGGGGGGATCCAAAAGCAACAGTAAAATAATACCTGTTGTTGTCTAAAGAAAAGGTGCCCCTGATGGTGCCCCTGGTTTAAGGGCATCTGATACAGCTGAAGCTAAGCTGGACATTGTCTGGATAGAAGACATCCTGGGAATTCCATGTAAGCTTCTTGGAGTTCAGTGCAGGAAGAAAAGCAATAAATAAACCCGCCTAGCATATTTTTAATCCCCGTCCTTCCTCCAAGGAGTTCAGAGCCACATGCATGGTTTTGTCTTCTTGATTGTGTCCTCACAACAACTGTGGATAGAGTAAGGATGCCAGTCCCCCGCTAGGGGCAGGGGAATCACCCACTCCCACTCTCCACCCCCACCCCCGCTTACCTGGCTGGTGTGGGGAAACGCCTCCTGGGGCGTGCCCCTGGTGTAAGCGGTTGGCCCTGGCCATCGCCATATTTGATACAGGCTTGTGATATAAAAATCACAGGACCCCTGGATTAATGCAGGTTGGTCTGCATCAGGGGGAAATTCCAAGCTGGCTAGATAGAATGTTGCTGGAGCCAGCCCCAGAGATTCAGGTATGCCTTAAATGTGCATGCAAATGCAGAGGATGAGGGTGATTGGATTTACTATCTCCTCAGCAACTAGCTTGAGACCACGACAACAGGGGGCTGCGCTGTGTCACCCCATTAGCACATTCCAGTGTCCTCTTCCCATGATTACGTTTCCTACCCCAAGCTTGGGAGCAATCAGTCAGCATCCATAAGTTAATGTCTGTCTCTGGGAACCTATATTTTCTCATATCTAAATTCATCAACTCAGCTCCAGTAAGATTCATTAGCAAACTGCCCCTTTTGTGCCGTTCCAGGAGAGACTTTGCATTTCCTCTTACCCACCCCAGCAGCAAGCAATCAAGGTAATCAAACCTTTGTAATTCCCAGAGGCCAACCTTTACAGGCTTTGTTCCAAGGAACAACGGGACTCCCCTCAGCCTCAGGACACATCTTGCCCTATAAGAACCAGGGCTCTTGCCCCATTCAAACTGTGCATGCATCCAGGACCCAAGCACTGCTCCCTTAGGGTCTCTTCCCTAAGACTCTACCAGTGTGCATGCTGCATCTCCAGATCTGAGCTTTGTACCCTTGGGGTTACCTCCTTGAGTCTCTCTCGCTCTCTCCTGGCCGATGTTTGAAGCTCTCTTCCTCCGTGGACTACTCTTCTCTCCAGGATTGGTAAATATACTTCCCCTCCCTCACTCTATTCCACCTTGTGCCTAGCTTCCTAGGACTCTGTATATGTGTAACCGTTTTGTTATTACTCCGGTGTGTGTATGTGCATTTTCCTCTTTAATAAAACATTACTCTTCGAACCGAAAAGCACCAGTCTTGTCTGCTGTTTTGGGGAACGGACCCCGTAAACATTGGTGGAGACTTCCCGCAGTTACCCCTCTCGTATAGCCGTCTTCCTTGCCACTAATTCCTCCATAATTCTCTTACTCGCAATGAGACCAATTCAGGTAACACTGGGTGGTGCAACACGCTCCTGGGCGGCATGATTCGGTAGCCAAAAGTAGGCACTGGTCCCCAGATCTCCCTCTGGGGAGGCTGGGGGCCTGGCAACCCTAGGACGGGGTTTGTGTGACTGGTCCAAGTTGATCCACAAGCTCTGTGACAGTGTGAAGATCTGAATATGCGTCTCCCAGAACCCAGTTTGCTGCTGTAACCATTGTACCACAGTGGCCCTAATAGAACATTCACTAACAGTGAAATCCGAAGCAGAGTTACTCCAGAGTTACTCCAGTCTAAGCCCATTGATTTCAATGGACTTAGACTGGAGCAACTCTGCTTAGGATTTCACTTCTTATAATGGCCTAATTACTTCTTTTGATCGCAATATCATAAAGAGCTGCTTGCTCCTTTGCGTTGTTTTTCTCCCAGATTTTGAAAACCAGAGAACAGAATTTCGGTCCATTTGTTATCACAGTCATGCTCTTGGCCTGTTAGACAACTGGCACCTGCATCAGCATTGGGTGGCCGCAGGTCCTTCATCTAGCGGTGGTACACGAGCCTGTTTAATGGAAAGCACTTCTGACAGCCCACCTGGGCATGGTTGGTTATGGCTCAGCAAACTGGAACAGATGGAATCAATGAAGGGGAAAACTGGAGTAAGCTGTTAACTAGATTGCTTTTGATCGCCCACTCCGTCTGGTTCTTTAATCTCCCATAATCACATTCAGGACACATGTCCAACATCTGCTGGAAAGGTCAGTAGGATGCTGTCAGGGAGATTACGGTAATGAAGAACTCAAGTTCATCAAGCTCTCAATGAAGCAAAGGGCCAAAGTAAATGAGACGACAGAGATTTGTACTTGGATCGCCCATGGGTGATATTTTTTGAAAGTGGAATAGCCATTTTGTATGTATGTGTAGGGGGGGGGGAGATTTAGATCAGGAAAATGGTATACGGGAACCAGGAAAGCACACTTGCATGCAATTAGGCTGCAGAAAATGTTAAACTACAGTATCTTGGGATCTCGCTGGTTGATGGGGAACTGTGCAAGCATGTGACCAGAAATTCCCTCTATGGAATGACATCTCAAGAGGACTATCAAATATTCCCAGTCTTCAGGGAGGGATATAGTAAGCCTATTATTGCTTGATTTTGCCTTCCTATGTAATCAACACCCTGCTTATTAAACCTCAATTAACATTATCTTTATCACAAGCAGTATCCTATGAACCTAAAAGTAGAGTCTGGCACGTCCTGACTGTAAAGTAAGATAATACTCTATCTAATGGGAGAGTTAGAGAGCCAGTGTGGTGTAGTGGTTAGAGTGTTGGAGTAGAATCTGGGAGACACAGCTTCAAATCTCCGCTCTGCTTGCTGTGTGACCTTGGGCCAATCACACACTTTAGGGTTGCCAGCCTCCAGGTGGTGGCTGGAGCTCTGGAATTACAACTGATCTCCAAGCTATAGAGATCGGTTCCACTGGAGAAAACGTCAAGTTTGGAGGGTGGATCTTAAGGAATTATACCGTAATAAGGCCCCTCCCCTCACCAAACCCTGCCCTCTTCAGGCACCACTACTAAATCTCTGGGAATTTCCCAACCTGGAGCTGGTAGCCCTATGCCTAATCTACCTCACAGGGTTGATGTGATGATAAAATGAAGGAGAGGAGAATGATATAAGCTGTTTTGAGTCCTTGGGGAGAAAGGTGAGGTATAAATGACATAAATAATGGGGAGAGTACACTACCCACAAACCTCTCAATATGCATGGTCACCATTATTTTTGTCAAGAGGACTTTGTGTTATTTGGTTTACCCAAACACATATCCTCAAAAATCTAGCATTTCCAATCACTTGCAGCAAAGTTAGAAAATACACATATTGCTCTAATCACACAAAATGGTGACTGCGCATATTGAGCGCATCGCACTCCGCGTGACCTCCCTTTTCACACGGTTGGATTACAAAATTGTAAGGACTGAATGGGGCTTTTGTTACGACTCTAGCAAGACTGAATCCAGAATGTGGCTTCGGTGGCGATTAACAATCAGGTCAGATTCAATAATGAATGTTCTCTCTTAACGGAGAGTTAATCAGTCAACATTTCCACACCAGAATACTACAAATCATTTACTAACCACCAGAGTTGAAGAGTCACTGCTTGTGGATGAGGTACAGATTCCAAGAATAACATCCACAATGCGGGTGTTAAGATCCCTATATGAAACCCAACCCCAATGCTTCCCAGAAGGGAACACTCGATGGAAAATGTCTTATGAAGTGTGGTTTATTTCATTTATTTATTTATGTCATTTATAGTCCGCCTTTCTCACTGAGACTCAAGGTGGATTACAAAGTGTGTGGTTAGTACAATCAGTATTTTATTATTATTATTATTATTATTATTTATTATTATTTATTATTATTATTATTATTATTATTATTATTATTATTAATTTTTCAAATAAGCAACAAGTAAAGAAGAGAGGAAAAAGCAAGAAAAGAGGCAGGAGAAAGAGAAAGGCAAAAAGAGGTACATATATCCATTATGGCCTACTTACAACAATACCCAATATATCATTCAACATTCTTAATGAATAACATATACTGTTGGTTGTTGTGGATTTTCCAGGCTATATAGCCGTGGTCGTTCCTGACGTTTCGCCAGCAGCTGTGGCTGGCATCTTCAGAGGTGTAGCACCAAAAGACAGAGATCTCTCAATGTCACAGTGTGGAAAAGAAGTTGGCAGGTAATTTATATCTACTCAGGAAGGTAGGGATGGGCTGAGTCATCCTGTAAGAGTTTCCCAGGGTGTGGAATGCTAATGGAGGGAGGCTTCACTGTATCCTGAGGAGGTTCTTTTGCATATGGATTGGTGCTTGATATGCTAATCTTCTCTGCGGGGCTATTGTCGGGTATAGAGTATTTTGTACATATACTGTTAATAATAAGACATTTGAGTCCTTTACATTCTTGGCAAGTTCAGATCTTTATGTTTATGTGTAATCCAACTCTAAAACGGTGTCCAAGGTCCGGTGAACTCTTCTTCCATTTTCCCTTTTAATATCATTGTCAATTTATCATTTTCCAATGCTAATAAAATTCTAGCTGCTGTCACTGCATGTATTATAAAATGTTTTTGGTCTTTGTTAAATTCATCTGGGATGCAGTTCAATAGAAACAATTCCAGCTTAAAGGGTATTGGTATCTGTAAAATTTTGTGTAGTAGTGTATGTATCATCTACATACAGCTTTACAGGTCCACCACATACGGTAAAAGGTTCCTGTACATTGTGTACATTTCAAGCATCTACTTGGTGTACTCTTATACATTTTAGCCAATCTATCTAGAGTTAAATACCATCTATAGAACATTTTATACAGATTCTCTTTAAAGTTAACCGATTTAGTTATTTTCACATTAACCTTCCATAATTTATTCGATTGTTCTAAATCAATTTCATATCCCAAATTTTGTGACCATTTAATCTTACAACTTTTTACCATTTCATTTTCCTTCTTCATTCGCATTAAAAATACATCTTTTTAATCCGTTTTTCATCAGAATCACATAACAATTTTTCAAATTGGGTTTGTTCTGTGTAGAACCTTTCCATCTTTACAATCAGTATCAAGGACATTTCCATAAACAATGTCATAGGATTTTACAAAGATATAGCATTATCAAGGATCCAGTACAGAGTTGAAGAATTGCTGAAACAGAACATAATCAATTCTAGGACTGGCATTAGATAACATGAAGCACAGGTAATATATAGAGGTACATATTCAAAGCAACAGATAATATGCAAGGCAACATAGTGGTGAAGTCTGTGGTCCCTAACTCATTAGCGAAGCATCTGAGAGCCCCTCTCTACAGTACAAAAGCCTTTTTGAATAATTCGTTTTTGCATCATTTGTGGAAAGCCAGGAGAGTGGAGCTTTCCTGACCTCCTGAGGCAGGCCGTTCCACAGGGTAGGGGCCACCACAGAGAAAGCCTGTGTATGGGCTGCTGTTCATTTTTCCCATGCGCAGGGTGGCCCCTGCAGGAGACCCGATGAGTGAAGCTGCCTTGGGGAGGGAGGGGATCCTGTAGGTATGCTGGCACGTGTATGTATGGCTGCTTGATTTTCCCATACTGGCAGCTGGATATTGCATCAGAATCCATTAACAATATTGTGATGGCGACAGGCATCTGTCAAGGAAGCTCTATGTTTGGATATTTTGCACTGGGAGAATCTCCTGACCCCACTGGGGAAATACAACAACCAACGAAATCTGTGAAAACTAACTAACACCACCAATAAAGTATAAAAGACAATCCTTCTACAACTCGTTTACATCAATATAATTAAGTGTAATTAATCAATCGTACTTTGTATAACCAATCCAAATCTACACGCAACAGACAGCACCCCAGCAGCATCAATTAGCAGTACAGTACATTAATTAGTACAAGGAGGTCACATTTAAAGTGCTACATGCTAATACCTACATTCATACAAATACAATTCATTCCCAATCAATGGGTATTTACTTAAAGTGCAAGATGCTGAAGTATGAAGAATGTTCATTCAAGCACGATGTGCCTCCCGAGGAACGTTAAAGTCCAATAACCGTCTGCAGTCAAGCAGGCTGTGGGTGTTGCCAAAAGAAGGAGCGGTCCAGTCAAGGACATGCCATCTGACGGATGGACCGGTTCCTGTGCAGAAACCCATTTTGGTTCTTTTTCAAAGATGGCAAGATGTGACAAAAACGGGTACTGATGCTCTCCTTATTCTAATCGTAATATTATGGCCGTTTAACATACACGTCAGACCCTCACAAAGGACGTATGTAATAAAATGCACTTTATTACATTATATCAGTACCCGTTTTTGTCTGTATGAGACTTACTCCATTTTTTTTATTTTCAAGGCTGAGAAAAGGCTTTCTCTATTGTAGCGTTGAAACTTTGGAACTCCCTCCTCTGGGAAATCCATCTGCCTCCCTCTATTGTCTTCCACCAGTGGGTGGAGACTTTTTTGTTTGGCTTGATCAAGGTTCGAGTCCAGCAGCACCTTGAAGACCAAAAAAAAAGAGTTTCCAGGATATAAGCTTTCAAGAGTCAAGCTCCCTTCTCACCAACTCTTATTAGCCCTCTGCCTAGTTTGTGTGTGTATATATATACGTTTTGCTTAATTGTTTTAAATGCTTTTATATAGTTATATTTTAAAACCTGATTTTAATGTGTGAAATGTTTTGATGTCTGACATGGATTAATTTTCACTGGGTCAGGGGATGCAAACTGGGTTGAAAGTTGGAAGAGAAATATTTTAAATAAACAAACAAACAATGTGGTTAATATTTGTATTTGTAAACTCCTTTGCCTGACTTATGCAAAAACTGAACAAGAAATCTTCTAACTAATGGTGCAATCCTAAGAAGAGTTAAACTATTCTAAGTCCTTTGATTTCAGTGGCCTTAGACTGGGGTAACTCTGTTTAGGATTGCACTGTTATTTTTCATGATATCTGAATGTGAGCGTTATAACAAACTGAGGTTAGGGGTTTTTTTGTCCTTCAGTCATTGGGATTCTTAACCAGGATTAAACTGGACCAGGGCTCATTTTGAGGGGGAACGCACAGGAACGCAGTTCCAGCAGTTCCCCGAAGAGGTCACATGTCAGGTGGCCCGCCCACCTGACTCTCGGCCATTTTGGGCCCGTTTCATCCTGGATTGGGGCCAAAACGGCCAGGATTGGATCACTCTCCCGCTCAGCAGCGGCCCGATCCTGACCATTTTGGGCCCCTTTTCGGCCATTTTCAGCCCCCTTTTGCCATTTTGGGCCCAATTTTGGCCCTGAATGGCCAGGATTGGATCCAAAACAGCCAAGATAGGTGATGTCAGGGGGTGTGGCATATGCAAATCAGTTATGCTGATGACACACTTCTGGTGCTGTTGAGGGGTGTGGCATATGCTAATGAGTTATGCTAATGAGTTCCTCCAGCTCTTTTTCTACCAAATGGCCCCTGAACTGAACTATGTTTCTGAAGATGTATCACATCATCTGCATACACCACACGTAGTTGGTTCTTTTTTCTGGATTGGATTATTATTATTTTTAAGCTCCTCTTCCCTTCTGACTCTTTGTCTCTTTTTAATGACCTACTAGACTCCTCCTCGCACAATAATGTGAGCTTGTGGACAAAGAAGCCTTTCAAAGAGTAAAGCATTCTATGAGAAAAAATATTTTTAAAAGCATTCTAGGATCACCGAAGAGAATTTTGCCAGGAAACAGGGCTACACCCATAAGCAAACATTGAGGAAAAGGGTTCTTAGAACAAGACCAGCTTTCTTTTTCCAACCATATGAACCAGGGATAAATCCCATCTCTTCGTTTCTAAAATCCAACGTTTGACGATTTCCCAAATACGCGCCCGAAAAACAGCCAGTTTCCACACCTCTCTTTTTAGCCGTTATTAATATCCATTGGAGTGGGGAAATCCTTTTACAGCTGTAAAATCAAATTTTAGATTTCAGGGACCCATAAACACGTGAAGGCCAAGACACTGAATTATGAGATATAAATACACAATATCCAAAAATTCTCTCTTTATAACAAGCTCCCCACACCACCCAAAAATCTAAGCGTTCACCTAAATGAGATCATGTACCCCGCTGTAGGTGTTGTTGTTGTTTTTGCACGGGCAATTTTTGCGGATTTTGTCCCTGTACCTCTTCGGGTTTTCTTTCCAATTCCAGATGCTTAACTCCCCCTTCAGATTTCAGTGCGATGTTTCAAGGGTTCTCTTCCAAATTTTCTGTGAGAATGCATAAAATATACCCAGGTCTGCTCATATTTACCATATTTTATCAGCAAAAAACCTTTGCAAAATTATAGCAATAATTATATTTGATGGTTGTTGTGGATTTTCCGGGCTGTATAGCCGTGGTCTTGGCATTGTAGTTCTAAAATGCCACAGACTTCGGCTATACAGCCCGTAAAATCCACAACAACCATCGTTCTCCGGCCGTGAAAGCCTTCGACAAAATAGTTATATTTGTTTGTAACTGAGTCAGTAAGTCAACAAATGCCGAAACATCTTAAACAACTTGGATGGACATGAACTAGCTGTTTCAATAGTAACAGAGAAGTAACATTTCTTTGCTGCTCATGTGTTTCGATGCCATGTCCTGCAAAACGGTGCAGACTGGCACATCAGGCATCATGTTGTAGACTGTGGGTCAAATTTGTCTTAAAGCCACCAAGCCAGCCTGAAGATGGATGGATGCCTGGGTGCCGGCAGAGCCCAGGCTCCTGGAGGACAGTGTTGTGTAGTGGTTAGAGTGCTGAGAGATCTGGGATCAAATCGTCAGTCTGTCACAAATTGGCTGACCTTGGGCCAGTCACACACTGTTGGCCCACCCTACCTCACTGCGTTATTCTGTGGACAAAATACAAAAGGGAGAATCGTGGAGGTCGCCTCAAGTTCCTTTGAGAAAGTGGAGGGTATAAATGTACTAGATACAGCTTGATTGGAAAAAATACTTGTGTCAGGCTATGGATGACAGGATATGGCAGACAGATCCCCGTACCATTGCAACAAGAAGTCCAGGCTCTTGGTTAAATGGTTTTATTCAGAAATCAAATCATTTCCATATATATGTCCATAGGATTACTCAGAAGCAAGGAAAGCATCTAAGCAGTAAGAGCACGGAAACTGACAGGAGTGGGAACCTGTGGAAAAACCCTTTCTGTTACCACATACATTTGCTCCTTTCCCCCTCCCAACAATAAACATGATTTTGGCGGGTGCTTTGTATGAGAACATCTCGCATATTTGTCCTATCAAGTTGAGTCACTGGAAAGCAAGACATAGCAATGAACAGGAACGGGTAGTATGCAAGGTCATGAGGACTGAAAGCTTCTACAGTTTGTTAGATAAACACCTGCAATCATTCTGTGAGAGAACTGAACAGAAGAAACATTTATGACACTGGCAATAGGACATCAAGATACAGCATGAACCAGCATTAGCATTGGCATGGATGGGGCTCAGACATGACAACTTGGAGCAGAAAGACAGTGAATTGAAAATCAGGAAGTACTGAGGGAGAGTCTACACAGAAGCTTTTCTCCTCACTCATCCTGATAGATCGTGACCTGGATAGCCCAGGTGAGCCTGATCTCATCAGATCTCAGAAGTTAAGCAGGGTCGGCATTGGTTAGTACTTGGATGGGAGACCTCCAACAAAGACCAGGGCTGCAGAGGCAGGCAATGGCAAACCACCTCTGTTATGACTTGAGGGCCTTCTCTACCACCACCACCATCTTGATAGAGCGAGGAGCCATCGCCTATTATTCAGGGCACCTAAAGTGCAATCCTAAACAGATAGTTTCAGGTAGATAGCTGTGTTGGTCTGCAGTAGAACAGCAGGATTTGAATCCAGTGGCACCTTTGAGATCAACAAGTTGTTCAGGGTATAAGCTTCCAAGAGCCAAAGCTCCCTTCTTCAGATACCTGATAAAACCTGGTATCTGAAGAATGGAGCTTTGACTCTCCAAAGCTTACACCCTGAAAATCTGGTTGGTCTGTAAGGTGCCATTGGACTCAAATGTCACTATCCTAGATAGAGTTATGCCCTTATAAGCCCGTTTGACATCAATATATTTAGAAGGGTGTACCTCTTCTTAGGACTGCGAATTAGCAGCTTATCTGCCAGAACAATCAGCTCATACTTATAACCCCATTTCCACCTGGCAGAATCTGAAGATTTGCCAAATGCTTATCTGCAATGTACATTTTTGGAATACTTTTCCTGGAACTCTACTGGGAGGCAATCGGGTGCTTTCCACACAGGAATGGGCTTGCATGGTTTCCCTGTTGGTGCCAATACTTGTCAATACAGCATAGCAGCAATGAGGCTACTATTTGGCAGATTCCCTCATATTTTCCTTTGCAGCATTCATGCCCGACAATGCCATGGGGAGGGACTCTTTTTTAGTTGTTTTTTTAAAAAAAACCTGGCAATTGACCTAATCATATGTCTACCAGGTTCTCTGAATTCCTAGCTTTTGTTTTTAAAAAAGGGGGGGCTAAAGCATGGAATTCCAAAGGAACGAGAACATAGATTGTTGCAATCCTGCAACATTATGAAGGTATGTCAATTGCCAATGTTAATAACAACAACATTCAGTTTATATACTGCCCTTCAGAACAACTTAACGCCCACTCAGAGCAGTTTACAAAGTATGTTATTATTATCCGCACAACAATCACCCTGTGAGGTGGTCGGTGGGGCTGAGAGAGCTCTGAAAGAGCTGCGACTGACCCAAGGTCACCCAGCTGGCTTCAAGCAGAGGAATCAAACCCGGTTCTGCAGATTAGAGTCCCACTGCTCTTAACCACTACACCAAACAAGCCCTCCTGGACTGGGGCAATGGTGACTGTGGGGGGTTGGGGCAAGAAAAATAGCAAGTTTGTGCGAGACCGAGAAGATCCGGACTTTCCCATCCGCATGGGTAATGCTCCAGCTTTGCTGTGATCTTTCCCAAATCATCACAGTAAAGCAGGTTTGGGAAAGAGCGCAGGAAGGGCAGGGAAACCCCGGGCCATGCAGAGAATCACCACAATTATATGGGAAAGCAGGAAAAATACCTGTTTCCCAACAGCATTCAAGCCAGGGTGAACAACCTGTGTTTAAGTGACCTTGGATTCTGTGTTGCAATAGAGAACATAAAAAATCTTGGGGAATGCAATGTCCCATGAAAGTAACTAGAGGCAGGGCTTTTTTTCAGCTGGAACGTGGTAGAACGGAGTTCTGGCACCTCTTGAAAATGGTCACATGGCTGGTGGCCCCGCCCCGATCTCCAGACAGAGGGGAGTTTAGATTGCCCTCCGCACAGCAGCGCAGAGGGCAATCTAAACTCCCCTCTGTGTGGAGATCAGGGGGCGGGGCCACCAGCCATGTGACCATTTTCACCAAGGGCAATTTAAACTTTAAAAAACTCCTCCCTTGTTCCAGCTGACCCAAAGTGACGTCATTGTGCGGTCCTGAGTTCCGTCCACTACCTCTTTTCCCAGAAAAAAGCCCTGACTAGAGGTATAGTCATAGAGGCATCAAGAAGGCCATCAGCTGGTTCATTCAACAGAATTCAGCATTCATTAAATAGAATTCAGTATCTTTCTGGCAGAGACCGAGAGATTCATTTCTTTCAAGGAGTTGAAGACGGCCGACACTTTTGCACAGTCTCCCATTCATGCACCAGCTACAGCCAGAAGTCTTTCGCTTCAACAAAATTGGTATCTCATATGCATTCCATGGGATAAAAGCCACAGCTTCCCTCTTCCAAATCTCAGTGTGAAGTTATTTCTCCCAGGCTGACGAGTTTGTTCTCCAAATCAGAACCACTTTGAGGAGTCTTGTCTCTGCAGGACTAGTCTCATCCACTGCTAGAAAACAGCTGACGTGTTTCTTCCTCCGTGTGGGGAGTCGTCCATGTCCCCAAACCCACCGCCGCTTGGCCTGGCTGGCAGCTCTGGCACCCTGTAGAGTTAAGGCAGTGGCTGAGTTCTAGGATTTAAGGCCAAGCTGGGTGGAGGCCTCCTGGCTATGCTTGTTCAAACTGTGCAGGCTTCCAAGCATAGAGTCACCACATACCTGCATCCCAAGATCTGGCTGTTTCATTTAACTCAGTATGAAATTCAGATTTTTTCATTTCTCTACACTCTCCTCTCCTTAGACCCTTGGCCACAGCACACATTTTCATGTGGCCTTAGGCCCTGTATGAAGTCCCTCCCCTTCTTCTTCTTCTTGTTGCCTCCTTGATCCTCACCATATATTCTCAACTCCTCAGCTCTCAACCTTACAGTCGCTCAGTCTCCGGGGTTTTGCAGACTACTGTAAATCAGAAAGAAGAAAATAATAGAAGTTAAAAGAAGAATTAAGATTAAAGTGGAAATAAATTGAGAGAGCTCTTCGTGGAACAAAAAACCAGTGCTCAAGTGGAAACAGAATTCCTTTGAAGACTGCTGTAATTAGGCCTTATCAGGGGTCATTTCATAGAAAAAGAGCTGGAGGAACTCATTAGAATAACTCATAACCTATGCCATGGCCCTTGACATCACTGGAAGTGTGTCACTAGCATAACTGATTTGCATAAACCACACCCCCTGACATCACCTATCCTGGCTGTTTTGGACCCAATCCTGGACATTCAGGGCTGAAATTGGGTCCAAAATGGCAAAAAAGGGGCTGAAAATGGCTGAAAAGGGCCAAAAATGGTCAGGATCAGGCCGCTGCTGAGCGGGAGAGTGATCCACCACCCGTCAGAGGCCCAATCCGGGCTGTTTCAGCCCCAATCCAGGCTGAAACGGGCCCAAAATGGCTGAGAGTCAGGTGGGCGGGGCCACCTGACATGTGACCTCTTTGGGGAACTGCCAGAACTGCGTTCCTGCGTGTTCCCCCTTGAAATGAGCCTTGGTCCTTACGATATTTTTACAATTACTGTTTAATGCTTCTTTGGACCCCATAGTCCTTTGACTCTTCAGTCTCCTCAGCTCCCTGTCTCCTCATCAGCCAGATTTTTCTCTCCCCACGCTTGAAAAAGCATATCCTGCTTTCCTTACAACAGAGGTACATTTTCCGTATCCTATAACTGACCTTTCCCTTATGGAAGCTAGAATGTTTGTGAACATTCTGTGGCATCACAGCCTCCATACCACAGTGATATTCAAAAATGAGCGTGGGAACATTTTAATCTGCCAGGACATAATGTTGCTGATCTAAGGGTTACTGTTCTTCTCCACAAGAGCTTCAAAGGGATAATCTATTGCAAAAATGCTGAATTAGGTTTCATCAAGAGATTCAACAATATCTCCCTCCCAGGCTTCAAGAGGGATTTCAGTTTCCTCACTCACTACAGGTGTTAATGGCTCGTATGTCCCACCCTTTACAAATGATAATTAGTTCTACTTATACTGTTTTACCTTACACCTTCCTTGATTAAAGCTTACTTTATGTTAATCCTACTCTGCCCACTTTTCAACAACTGGGAGTGGTCTTCTTCGCCCACTCTGAATGCGCTGATGGGTTATTGTTCCAAGCAATTCTCTCTTTGCGACATCTCCACAAACCCTCCCTTCTGTTGCTTCTAACTTTAAGTATAAATATATCTGTTTTGGTTGTACGCTCCAGTGCATTTAATGAATGCTGCAGGGTGGATACTACCTGGAGCAACACAAAGTGTGCACTTCACACCCGTTCGGCACTCACTCCATTGGTTGCCCGAGGTCAATTCAAGGTTGTGACTATCACAGACAGGGCTCTGCATGGCTTTGGTCCATCATGTCTGCAAAACCACCTCTCCTCCTATGCTCTGCCGTAACAGCTTCCCTCATCCAAGCAGGGCCTTCTGGGGGTTACCACCTTACAAATGGACAAGATCAACAACTGCCATTGCACAAGCAATTCTCTATTGTGGCCCCCACCTTGTGGATCGGCCTGCCTGAGGAGGTCAGGAAGGCTCCCGCACTTCTGGCATTCTACAAACTACGTAAACCAGAATTGTTCAGGAGGGCATGTCTATAAAGGAAACGGGGCTATATTATCACAGAATGGGCCAGGAAGGTGCTTTTTACAACAAATAACACTGTGCGTTTAGACGATTATGTATAATATGCATTATTTGTATGCTGTCTTTATTATCCTGCTCCCACCACATCATCTTCTATTTATGCAATACCATTTTCTGAATTGTTGACATATCATATCTAAGTCTTTCTACACCTCAGCGCGTGTTTGTCAAGTGTAGGAAGACGCAATATTATCCGGGAAGCGTAGTTTAAAAAGTCAGCCAGCAGAGATCACTCCTCAAAGGGTTTGTTAATTTCATCTTTGCCTCCCCGAACGCCCTGTCAATTTCACCTTTCCAGTCTAAAACTGAGGGATCGCAACCAGAGGACAGCAAGGAATGGAAATGGGCTGGAGCTGCCTTCTGGAGCCATGCTTGGACCTGGAGAGGTTATAATGGGCCGAAGTTTCCTTTCTGGCATTTCACAGCCTGTTCACACAGCTCCAGTGTATAGCAAAACTTTTGCCCTGCTGCCAGCTCTGTCTTTTTAAATTACCCTTCCTGGCTACCATTGCCTCTCCCAACACGTGTTCTTCACAAGTCAGATGTCTCATGCAGAGAGACTCTAATACTTTTTGCTTCGCTTCAAATTTCTGTAATCCTGGACTTCTGTAAGCCACTGGACTTCTGTGCAATAAGTTACTGGTTACTTCACAGCTGCATTTGTGTCTTCTAGATTCACTTTTGTGCACGCCGTCAAGTTGCAATTGACTCATGGTGATCCTAAGGAGTTCCAGCGCATGAAGTATTCAGGACGAGAGATGAGCAGAGGAGGTTCACCATTGCTTTCCTCTGCGCATCAACCACAACCTTCCGTGGTGGTCTACTGACCATGGCTGACCCTGCTTAGCTTCCGAGCTCTGATGAGATTGGGCTAGTCGGGGTTACTAAGCTAACAGACTGTACTTGCTTTGTGCCTGTCATCTTGATGGACAGGAGAAGAGAGAATCAGAAGTCCAAGGAAGTCCAAGCAGACACCTCAAGAAGCCACAGCAACACAACCCAGGATAACTCACAATTGACATGGCCTATTGGGTTGTTTCAACAACAGAGCCTCCAACAGCTGACGCATACCTTCACTCACTCCCTTAGCACAGGTAATCTTTAGAGATGGGCATGAACCGGAAAAAACCGAACCATGTGGTTCGTCAAATTTCACGAACCATGAACTTTCACGAACCTGCCCCAGGTTCATGAACTGGCTCATTTGGTTCGTGAAAACATCACATCCAGGTCAGAAAATCATCACTTCCAGGTCAGCAGAAGGTCACTTCCGGGCCAGCAGAAGTTCACTTCTGGATCAGCAGAAGGTCTGCAGGAAGTCCATCCCCTGTTGCCTAGGAAACTGATTGATTGGTACCAGGCTGTCTGCAGTGATGAACCAAAAAATGAACCAAACAAACCAGCCTAAAGTTCGTGGCAGTCCGTCAGAAATGGGATCTGACCAACCGCTGGTTCGCGAACCACGAACCAGCCTGGTCCGTGCTTAATTTTGGTTCGTATTCCCGTTCGTGCCCATCTCTAGTAATCTTTGCAGAGACTGATCTGCCAAGTGTCCAACCAAATTCCCAACATTTACCCTTAAAGCCCCGTTCAAGGGGGAAGCAGTGTGACCTCAGCACTTCCTGTCAGTTCTTCTGCTTCCAAACGACCTCACAAGGTTGTTGTTGTGATGATAAAGTGGAAGAGGGGAGAAAGATGTGAAAAGCCACTTTGGGTCCTAATGAGAGAGAAAAAGTGGGATATGAATTTTAAAAATCAACATAAGCACGATCATATTAGCTCCACTGCAGGCTGTGGACAAAGATGGATTTGTATTGTCGAAGGCTTTCATGGCCGGAGAACGATGGTTGTTGTGGGTTTTCCGGGCTGTATTGCCGTGGTCTTGGCATTGTAGTTCGTGACGTTTCGCCAGCAGCTGTGGCTGGCATCTTCAGAGGTGTAGCACCAAAAGACAGAGATCTCTCAGTGTCACAGTGATGGATTTATTTATTTATTTATTTATTTATAGTCCGCCTTTCTCACTGAGACTCAAGGCGGATTTCATAGTGTGAGATCAGTACAATCAGTAGGAAGGACAAGGGCAGGCATTTCCATACAGTGTCAAGGACATTTCCATAAACCATGTCATAGGGTAGATGAATACAAGTTTACAAAGACATAGCATTAGCAAGAATCCAATACGGGGTTGAAGAATTGCTGAAACAGAACATAATCATTTCTAGGACTGTCATTAAACAACATGAAGCACAGGTAGTATATACGAGAACATATTTAAAGCGACAGATAATATGTAAGGCAACATAATGGTGAAGTCTATGGTTCCTAGCTCATTAGCAAAACATCTGAGACCCCCTCTCTACAATACCGTCCTCCTATCTGAGTAAAAAGCCTTTTTGAATAATTCAGTTTTGCACTGTTTGCAGAAAACCAGGAGCGTGGGGGCTGTCCTCAGGCAGGCCGTTCCATAGGGTAGGGGCCACCACAGAGAAAGCTCGTGTGCGGGCTGCTGTTGATTTCGCCCATGTGCACCTACAAGAGACCCTGTTCAGATAAGCAAAGATGCTGTGGAGGGACATAGGGAGGGAGGCGGTCCCATAGGTATCCCGAGCTTTGTATGTAATAACCAATACCTTGAATTGAGCACAGTAACTGACAGGTAGCCAATGGAGTGACTGTAAGACGGGAGTGATGCTCATGAAGGACTAAGAGAGGGCCGATTTCTACCCTGCCTCTCAGCCAACAGCTTCCAGTCAAAATTTACTGTTTAAAACAATTAAATAAATAATCAGTTCTTTAAAAAAAAAACCCTGTAAGTCAATGTATAACTAGTGTAAAGAATTTTGACAAGGCAGCCTGTAATAAAAAGCGCAGAAACAGGGCCAGAGAAAAAAAGGTGACTACTTTACACAGCACAGAGAAGAGAGAAGGATTGTGGACAGTGGAAACACAACGTGCTTTGAGTGTCATTATAACCTCTCTAAGAATGGTGGCAGCCTTCGGAGAAACTGCTAGTCTTTCCAAAATCTTGCCATGGCAGATTAATAAATTAGTGAATGAATGAAAAAAAAAACCCTATGAATCTTGGAGTAAAATATTCCCTTTTAATGTTATGACTTTATCTTGGAGTAATGTTTAACGATGAGCTCGGTCTGACTTGGCTGTTCAGTAGCAGCCTTACCATAAAGTATTTCTTGCTAAATCAATCGCCCTTCAACTATGTAGCGCAAGGGATCGATTGGCCGCAAATATGTTGCAATGCTGCTGCTGGTAAATTATGAAACTTTGCTATGGACTATGATGTGATTTTGAGTGTGTGTGTGTGACAGAGAGAGATTTCCATTGTAAATATACTTTATTAGCTATCAAATATCAAGTTCCCTCTTTTAGCATCTTTTGCCTTGAAGACCCCTTCTGGGTCAAAGAAAAAGATATTTCTTTCTTCAGGCTTGAAATTACATAATTGCAGACGGGCTGGGTTTAATGGTTACATGTTTTTGACAAGAAGATACCACCCCCTAATTAATCAAACCAGTAATGAAGCCTGACCTGGAAAGGGGTCAGAGAGAATATTACCTGATTTGCTCTGACCTCTTGATGCTTTAGCTGGAAACATTGAAGTTCCCATCAAAACTTGAGGGAAGCTGACAAGTGTCCAACCTGTGTCAGGCGTCACTTGTAGCTTGGCTCTCAGTGAGCTTTATGGATAAGGAGGATTCGAATCTGAGTCTCCCTGATCTTAGCCAAGTGCTCTAAACATTACAGCATGCAAGCTGTACTTGCAATGAAATTGCCCCAAAATTGGCCAGCGTTGCAACATACAGGTCCTGTATTACCTTAAAGACCAATTTGATTTCCAGGGTATGAGCTTTCCAGAGGGAATCTTGACATCTCTCTACCCTGGAAATCTCGTTGGTCTTTAAGGTGCTACGAGACCTGTATGTTGCTCTTTCACTACAGACCAAGATGGCTCCCCACCTGAAACTATTGCAACGTACATATTTGACCCTTCCAAGTGGCAACAACCTTCGTTTTCACGCATATTGTAGGCAAAAGACAGCAAACGGGTCCAACCTATGTTGAAAAAACTTGCACAAAGTCATGTCATTCACTGCAAAAAAATGTAGAGTTTTTGGCACAGCGAACCCACCCAACGGTCAGGGACCCCTCCCAACTCCGAATAGCTTTCCAGAATACACTACACATTCAGACATTCCTTGCAATTCATTCCTTAATCTATGGAGCTGCTTTGCCTCTGCGGCGACTGTGGTTTCCGCAAGGAGTTGTGGTCACCCTCTCTGGCCAATCTGGGTCGAAAGAAACTAATGATTTTCAAAACTACTCTACAGAGCCGAAAGGCTCAGCGTACAATAAACTAATTCATAAATCGCCCATGCTACCTGTTTGCTTAGGAGCTACTTAATTTAAGTTATCCTGGAAAGTGGAACACCTCCTTTAGAAAGACGGAAATTTGGATTCTTTTCTGAGAAAGAAATTCAATTCAGCAGCTGGACTGGCTCCTATCAGATTTGGACGACAAGGTCCAAACATGTATGTTGCAGTACTGTAATTCTGTCTCCCCAAAACCTTTTTCTTTTTGCGAAGGAGGTGTGGATGGCTTTTGGTTGTGAACAAGATTGATGGGGAGAAGGGACAAGGCATTAACCTACTGTTTTGACGGCCATTTATCCTCTCCAAATTGCTCCTTGCTCACCCCTCCCCTGGCAAAAGCTGAGTTCTCAAGGAGGGGAAAGATACAGAGGGGTCCTGCCTCAGGAAGAAAAGGAAGTTTTGAATGAACGTAGAGGAAAGGTTTTTCCCTCGTTGGTTCTCTGGCCAACCTAATGCACCTAATAGATTCAAGTTTCCACTCAGCCATGAAGCTCGCTGCATAACCTTAGGCCCAGAGCTTTTTTTCAGCTGGAACGCGGGGGAATGGAGTTCCGGAACCTCTTGAAAATGGTCACATGGCCAGTGGCCCTGCCCCCTGATCTCCAGACAGAGGGGAGTTGAGATTGCCCTCTGCGCCGCGGCGGCGTGGAGGGCAGTCTCAACTCCCCTCTGTATGGAGATCAGGGGGCGGGGCCACCAGCCATGTGACCATTTTCTCCCAGGGCAACCCACTGAGTTCCACCACCTCTTTTCCCAGAAAAAAAGCCCTGCTTAAGCCAGTTATTCTTTTTCAGACTAACCCACTTCACAGGGTTGTTGTAGGGATAAAATGTGGGGGAAGATCCTGAGATCCTTGGAGGAAGGGCCAAATAAAGATGCATGGATAGAATGGAATAGCCATCAGGCTATTTTATTTAGACATTTATACCATGTTTTACTTAGATATTTATACCATACTAACTGGCAAAAACCCTCCAGAACTGAGGGGATGTCATGGTACTTTCCAATGATAAGGGGAGAAAGTAAAACTCTTAACCAAGTACAAGCAGAATGGTCTTATTTAGCTGCTTAATTGTGGCTGTTCCCTTTCTAGTTAAACAATAACCTCACGGTTATTTACATTTTCAAGCCCTGCCTGCAGCTATCCACCATGAATGGCTAGGCAGTCCCTAACTAATTACAGCTATTAAGCATGTATTGATTAACTCCTCCCCAAAACAGCATCAAGCAGAAGCAGCCCATTCATGTTTATTCTAAAGGTTTTGCTATTGCTTTATAGACTATGTAAGCTACGGGAGATTATAAGACTTCCTTGTAGCCAACCTGCATTTGTTTCCTGTGCAAAAACTATGCTCGATAATTTATACATTTTAATAATGACAATTCAGTCTCCTTCCACACAGTGACAATTCTCTCTAGCTCTTACTGCCATTGCAAATGCGCAGGCATTCACAGCGGCAGGAAGGCACCCATACAGCAGTTTCCCTTGCATTTCCCCCCGCTTTTTAAAGTTGACAGTTTCTAGATTGCTCGAGCACGTTTATGTTATAATAAGTGCTGCACCTTTCCCCCTATATCTCCGCAGTGGAAAGGACCAGATCGTTAAAAAATAAAAGACAGTAAAAAATAAAAGAATTCAGAGGAGCAAGCAGACTGTGGCACTAGGTCATCATTATGTTATTGCACTATAGGGATCTAATAATTGCTTATTTTTTAAAAAAATTACTCGATAAGAGATCCAAACCCCACTACAGACCTAGTTGTCAGCTTTGCCCCTATGTACACTCAGGCAATAAGGACCTCATAACATCAGCTATACTACTCAGGGCTCATCTTCTTGCACATCAGCCAATTTTATACATGCCACCATGTGCCAACAATGCTATTTTACTATCTATATTTGACAAACGTGAGTCTCTGCATAAGAGAATGAATGAACACAAATCGGACATAAGAAACCACAGCTTCCAGAAACCAGGTGGGGAATACTTTTATCTCCCTGGACATACAGAGACCTAACAGTCCCTGTTCTCCAAAAAAAATCTTCAAAGGGAATATACACTTTGAAAGTCATCCCAGTTTAAACAGAGACTT
This sequence comes from Eublepharis macularius, assembly GCF_028583425.1. Lineage (NCBI taxonomy): Eukaryota > Metazoa > Chordata > Lepidosauria > Squamata > Eublepharidae > Eublepharis > Eublepharis macularius. The sequence goes on from NC_072798.1 coordinate 12,414,077, forward strand.
GGATTTCCTCAATCACTATGATTTCTAGTGGGTCTACAGGATCCACTTTTTAGCAATGTCAATTGGCTGTTCTAAACAGGTTTTATTAGACCACAACCTTGTACCAATATTAGATAATTTTCACTTAACATATTTGCTTATCTGTTCGAACCGCTGACCCTCCTTACCTTCCAGTATATGTAACGACTAATCAGGGGTCCCCAACGTGGTGCCCACCGACACCTTACCTGGTGCCCAATGAGTGTTTTTAGAAAGTGGGAGGGACCAGGTAGGGCTCTTGCCTAGCACAGCTTTTGATTGGCTGTGCAGATTAAAATATTTTATACTGTAAGCCACCATGAGCACCTTGGGAGGAAAAGTGACTAATAAATGTTTCAAGCAAACAAACAAAAATAACCTTGCTTTAACAGTAGCTGCGACCATGTTAGTTTTATTCTCTTATAACTCTTTTCTAATGTATTTTAAAAATGATTTATTTATTTTATTTGTCATTTATAGTCCGCCTTTCTCACTGAGACTCAAGGCAGATTACACAGTATGAGATTAGTACAATCAGTAACAAGTACATTTCAATACAGTATCAAGGACATTTCATAAACAATACCATAAGGCAGGGCTCATTTCCAGGGGGAATGCGCAGGAACGCAGTTCCTGCAGTTCCCCAAAGAGGTCACGTGGCAGGTGGTCCCGCCCACCTGACTCTCGGCCATTGTGGGCTCGTTTCAGCCTGGATTGGGGCCAAAATGGCCCGGATCAGGCCTCTAACGGGTGGTGGATCACTCTCCCACCCAGCAGCAGCCCAATCCTGACCATTTTGGGCCCCTTTTCTGTCATTTTCAGCCCTTTTTTGCCATTTTTGGCCCAATTTTGGCCCTAAATGGCCAGGATTGGGTGATGTCAGGTGTGTCATATGCAAATCAGTTATGATAATGACACACTTCCTGTAATGGCAAGGGGTGTAGCATATGCTAATGAGTTCCTCCAGCTCTTTTTCTACAAAATGACCCCTGCCATAGGGTAAATAGATACAAGTTTAAAAGACGTAGTATTAGCAAGAATCTAATACAGAGTAGAAAAAAATACTAAAGCAGAACATAATCAATTCTAGGACTAACTTTAGACAACACAGAGCACTGGTGGTACATAGGAGTACATATTTAAAGCAGTAGAGAATATGTAAGGCAATATAGTGATGACATTTCTCTTTTCTCCTTTCTTGGCCTTCCTTTGAGGATAAGACTCCCACAGCGATCATTTTGTCGTTGCGCCAACCAGCCTGTGTTAGAAGTCCAAAGGTGCCCATAGACACACAAAAGATTGGGGACCCCTTTGCCAATACTATCAATTTATGATGGCGTTCACAGCTTTCTACATCAGCTCCTCTCTTTTCCTCTTGCAATGAGTGTCTGCTCTTGAAATACTCGTGGTGTAATTCACGCCAAACCTAGGCTCTTCCCTGCTCCACCTTTGCCATCGGACTTCCAGGTACAATTTTCCTTCGCATTATCTGTCTGAAGAAGTGGGCCGTGTGACTCACAAAAGCTCCTATTAAAATAAATGTTGTTAGCCTTTAAGGCAGGGCTTTTTTTCAGCGGGAATGTGGTGGAACAGAGTTCTGGCACCTCTTAAAAATGGTCACATGGCTGGTGGCCCTGCCCCCTGATCTCCAGACAGAGGGGAGTTTAGATTGCCCTCTACGCCACTCAGCAGCACGGAGGGCAATCTAAACTCCCCTCTGTCTGGAGATCAGGGGGCGGGGCCACCAGCCATGTGACCATTTTCGCTGAGGGCGATTTAAACTTTAAAAAACTCCCCCCTTGTTCCAGCTGACCCAAAGTGACATCATTGTGCAGTCTTGAGTTCTACCACCTCTTTTCCCAGAAAAAAAGTCCTGCTTTAAAGTGTGATTGGACTTCTGTTTTATTTTGCTATGACAGACTAACCCAGCTACCCCATTACGATCACAAGTGAAGCTGCACCTGCCCAAATTCTCCCCATCGTTACTAACAGGGGCCTCCAGTGCATCGGGCCACCCTAATTTTCCCTCTCCCAGAAAGTGTGGCTCTTTGACAGCCTCAAGGTGTAAGCGAGGCCCCGTCATGAGAAAGAGAGAGGGGAAAATGCTGAGATGGAAAGTATTTGATAACGAGGGCTATTGATTTCATCCTTCCAAACTCTAACATAGTTTGAGAAAATGAATCTTAGCGTGCATTGTCAGCGCTCCAAAAATGAAGACAAAAGACTTCTTCATAGAGGAAAGATTGCAAGAGCACGCATTACCCAAAAGAAGAAGAAAAAATCATTGTGGGAAAGATTTTGTTGCGAGGGGCAGCTTCACGGATCTGGTTGCAGCTTGTTCAGCGTTCATACAACATGCAGAGTGCAACACCTCCACCTGCTGGAGTGATCTATGCTACGAACTTTGATTTCAGTTTCAGGTGGGCGGCTGTGCTGGTTGCAGAAGAGCAAGATTCGTTCCAGCAGAACCTTAAAGAGCATCTAGATTTCCAGGGTATAAGCTTTTGAGAGGCGTCCTCCATCCCCTCCCTATGTTCCTCCACGGCAGCTTCACTCATCTGAACAGGGTCTCCTGCTGGAGCCAGGCTGCACACAGGTGAAGTCAGCAGCAGCCCGTACAAGAGCTTTCTCTGTGGTGGCCCCTATCCTGTGGAATGACCTGCCTGAGCCCCCACTCTCCTGGCTTTTCGTATATGATGCAAAACCAAACTATTCAAAAAGGCTTTTTACTCAAATGGGAGGGCTGTATTGTAGGGAGGGGGTCTCAGATGCTTCACTAAAGAGTTGGGGATCATAGACTTCATCACTATTTTTGCTTTATATATTATCTGCTGCTTTAAATATGTACTCCATCCTATGTACAACCAGTGCTCCATGTTGTCTGATGTTAGTCCTAGAATTGATTGTTTTGTTCCAGTATTTTTTCGGCTCTGTCTTGGATTCTTGCTAATGCTATGTCTTTTAAACTTGTATCTGTTTACCTTATGGTATTGTATTGAAATGTACTTGATACTGATTGTATTAACCTCATACTGTGTAATCCACCTTGAGTCTCAGTGAGACAGGCAGACTATAAATGACATAAATAAAATAAATAAATAAAATAAAATAATACATTTAGAAGTGGAAGCATGTAGGGTTTTATCCAGTCAGAAGGTAGGAGGAGTATTTAAAGTAAGGGTGTAGGTATAATAAGTATAGTAATTTCAATTTGACTTCCATAGAGATAGATCAAGGTGGGTAGCCGTGCTAGTCTGTCTGTAGCAGTAGGAAAGAACAAGAGCTCAGTAGCACCTATTAGACTAACAAAATTTGTGGTAGGGTACGAGTCTTATAGGTGCTACTGGACTCTTGCTCTTTTCAATTTGACTGTCAGGGTTTCCCACCTCAGTATCCTGACAAGTTTCTGTAGTGCTGCAACCTCTTTGCCTTCCTTCATATACAACCCTGAAACCCTCTTTTTTTGGTTTAGGATTACCCCATAATCATCATCCACAACTGTAACTAACCATTAGGGTAAAGATAAAGGTAGTCCCCTGTGCAAGCACTGAGTCATTACTGACCCATGGGGGGATGTCGCATTACGATGTTTTCTTGGCAGACTTCTTACGGGGTGGTTTGCCGTTGCCTTCCCCAGTCATCTACACTTTCCCCCCAGGAAACTGGGTACTCATTTTACCGACCTCAGAGGGATGGAAGGCTGAGTCAACCTTGAGCCGGCTACCTGAACCCGGCTTCCGCCGGGATTGAACTCAGGTCGTGAGCAGAGCTTGGGCTGCACTACTGCCGCTTACCAATTACAAGGATTGTTACACAGGGTTGCCAACTTCCAGAGGGGGCCCAGAGATCCCCAGGAATTGCAGTTGTTCTCCATGGATGAAGGATGCAATATGATGGAAGACTGTAGACCAGGTGTGGTTTATTGTTGCCAACCTCCAGGTAAGGCCTGGAGATCTGCAATTACAACTGATCTCCAGGCTGAAGACAGTTCCCCTGGAGAAAATGGGTGCTTTGGAGAGTGGACTCTATGGCATTACACCTGCTTGAGGTCCCTCCCCAAACCACACCCTCTCCAGGCTCCACCTCCTTCCCAAACCTCCAGGAATTTCCCAACCCGGAGCTGGATTAAACAGACAAAACTTTCAAGGTCGGCTGTATAGGAGCTCACCATCCAGTAAGCGGGGCTCTCCACAACCCCCCTGAAGGTCCCACGCACATGATGGAGACAATTGCTTTGTATGACTAATGGAGAAGGGCCAGGATCACGTGCTGTGTTTTTGACCCTTGAATTCTGTGTGCTGATCTGATCTTCTGCATAGGGGCAGATGACTGAATGAACGTGCAGGCGTTGTGTCATGGACCCCTCTGACCAGCCCAGAGCGCTAAGAGGAAGAGCCCGAAGAGCTAGGTCCGATGGCTGAAGAGGACCAGAGGGACTAGGGAGGGCCCCTCACAGCAGTGGCGCCTGCTGACAATGATTCAGCCACATCAGAGACCACCCTGCAAGGGAGACCTTAAAAACGGCCCCTGAGATAGCCACTAGGACTCCGTTGGGCAGGACTCAAACCCGAGCCTGTAGCCCCCCAAGACCCTCTCCCAACTGCACAGGAACGGCGATGGCAGAAGACCCAGGCTGAGGTAGCACAAAGAAGGCAACGCGCCAGACGCTGCACACAACCTCCCTGTAGATCCAGAGCAGAGCGCTGAGAGTGGTACTTCCCCCAGCCAGAGCACAGCGCAGTCTCAGGAGCTTCCACATCTGCCAGCAACTGCATCTGGGCCTGATTAACTCCCAGCCTATTTAGGAAAGCTGCCGTACTGGGTCCACTAGGATCAAGTCCGTGCACCAGCTCCTTGCCTTCAGCACCAGTCTATTTTCCCAAGGTCTGAGGCCCTATGCTGGAAATGTGACCAGGATGCCTGCAGAGCACAGGACAGGTTGGGAGGAATTTTAGGTCAAATCTATGTTCCCCCAAGAGAGCTTTGTAGACCCAGAACCTGCCCCAAACGTTATCGTAATTCACATTTTCCAGACTGACTGAGACGTGATCCAATCTGAGTCCTATGTATTGTCGAAGGCTTTCATGGCCAGAGAACGATGGTTGTTGTGGATTTTCCGGGCTGTATAGCCGTGGTCTTGGTGTTGTAGTTCCTGACGTTTCGCCAGCAGCTGTGACTGGCATCTTCAGAGGTGTAGCACCAAAAGATAGAGATCTCTCAGTGTCACAGTGACACTGAGTCCTGTTTCCTAGACCTCCGAAGCTCAGTTGGGCTTTGAGAACCATTTGTCGTTCTCTTCTCTGTCATACTGGCATATTTGCTTGGTGATACCAAGAGGTATTTAGGGCGTTATGGTTCTGTCCTGCTCGGCAGCTGTTTTTTAATCCAGGTGAAGCCTGAGCAGGTAAATGAGTTCTGATCACGTGAGCTTGGGGTGATCCCTGTCTGATACCGTCCAGTGGTTACAATGAAATGGATAAGACCGAGCACACTCTAACAATTACCTCTGGCTAATGATTAACAGGAGTAATCTAATCTCTTATACTCTGCAAGAGATGCCAGCTTTCGGAAGGGGACACAAATGTTCGTTGTACGTGACCCACGCCGCCTTTGAAAAAACTGAAGCAGCAAAACGCCTTTTTAATTGGTTTGCTTCAGACTACGTGAGTCTCCATCCCACAGTTTAGAAATGAGCCATAGATTCCTATGCTCCCCCCGTCCACCCATCCAGTGCATGGATTTTCTCTCCTGGTTTGTAGAACCCTCGTGGTAGCATGTGCTCAGTTTACCTGTTATAGTGAATGCATGTACATCCTGCCTGCTGGCACGTGTGCACATCTGATTGTAAGAAAAGGCCAATACATGTTCACATTATGAATGAAACTGGGGACCCTTACCTGGATAAAGATGGGGTTTAAACCACATGTTCATCTGTATGTGCACTGAATGTACCATGAAAATAATTCAACACGCACAAAAAGAAAAATCAAGTGTCCACTGTCCACTAGCGTTGCCAGGTCCTCTTTCTCTCCCATTGGGAAGAAGGAACCTGGCACTCACCTTTTGTGACATCTTCACAAGCGCAAAGAACACACGTGCTCCCCGGGTGGCACGACGATGTCATTTCCCAGAAGTGATGTCATCACACACGGGCTGAGAGTGCTCCCGCACTTTGCAGAGGTCTGATTTGGGCCCAAATGGGCCGATCTGGGCCCTCTACAAAGCATGGGAATGCTCCTGGTCGGTGGGAGAATGTCACTTCCTGGAAATGATATCATTGCACAGAAGCTGGGAGCGCTCCTATGGCAGCTTGAAAACGTCACTGACATCCTGGAAGTGTGCCCGGGAGGCCTGGGCCGTTTCCAAACAGCTTACCTTGTTCTGGAAAACAGCAAAATCTCGCACGAAATAGCACGAGAAGACGCTGTTATCGCACGAGAAGACGAGATAACAGCATCTTCTCGCGCGATTTTGTGCGAGATTTCGCTGTTTTTCGGAACAAGGTAAGCCATGTGGAAACGGCCCTGTTCCTCCGCCTTTCCTTCCTGCCCGACAGGTGAGTGGTGATGGAGGACAGAGGGTGGGAGCAGGGGATCCGTGCCCCCACTGAGGGACATGGAATACCTACTGTACGCGGATTGTACATATGTTCACTGTAATTCATGGACAGGGCTACTGGAATCAAGTGAACTGCGATCAGCATTAAGTGAGCATTGCTTTCAACACAATTTCAAACCACAGTTTATTGAAAGCAGGTTTTACTCATTCCTAGTAAATTCCTGGTAATTCCTAGTAAATTCCTAGTAAATTCCTGGTAATTCCTAGTTAGTGGTAGCATTGTATGATAGATTCAAAGGCCATAGCAAAATATGGTTGCACAAAGAAGCCTGTGGTGCCTTGAAGACTAGCAAATATGTTTTCCATTTCCAGTTTTTAAATAAGTGTCAGGTATTATGTGATGTGACAGCCCTCTATCCAATACCTTGGAGAGCCAATAGCAGTCAGACTAGAAAACAGTACAGACCAAGATCGGGCCTGGAGATCTCTGGGGAATACAAATGATCTCTAGATATAAGAGATCAGTTCTCCTGGGGAAAATGGCTGATTGGGAGAATGGACTCTATAGCATTATGCCCAGCTGAGGTCCCTTGCCAACCCACCATCCCCAGACTCCATCCCCCAAACTACAGGAATTTCCCAACCTGGAGTTGGCAACCCGAGGTCTAACTCAATAGCTCTCAACAGACAACATTATGTGTGTTGAAAGCAATGCAAGACGAAGAAGGAGGTGGGCACAAGAATGGCGGAGCTGTTCCCTTCTGATATTTGGTCACCAACTTTTAAAAGCGGAGTCTGTGTGTAAGGAGCCCCGTGGCGCAGAGTGGTAAACTGCAGTACTGCAGCCCGAGCTGTGCTCACGACCTGAGTTCAATCCCGGCGGAAGCTGGGTTCAGATAGCCGGCTCAAGGTTGACTCAGCCTTCCATCCTTCGGAGGTTGGTAAAATGAGTACTCAGTTTCCTGGGGGTAAAATGTAGATGACTGGGGAAGGCAATGGCAAACCACCCCGTAACAAAAGTCTGCCAAAAAACGTTGTGATGCGACGTCCCCCTATGGGTCAGTAATGACTCGGTGCTTGCACAGGGGTCTACCTTTACCTACCTTACCAAGGTGTGTATTAGGACTTTTGTGTGTGCAGACTCCCTCCCTGTGATTAATAACGCTGCATTTACAAAAATGTCAAATTACATATTCCAGATTCTAAACTATCAGCATTCAAATGCTAATCTGACTAAATGTTTTAAAAGTAATTTTCAGCCAGCAAACTTTGGGAAAGGGGATTCTGAGTTTTGAGTTATGTTTATTGGTACAATGTATTGTCGAAGGCTTTCACGGCCGGAGAACGATGGTTGTTGGGGGTTTTCCGGGCTGTATTGCCGTGGTCTTGGCATTGTAGTTCCTGACGTTTCGTCAGGAAAGAGGAAGCTGAGGAAATAAGAGGAGAGACAGCCAGGATTCTACGAAAGGCAAAGCTTCCCACCAGCAATATAACACGCAAGGAGAGAAATGCCATCAAGACCCTCAATGCAGATCCAGACATCATCATTCTACCAGCTGATAAAGGCAATGCTACAGTGATCATGAAAACGGAGGAATACAAAAAGAAGATTAAGGAACTCCTGGACCCCTCCACCTACAAAAAACTAAAACGAGATCCCACTTGCAAAATCACCAGGCTAACAAATGCGCTGATCAAGAATTCCTCACTACATCCCGACACGCACAGAAAACTATGCAAGACTGAAGCACAGCCACCTAGACTATATGGACTCCCCAAAATACATAAAGGTTCAGTCCCACTCCGACCCATTGTGAGTGCCATTGGTTCACCGACATATGAATTAGCTAGACATCTGGCAGATCTCCTGCAGGACCACATCGGGAAAACCTCGTCTTACATCAAAGATTCAGCAGATTTCATCAACAAAATCAGTTCTCTGAAACTCAATCCACAAGACATACTTGTCAGTTTTGATGTTGTATCCCTGTTTACCAAGGTTCCAGTAAAAGACACTATTGCACTGATTAATCAGATTTTCCCAGAGGATGTAACAGCCTTATTCCATCATTGTCTGACAACCAGTTACTTCCAATGGGACAACGAATTCTATGAACAGATGGATGGGGTGGCCATGGGGAGCCCACTCAGCCCAGTTATAGCAAACTTCTACATGGAACATTTTGAAAAAACAGCTCTAGAATCAGCACCCCACAAACCCAGTGTATGGTTCCGGTTTGTGGATGATACATTCATCATTTGGAGCCATGGGGAGGAAGAATTGAGGGAGTTTTTGAATCATCTCAACAACATCCACCTGAACATACAATTCACAATGGAGAAAGAAAGTGAGGGAAAACTCTCATTCCTGGATACCTTGGTCATCCGCAAAGCAAACTTTCAGTTAGGTCACAAGGTCTACAGGAAACCAACTCACACTGATCGTTACTTACACAAAAACTCCAATCACCACCCCCGACAGAAAAGAGGCATAATGAAAACATTAGTGGATCGTGCAAGACGGATATGTGAGCCGCGCTTTCTCAATGAGGAAATTAATCATCTAAACCACGCACTTCAGGCAAATGGCTACTCCAGAAATGAAATCCGAAGAGCAATCAAACCCAGGATGAATCAAACAACCAAGGAAAAACAGTCACCTACAGGAAAAGTGTTTTTGCCATATATCAAAGGAATTACTGATCAGATGGGAAAGCTTATGGAAAAGCATAACCTTCAAGCAGTATTCAGGCCCACCCGAAAAATACAACAGATGCTACGATCAGCAAAAGACAGCAGAGACCCCCTCACCTCTGCAGGAGTATACCGTATACCCTGCAGCTGTGGACAAGTTTACATCGGGACCACAAAGCGTAGCATCCAGACAAGAATAAAAGAACATGAAAGACACTGCAGACTTGGACAGCCTGAAAAATCAGCAGTGGCTGAACATAGCCTAACTCAAACAGGGCACAGTATCTTATTCCAGGACACCAAAATACTGGACAACACTTCCAACTACTTTGTCAGACTGCACAGGGAAGCCATTGAAATTCACAAGCATAAGCAAAACTTCAACAGGAAAGAAGAAACCTTAAGAATGAACAGAGCATGGGCTCCAGTTCTGAAAAACACCAGGCCAACAAAACACTCCACACCCGACAATAGCCCTGCAGAGAAGATTAGCACATCAAGCACCAATCCATATGCAAAAGAACCTCCTCAGGATACAGTGAAGCCTCCCGCCATTAGCATTCCACACCCTGGGAAACTCTTACAGAATGACTCAGCTCAACCCCACCCCTCCTGAGTAGATACAAATGACCTACATCTTTTCCACACTGTGACACTGAGAGATCTCTGTCTTTTGGTGCTACACCTCTGAAGATGCCAGCCACAGCTGCTGGCGAAACGTCAGGAACTACAATGCCAAGACCACGGCAATACAGCCCGGAAAACCCCCAACAACCATTTATTGGTACACGTTATTTTTCTATATAAAAGCCAGTAGTTTTTGGCTTGGAACATAAAATCAGGTCACTTATTTTGAATAAAACATATCTGCTGCTGCTCCTCCCTGCCCACCTTTTTTCAAAAGTGTAAATGGTGAGCTGTGATTGGATTTCCAAATTTTTCTATTTTTGTCCCTAAAAAATCCCCTGGGGGCACTTTCTCCACCATACTGGATTTCCTAATTGAAATTCCTACCTGATATGGATTCTAATTAGAAGGAATGGTCTTATAGGAAAGGTTAAATTTTCCTTCCCTAATGCTGTGGCCCTAATCCAATTTGGAGACAAGGCTCATTTTTAGAGTCTCTCTACATGAGCCGGGAAGCGTAATTTAAAAAGACAGATCTGGCAGAGATCACTCTTCAGAGAGTTTGTTAATTTCATCTTTGCCTCCCAGAAGGCTCTGTCAATTTCAACTCCCCTTGGAGGAGGTGAAGATGAAATTAACAAACCCTCTGTGGAGCAATCTCCACCAGATCTATCTTTTTAAACTATGCTTCCCAGCTAACATTGCGTCTCCCTACACTTGAACATCCCTAAGATATCTCTTGTAGAAACCTTGGTTAATACAGTCATGGATTTCCCATATTTTAAGTCTTCTTCTAACCATTCCTTGATTTGTTAAAAACACTAGGAAATGTTCTCACCAATAGAGGGAGCCCTTTTACTAAAATCTAAATCACTTCCCCCGACAAGTTCAAGTTATAAAATTCTCTTGGCTCAAAAGTCTAAATGACGAGTGGGATTTCAGTTTTGCTGTATGTCTCTGAGTGCAGAGTGAAGTGGGGGTGGAATTTGTTAAATAATACTGCCATAAACTCTCTCGGCATTACAGACTTATGAAACGCTCTTCTTTTTTTATGATTTATGATTTATTCCAAATGTAGATGATTCCTTTTAAGATGTGATTTTAATTTCCATATATTTTGATCCTAATATAAGTGATCAAATGACTTTGTGTGATTCTGATACTACACGAACTTTCGTGGGTGGTGGTGGGTTGAAGATTACCAAGCCTGTACTAGAACATTTATTTATATATTTAGATTTTTTTTAATGCTGCCTTTTCCAGGGAACCTTCCCAAGCATAAAACATAAATAACTGAGGAGTTTAAAAGGAATTTCACAGGTTTTGAGCTAAAAGCATGCTATAAAAGTATGTGCTCCCAGTCGGGCACGGCGGGTGGCTGAGGAGGTGCACGTACGTCCTCCCAGCCGTCCCACTCTGTTGTTCCATACGCCACCCCGGACTCCTGCCGCGCCTGGCCAGGGGCGTGTGTTGGTGGCGATGGCAGCGTGGGGCTGTTGACAGTGTTAACAGAATTAAAAGCTTAGGTAAGCAGAAAAGTTTTGGACCGGCATCTAAAAACGTAGTTTTGGTTCCAGGTGAGTTTCAAGGTGCCACCGCTGAAAAAGCCCTGTCTCTGGTTGCGAACCTCCAGGTGCAGCTGGAGTTGTCCCAGAATTATGGCTGATCTTTAGATTACGGGGTTCTCCTGAGGAAAAATGGCAGCTCTCAGGGGCACTGTAATGATTTTAAATGTGTGTGTGTGTGTCTTTAAATGCTTGGTGTGGTACAGATGAAGAGTGGGGGTGAAAGAGAGGTATGAGTGAGGGAGATGATTGATTGATAACAGAGAGAGTGAGCAGAGTAAACTGCTGTTTTTAGTTACTGAGCAGAGAGGGAACATTCAGTCAGGGCAAAGTAGGTGACCTGTGTGGAAGCCTGAGGGGATTCGCATCCTAGTTCAGTTGGGCAACCAGGGCCGGCGCGCCCATTGAGGCAGGTCCGGCCCCCGCCTTGAGCACTGAGGCGCTGAAGGGGGCGTCGGAGGGGGCGCCGGGGGCAGGGGCACACGCTGCGGAGCTGGCAGCAGCAGCGCTGGCGGCTGAGCGGGAGGGATGGGAAGCCGCTTGCGTGCTGCCCCGGCCGCCTGTTGTGCCTGGCTCGCAGCTGCTGCAGCCTGCCAGCCCTCTCGCCCTGTGCTGCTGTTGCCGCTAACACGCCCCTGGCCAGGCGTGGCAGACGTCCGGGTCAGTGTGTGGAACAACAGAGCGGGAGGGCTGGGAGGACGTATGTGCACCTCCCCAGCCACCTGCCATGCCCAACTGGGAGTGCAGGCAGCCTCCGCGTGCCATCCTGGCTGCCTGCTGGCCAATGGGGGCTGGCTTGCTGCATGATGCCATCACACGCAGTGACGTCATCATGCGTCCACTCTCTCCGTGCGCATTGGGGCAGCCTCAGGCACCAGAAACCCTGGTGCTACCCCTGTGGGCAACCTGTGTGGAAGCATGAGGGGATTCACATTCTAGTTCAATTAGGCAACCTGTGTGGAAGTCTGAACTTTGTATGTCTGTGAGAGAACACTCATTCTATCTGAAACAGGCAAACTGTGTGTGTGCCTGAGAGAGAAAATTTATGATGATCTGTGTGACTGTGCCTATGTAAAGAAACTTTAAGAAATGAGAACTATCTTTGAAACCATCAAGCTTAAATAATAGTGTGAAACCAATATGTTTCTTGTAAAAATAAAAGGGTTTTTTTTGTTCATCCCAGAGTATAAACATTTATTTTGTTTTGTTATATCCCAGAGTAGCTGTCATTGTTATATCCCATTCCTATCCTCAGGGCCACATAGAACCACGAAGGAGCCTGACGCTTAAGAACGTTACCAAAAGGGAAAATTTAAATAAAATATCTTGGAATAATATATTCCTGGTGGCAGCAAACTACCCAGAGGGTGTAAGGGAAAGATTAAAAGAAACATCTACCCCAAAGAAAGTAAAGGTCATAACAAGGGTTAATGGCAAAAGGACAGAAAGGGGGGTCATATAACAGGCACATTCTATAGCATCGCATCCTTGCCTGCCCCTGGCACTGCCTATTGAATCTCCAGGAGTTCCTAAACCAGAGTTAGCAATTCTAAACTAGGATTGCCGGTCCCCCAGTGGGGGCAGGGGATCCCCTGCTCCCAGCCTCCACCCCCTCCATTACTTGCCTAGCCAGTGGGGGGAACTGTGCAGCAATGGGCTTCCTGGGGCACACTCCTGGCCCGGTGCAATGATATCACTCCCAGGAGTAATGTCACTGTGCAGGCCCCATGAGTGCTCCTGCGCTTTGTACCAGGCTGATTTGGGCCATAAACGAGCAGATTTTTAAAGAACTGGCCCGTCGCAAAGTGCAGGAGTGTTTCCAGGGCCTGCGTGATGATGTCACTCCCGGAAGTGACATCATCGCGCAGCGCCTGGAGTTCACATGCAAGCGAGGACATTTGAAAAGTGAGTGCTGGGGGGGAAGGGGACCTGGTAACCCTACTCTAAACCCACTTCACCTTTGATGGTGAGGCCATGAGATCGGGGCTCGTGGGGCAGATCTTAGCAGGCAAATATGGGGGAACAACATCCAAATCACATGAGATGCTGAAGCAGATCCCCCCTTTTGACAATATGAGAGTCATATTTATATCCCAGTGCTAACAAATTTGAGGACTAAGCATTTATCCTTTGATCATAAACAGAAATAACAAATGCTAATTTGGGGTATCCACTTTTCATGACATTTCAGAACCAGGTTACAAGATACGTGAAGAGCAAAAAACCTCTGGCTTTAGGCATACAGCATTTGCTTTTGGGATGCAGAAGGACCCCGGTACCATCATCAGCATCTCCATTTATTTCTTTAAAATAATAAGATTTTTTAAAAAAAATCTTTAAAAAAAACATTGGAGACACTGGGAATCGAACCTGAGAACTTCTGCATCCCTGAGCCACACACCCTTCCCCAGTCTGCCTACTTACTAACTGGCAATCTTCACAGAACTCAGGACTCCTGCCTGATTAAAAACAAGGGGTAACTTCTGTCCAACAACAAAGGGCCTCTCTTCCTCTCACACCCTCTGGCGCATGGAACCACAGAACCCATTGGTGACGCTCACTTACGTCTGTGGCATTGAAAGCTTTGTTTATCTTCCCCACCCAAATGCCTTAGGAATCTGACAAATACCTGTCCGTCAGAGAAAGAGAAGGAAGGAGAGCAGAAAAGGAGCTTATTTGCTAAAGTAATGATCCAATGACATGGTAAGTTTTGGTAATGAATCTATGGATAATGAAGAAACCCTCCACCTGTCCCAAATAAACACAAGAGAACTCTTTAACAAGCCTCGGAGCCAACCTGGTCTAGTGTTTAGGGTTCAAATCTCCATTTTAAAAAAAAAGTTTATTGGAAAAGAAAAAGACAATACATAAAAGAAAAAATAATAGAACATATAATAGCACATTTAAGCTAGAAAATATTGCTCCTGTCTCCTTACTCACTTTATACTCAGCAGTTTATATTCAACATTGTACTCTATATTTTATATTCAACCATTTAAAATATTAATTTTCTAATTAGTCTGCTTCCATGAAAACTATTCTTAGTTTTTCTTAATTACCTGCTACGTAGTCAAAAAAGAGTTTCTATTTTTCTTGAAATTCTAAGATTGGTCAGTTTTGCACGTGTGTGTGTTATGTGCCATCAAGTCACCTCCGACCTCAGACGACCCTATGAAAGAAAGACCACCAAAACATCCTATCGTTAACAGACTTGCGCAGATCTTGCAAACCGGAGGACGTGGTTTCTTTTATTGAATCAAGCCATCTCGTTTAGGTCTTCCTCTTTTCCTGATGCCTTCCACTTTTCCTAGCATTCTTGACTTTTCCAGAGAATCTGGTCTTCTCATAATGTGACCAAAGTACAATAGCCTCAGTTTTGTTATTTTAGCTTCTAGGGAGAATTCAGGCTTGGTTTGTCTTTTTGTCTGGAAGTTAATTTAGCCATTGTTGCATATTCACACAATTTGTTCATCGACTCAGGCACATCTGGACAAGAATCTACCTTCCATTTCGTTGCACATACTACCCTCGCTGCTGTCACCGTATATTCAAAAAGTTTACTATGTATTTTTGTAATATTATTAGGTCAAATATTTAGCAACGTATTTTTAGGATTCAGCACAAAGCAAAACTTTAATATCTGTTGCAGCTCTTCATGAATTTGTATCCAATATCTTCTTGCCTTCTTACATGTAGGAATGTAAGAAATCTCCATTTGTGACCTTGGGCTGGTCGCTCTCTTTCAGCCTAACCTACCTCACAGGGTGGATGTGAGGATAAAACAAGGATGCAGGTGGGATCTATTGTTAAATGGAGACTCCAAGGATTGAACCGAGCGCCTTCTGCAAGCTTGGCTTGCAACGTCCCGACTTTTTGTGATGGACCTCAGCACCCCATAGCAGCTATTTTGTGGTAGCATCTCTGACCACCGGCTCAACAGGACTGGAAACCCTGACTCTAACTACTGGGCAAAGTTAAAACAGCTCAGAGCAAAGGAAAACAGTGGCAAAGGAAGGGATGTCAGTCAAAGCAAACAAGGTTTTCTTTAACAGGTACTAAATTGAGGGATATAAATGCGACAATGAAAGGGCAAAGCAGGACAGGAGTCTGCGAGGCTACGGGCTACAGAAACTGCTTCTGGTATTTTTTTCTCACTTGCAATACTGGATATTTGGGTCACATGAGAAAACTGAGTGGCAGGTGATAAAAGAAACGAAAGGAAGTAGCACGCTGCAAAATGCAAAATGGAATTGACCTCCCTTGCCCCGATGATGATTCTGTAATAAATGACGCAGGAGAGCAAGAGAAAGAGTTCCAACAACTTCTGCATGCTCTCTGGTTTGGATCCAGCAATGCCCAGGTGGAAACATAGACATAGCACAGTTCCACTTGCGCAAGATCTTGTGCAACACCTAATACATTCATCTCCTCTTATATTATACTGCCCAGAAATTGGTGGCACACGGCCTTGCGCAACTGGAAATGCAAATGGAGATACAGTAAGTTTGACTTAGTGTAAGCAGCTACTGCAGTCCTTTTCTTGCAGTTCTGCTTGTGCAAGAGTTCTAGCACAAGTGTTTTGTGTTGGATCTACTACGCCCGTGTCCGGAAACGAACTCACTGAAGACCAAGTGGATGCAAAATTAATGTTACAGATAGTGGGAGACCAAAGGGAGTATAGAGAAGTCAGCATGACATCACTTCCGGGAAAACCCTGAAGTGATGTCATACTAGGGTTGTCAGGTCCAAGTTGGGAAGTTCCTGGAGATTTTGGGGGTGGAGCCTGGAGAGGGCAGGACTTGGGGAAGGGAGGGACCTCAGTGGGGTATAATGCCATAGAGTTCATCATTCATAGCAGCCATTTTCTCCAGGGGAACTGACCTCTGTTGCCTGGAGATCAATTGTAATTCCGGGAGATCTCCAGCTACCACCTGGAGGCTGGCAACCCTATGTCACACCTATCTAGGAATCACTGGAAACTTGATGGTTAAAACCTCATGAGCTTACTCCGTTGCAGATGGAATCATCTGCGAGGGTTGTATGGAGTGATCTCTGATGTTTGGGTCACACAGGCGTTCACTTCAAATACCTCCAAGCTCTGCTTCAATTGCCACCAGCATGCTGGTGAACGCAAGAGGGAATTGATGTCGAGCAGTCTCTCTGCCCAAGTCACTGGGCTAGTGTGTAAGCTAATAGAACCAGAAACGCTGAGACTTTGGAGGGTGCCATGTACTCCCGTCAACCCCTTCCGAGGCTTTCCTGGGCTTATTTCTCATGTTCCAGATCAGGAAATGGTCCCAGCTGCCAGGTTCTAGATGATCGCAGGCCAGCCTTGTGGCCAGAAATGTGAAGAATGTGCTCCTAAGGGACATGAACAAGGATCTGCGTTTGTGGAGGGAAGAGCAAAGGCAAGCCAAAAGAAAGGGACCACAAGAAGTGATTGTTTATATTTTTTTTTCACAAAGGGTTAGACAAATTGTGTTCTCAAAGAGATGCAACAGTAGAGGGACAGGGACTATAGACTTTATTACTAGGCACTGTCTGTTGCTGTATGATGGTACTTGATAGTTTCTATGTTGTTAATATGTCAGTCTTCCAATTGCTTATGCTCTCTTTCAGCCTTTCTTCAGCTCAGGGCCGTATTAACCCATGGTTGGGCCCCGAGTCTTTCAGGTATTTTGGGCTCCCTCCGGCACTTCAATCTTTCATCCCGCTACAGCTGACAGCCTGACCCTGGTATGGTAGGTACTAGACCACGGTACGTAGCCCTATATCCATTTTGAGGATCTCCTGAATAATTCGATTCATATATACTTATAGAGTACGTGTGTATGTTATGTGCCGTCAAGTCGCCTCTGACCTAGGGCGACCCTATGAATGAGAGTATATATATGGATAAATATATATGTACACATATTGCTAATGCAAAGTGCCTTTAGCCATTGGAGCCCTAGGGCGCAGGTAACAGTGCCTCAGCAAAAAAAAAACTGACGGGGGGCCTTGGTACCTGTGGGGCCCCTAGGCTTCAGCCTTATGAGTAATACGCCCCTGCTTCAACTCTGTATTGGATTTCTGCTGGTCTAAAACCTTTGCATGTATATACCCATCACTAGGGCTTTTTTTCAGGGGGAATGCAGGGGAACGGAGTTCCGGCACCTCTTGAAAATGGTCACACGGCTGGTGGCCCCGCCCCCTGATCTCCAGACAGAGGGGAGTTTAGATTGCCCTCCGTGCTGCTCCAGCGGCAACCCACTGACTTCCACCACCTCTTTTCCCAGAAAAAAAGCCCTGCCCATCACATTTATTGAAATGTCTTTGAAATCAACTGTGCTGACTCACCTTGTGTAATCTGCTTTGAGAGTCAGTGAGCAAGACCCACTACAAAGAACGCAAATAAATCAGTCCTTGGGAGGATAGCTCCATAGAACCTCCATGTCCAGAAGCAGTATATTTGAGTACTGAATTGTAGAGAAGGCCGGCTGTCTTTACAAGTTGCTTGAGAGCTTTCCAAATATAGCTGCCTGGGCAAAGGTTGCCTGTTTAAATCCTTGACCTTATGAAATAAGGATCAGGTTGTTGCCAGGTCCAGGTTGAGATATGCAGGGGGGGGGGCTGCCTGTGACGGGTGGAGTTGGGGAGGAAAGGGACCTCATGGAGTATAGGGACATACAGTCCACCCTCTAGAGCAGCCATTTTCTAAGGCTTGGGAGGAAATTCCAGAACATCTCCAGCCACCACCTGGAAACTGGCAAGCTTAACTCTGAGCAGGTGCAAAGTGCATTCCTTCCCGCTCAGAAATTCGGAAGGCTAGTGGAAGAATCTCTACTGACTTCACACGAGCCACCTTAAAGGGCTCTCCTGCACGCCTTCAGCACGCACGTGTGAAAACCAAGACACGCGTGTTTGTACACGCAGGCTGGTACCAACTTTTCGAACCGGTCTACGGCCAGGCGAAACAGGCCGACTGGCAGCCTGTGACGACAGGCCAGCTTGCCGGTTCACCACTAGCGAAACGAGCGGAGATCATCTCCGACGACGACCCGAGGCCGACGCGCAATTTGCGCTGGGAAACGGGCCGGCGCTTCAAAGACACCGCAGCGGATCCAAAGCGCTGCAGAAGGGGAGGTGCTCCCCCGCCTGCCTTTGTGACGTTCGCATGCAAAACACCCGCGAACAGCCGGCCAATCAGGAGTGGGCCTGCGCCGGAGTATTTATAGCTCCTATTTAAAGAGCCCTGGGGAGCCGCGCGCCTTGGCTTGGCTTCGCCGGGTGGTGCCCGAGTTGCAAGGCGATGCAACGCACACGTGCAGCTGGGCGAACGGGGAGGGGAGGGAGAGCTAGAAGCGCAGAGGAATCAGCTCTGGCTCTTCTGTCCGTTTCTGGGAAGGGAAGAAGAAAACAAAAATGCTTCCTCCCCTCGCCTCTTTGAGTTCATCTTTCTTTCCTGGGAAAGAATAGGGAGGAACTGGTTGAAACTTATTCTTACACGCCCAGGGTAATGCCAATTGCCACTTTGGGGTCCGGAAGCAATTTTCTCCAGGCCAGTTTGGCTAGAGATCCTGGAGGTGTTTTGCCTTCTGGGCGTGGAGCAGGGTTACTGGGTGCGTGCGTGCGGCAGGGGGAGGAAGTTGAGAATTTCTTGCATTGTGCAGGGGTTTGGACTAGATGACTCTCGAGGTGCCTTCCACCGCTTTGAGTCTATGATTGAAGTGGCTTCGCCAGATTTAGGATCACCAGCACTAAGTTGGGAATATTCCTGGAGTCTGGGAAGAGCAGTGTTTGGGGGAAGGGCCTCAGTGGGGTATAATACCCTACAATCCAGCCTCCAAATTTGGGGAACTGCCGTTTGGAGATCAATTAGAATTCTGGGAGATCGCCAGGTCTCACCTGGAGGTTGGCAAGCATGCACAGATTTTATCCATTTCAGAAATCAATTGCATCAACTATTATAGGGATTTTTGTGCACCGCTGTGACACAGTGGTTAGTGCTGGAAGACAGCTGGGGACTCCTGGTGCAATTTGCTGCTAAGCTCACCATCTGACTTTTGCCATCACTTCCCTTTCTTAGCCTGCTTTGCAGGGTTGTTGTAGGGGAAAATAGAGGGCCATCTACATCCTTTTCTTGAGCAGAGTGGGATAAAAATGTAACCTATAGATATTTTGAAATAATTTTTCCCTTGCTTTTTTTCTCTGACTTCCGCCCCCCCTTCTTTCTTGTTAATCATTCTTCAAGTTCCTGTTTTTTTAAAATAAAAAATAGTCTATTCCAGCTTCTGTAAAGATCTCCACTCTAGTCCCTTTTCCAGCTGCCTTATATATATTTTTTAGCTCATGACCTTATGAACTGCGACCGGTTTGATTTGCAACCTGTGTAAGATGTTATAGGTGCATTCAGCAATAATAAAAGAGCAAGAGTCCAGTAGCAGCTATAAGACTAACAAAATTTGTGGTAGGGTATGAGCTTTTGTGAGTCACAGTTCACTTCTTCAGATACAGCTAGAATGTGAGTTCATCTCTCCATATATCTTGGAGAGAGGAGTAATTTCAGGTGCCTAATGGCAATAGCACATAAATGAGAATAGCTAGTGAATGACAATAGCAGGCGTGGTTGGATTAGGTGGAGAGAAATCAGCACTGGTAATCTAGAAAGAGAGACTGTGGTGAATTGCAACTGATAATGAAGCTCAAGAGTATGCATCCACCTGGATTGAATCAAGACCTAGGCTTCCTGTCTCATAACCAATGCTGATTTCTGCACACCTACCGCCCCTCTGCATATCCCAATCACATCTGCTATTGTCATTCACCAGCTATTGTCATTTACCTGCTATTGGCATTCACCTTCTGAAATCACTCTCCCAAGATAAAATGAGATGGACTCACATTCTAGCTGTATCTGAAGAAGTGAGCTATGACTCACAAAAGCTCATACCCTACCTCAGATTTTGTTAGTCTTATAGGTGCTACTGGACTCTTGCTCTTTTCTACTGCTACACACTAAAACGGCTACCCATCTTGATTTATCAGCAATACTAAATTATGATGATGGATAAATGAAATTGCTTATTTACACTAAAGTGAGAGTTCAGGTTGGAGCTTAGACTGTGCCAGGACAGAACTCTGACCTCTGTTATCAGTGCCAGCGATTACCCTTAAAGCAGACAACATAAGGGTAAATGGAAGGGCACCCAGAACCTGTCCAGAGTGCATTTCTTTCACCAACAACAGAATATTGCTGTACATCAGGGGTAGAAACAATGGATTCCAAATCAGTTTGGGTGTTTTTGTAGGGTGGGGGTTGTGGCTCAATGACGGGGCATCTTGGCATGCATAAGGTCCTGGCTACAATCTCCTGTAGCCTCCAGGGAAAGGGGTCAGGTCGCAGGTGAGGTGACAAGTCTTCATCCATAAGGCCTAGTGTGTATGTGTGTTATGTGCCATCAAGTCATCTCTAACCTATGGCGACCCTATGAATGAAAGCCCTCCAAAATGTCCTATCATTAACAGCTTTGCTCAGGTCTTGTGAACTGGAAGACGCGGCTTCTTTTATTGAGTAAATCCATCTCGTATTAGGTCTTCCTCTTTTCCTACTGCCTCCCACTTTTCCTAGCATTGTTGACTTTTCCAGATAATTTTGTTTTCTCATGATGTGACCAAGATATGAGAGCCTCAGTTTTGTCATTTTAGCTTCTAGGGAGAATTCAGGCTTGATTTGATCTGGTACCCACTTATTTGTCTTTTTGGCCATCTAAGGTTCCCTGCAAAACTGTCCTCCAGCACCACATTTCAAATGAATCAATTTTCTTCCCTTCAGCTTTCTTCATCGTCCAACTTTCACATCTGGGCTCATTTCGAGGGGGAACGCGCAGGAATGCAGTTCCGGCAGTTCCCCAAAGAGGTCACATGTCAGGTGGCCCCGCCCACCTCACTCTCAGCCATTTGGGCCCATTTCAGCCTGGATTGGGGCCAAAACGGCCTGGATCAGGCTTCTGATGGGTTGTGGATCACTCTCCCACTCAGCAGCAGCTCAATCCTGACCATTTGGGGTCCCTTTTGGGCCATTTTCCGCCCCTTTTTGCCATTTTGGCCCCAATTTCGGCCCTGAATGGCCAGGATTGGGTACAAAACAGCCAGAGTAGGTGATGTCAGGGGGTGTGGCATATGCAAATCAGTTATGCCAATGACACACTTCTGGCGATGGCAAGGGGCGTGGCATATGCTAATGAGTTATGCTAATAAGTTCCTCCAGCTCTTTTTCTACAAAATGACCCCTGCACATCCATATGTAATAAGGGGGAATACCATTGTTTGGATTATCTTGATCTTGGTCCCCAGAGAGACATCTTTATTTTTAAGGATCTTTTCTAGCTCCCTCACAGCTGCTCTTCCAAGTCTCAATCTTCTGATTTCTTGGTTGCAGTCTCCCTTTTGGTTGATAACTGAGCCAAATAATAGAAAATCTTGAACAATTTCAATTTCCGCATTGTCAACTTTAAAATTGTGTAATTCCTTAGTAGTGATTATCTTTGTCTTCTTGATGTTCCGCTGTGTGAAAACCTTAAGTTCTGAGGGATTCCAAATTCAGAGCTGTAAGGGAAACCGAAGAAATTCAGCCCTGTGAATTCGGGAGCTCTGTTTTACTGTAGGGCTCCCTCTGAACAAACAGACTGGGCCTTTCATTTCCAACTGGTCCGTGTGTTCGCTGCATCCTCCAGTTCCTTCATTCCATTCATTCTTCTCTGATTATATTATCATCCTTCCTGCACCAACAGCGGTGCTGTAGAAAAAGTTTTGAATAAAGCTGTCACATTACTCGCTTGGCAGGACATTCTGATTATATCACTAATATGAATACAGAAAAAGAGAGAGAGAGCTCTCCCACTCTTACAGTTAGCTGCATTGGCAATTGAGTGTTTTCCTCTTACGGATTCGTTGGACCCCATATCAGATAATTGAGGGGGGGACCATTAAGAATAAAGGTATGGCATTCAATCTGCCACAGGTAGAAAATCCCATTGTCCTGTGTTTAAATATAAAGAAGGTGGGAAGAGACTTGGGTGCCTTATCTTTCATTGAGAACTTCAGACATTCCAGGCCTTCTCAGAGAGTCTGACTAAACATTCCTTGCATCATGTTTGAGTTCACCACAAGGGATTTCTCTCACATAAATGCTGCAAGTTCCCCCACTGCTGCTGGACAGAGACAGAACCCTTTCTCCCAAAACTCAAGGAATACCCAGAGGGAAACTACACGAGATGTCCGGGCGCATGTCAGGCCCTGCAAGATTCTCTGGGTAGTGTAGTCTTACAAAGAATAGCCGCTCGATGCGATTCTCTGGAGGAAGAACGATGGAAGGGATTCTCTTTCTTGCAAAAAGCTGTTCTGGATTTCCTACCTCCTGTTACGTCTCCTCCATCCTTGAGCTCCCAGAAACCCAAGCTAAGGCTTTTTGCCAGAGAGAGAGTCCTTCCCATCGCTCTTCCTTCAGTGAAGAATCACATCATGCAGCTGTTCTTTGTAAGACTACACTACCCAGGGAACCTTGCGGGACCTGACATATGAAGAACACATGTCTGGCATCTCGGGTAGCTTGGCTCCCAGTGAAGTTTTTATGCAATACATTCATGACCAGGAAAATATAATATGTCTTCATGTGATGCACAGTTAACCTATGGAACTCACTCCCAGAGTCCCATATGGTGCAAGTGGGGTTGGAGGAATGTCCTGTCCCTTTAACAGAGGCTTAATGTGTATAAATGGGCAGGCGATATGCTTTTCATGACATGGAGATAAATATAACATCCCATTAAGTCTCTGTTGAAAGGACAGGACATTTTTATTTATGTTATTTATCGTCTGCCTTTCTCACTGAGACTCAAGGCACATTACTCAGTGTGAGTCAGCACAGTAAATTTCAAAGATATTTCTGTAAACAATGTAATAGAGTATAAGAGGGTATATAAATGCAGATTTGCAAAGATTTAAAACCAGCAGAAATCCAATACAGAGTTGAAGAAATCCCAAACACAGCATAAGCAATTCTAAGACTGATGTATTAAACCAGGATGGAAACTACCCCGTAGGATCATATTTACGACAACAAACAGAACGGCAACCCTATGGCCGCAAATTCACCAATTCTTTTTCCAACTTAAGCATGCATGTTTGTGAGTTTCATGTGGGTAGTCGTGTTAGTCTATAGAAGAGCAAAATTTGGGTCTGGAAGGGAGCGTTGATTCTCGAAAGCTCAGTTCTTGGAAATCTAGTTGGTCTCTAAGGTGCTACTGGACCCAAATCTCACATTTGTGAAGTTATTGCAAAAATTACCAGCAAGATAATGTGTGCAAAGTGCTCCCAACATTCAGTACATACTATTATCATTAAA
Organism: Eublepharis macularius; assembly: GCF_028583425.1. Lineage (NCBI taxonomy): Eukaryota > Metazoa > Chordata > Lepidosauria > Squamata > Eublepharidae > Eublepharis > Eublepharis macularius. Next base: position 12,437,924 of record NC_072798.1, read on the forward strand.
ACAACTGATACGTAAGCTATGACACCAGACTGGTTTTTCCCTGCCCTGAAATCTGAGATCCTTGGAAAAATTTTAAGAAACAAGACAGGACCTCTTGAAGACTGTTGCTTTGCTAGAATGGGAACCCATGAATAAACTCGGTCATTAGAGGTCTAGGGAACCTTTACCCACATGAGTCTCAGGTCCAAAATATACATTACATTTGACGTGGGTTGGGACATGGGTGCCTAACCCGACTTGTAGTCAAACATTACAGTGGAAATGAACATGTACCAAAATGTGTGAAACATAACATGGATGTTGGCGAAGTGGTTCGGCTGCGAATCAGCACTCTGCTGGTTCGAATCCCACTACTGCCATGAGCTCAGTCGATGGCCTTTGGCAAGCCACTCCTCTCAGCCCCAGCTCCCCAGCTGCATTGTGAGGATAATAATAACAGTAATTTGTTCACTCCTCTGGGTGGGGCACTTATCTGTCTAGAAGAGTGGTATATAAGTGCAGTTGTTGTTGTTGTTATTAATCTGCCCATCAACGAACAGGCCCTGATTCATGCTCCCTTTTTACAGGAAGTGAAAACATCTGTTGCAAAGTATGGGGCCTTTACAGTTGAAGCCTTGAGGTAATGGATTGGATTCCAGAAGAGATAATTAAAGTAACGTAAGAAGAAGAGCATTGCCCTGGATCAGATAGGCTTTCCAGTCCCCCAGTAGGAGCAGGGGATACCCCACCCCCAGCCTCTGCCTCCCACCACCTCTCGTCTGGCCAGCAGGGGAGGGATGTGGGGGGGAGGACACTCCTATGCACTCTGGACCACCCCCACGTTGCAAAGGAATGACGTTATTCCTGCTGCTACGTGGAAGTAGTGGGTCGCGCTGGGGGCCAATTGATTAAAACTCAGCCGCCAAATTAGTGTATGGCGCCAATTTTTACTCAGTTGGCCTCTGGCACAGCACATCTGCAACTTCACAACCCATTATTTCATTCCTGGCATGACATGGGGCTCTCCAGAGCCCGTGCGAACTGCTTGTGTACAAGGAAAATGCCCCTAACTACCCCCACTACCACCCCACCCCCTGCTTTCACCCCCCAGGGTCTTTTGCACCCCCCAGGGTCTTTGCATCAGACCAATAACATCATCATCATCATCATCATCATCATCATCATCATCATCATCATCATCATCATCATCATCGTCATCATATTCTATTTATATACTGCCCTTCAGGACAACTTAATGCCCACTCAGAGCGGTTTACAAAGTATGCTATTATTATCCCTACAACAAATCACCCTGTGAGGTGGGTGAGGCTGAGAGAGCTCCAGAGAGCTGTGACTAGCCCAAGGTCACCCAGCTGGCTTCAAGTGGGGAATCAAACCTGGCTCTCCAGATTAGAGTCCTGCTGCTCTTAACCACTATACCAATCTGGCTCTCAGGAATGCATGTAGACCAGTGCTTGATTCCCATCAGTGATAGACTGCTTCTGAACATGAAGGTTCTATTTAACTACCATGACTGTTAATAGTCTTCTGTGTGGATGTGCTGTTACGCAGGAACCGACTTATGGCGACCCCAGCAAGGGGCTTTCAAGGCAAGTGAGAAGCAGAGGTGCTTTGCCCCTCTAAGTACTGACCCTGTTTGTTCTGAGAACTGACGAGATTGAGCTATACCACCATGCCACCTTCCCTACCATTAATAGTCTTATTTGGGGCATTAGATCCCGCATAGCAATCTGGAAGCCAGTCACAGAATCAGAGAATCACAGGGTTAGAAGGGGCCATACAGACCATCTAGTCCAACCCCCTGCCCAGTGCAGGATCAGCCTAAAGCATCTCTGACAAATATTCATCCAGCCTCTTCTTGAAAACTGTCAGTGAAGGGGAGCTCACCACCACCTCCCTAGGCAGCTGATGCCACTTCTGAACTACTCTGACCGTGAAAAAAAGCTTCCTAATATCCAGCCGGTACCTTTGTACCATTGTTTTGGGTCCTACCTTCTGCTGCCAACTGGAACAGCTCCTTGCCCTCCTCCAAATGACAGCCTTTCAAATAATTAATGAGAACAATCATGTCCCCCCTCAATCTCCTTTTCTCCAAACTAAACATTCCCAAGGCCCTCAGCCTTTCCTCGTAGGGCTCAGTCTCCAGACCCCTGATCATCCTCATCACTCTCTTCTGCACCCTCTCAATTTTGTCCACATCCTTTTTGAAGTGAGGCCTCCAGAACTGCACACAATACTCCAGGTGCGGCCTGACCAAAGCAGTATAGAGGTCGGATCCATCATTCTCTGCGAGTGAACATAAATCCGCTTGCCACTTATGTGGGGTGGGGGCTGGTACACCCAAAGGAGCCTTCTGGACAAACAGGCTTATTTTGCAGGATCCCTTGTTTCCAAACACCATGGTTGCTTTATTATCAGCCTCTGATTTAAACATAGCCAGCTTTTGGTCTGCTCTTGATGTGGCTGTTTTGGTTTCAGTTTTGCTTTGTGTTTTTGTAACACTTTGCTGGAAAGGATTTTTAAAATTACTTTTAGTTGGTAAGGTGGTTTAGGATATTTGTGGTTGCTAGGGTTGCCAGTCTCCTGGCGGGGCCTGGAGATCTTCTGGATTTACAACTGATCTCCAAATGACAGAGATTAGATCCCTCCACTCCCGATACCCTGCCCTCTCCAGGGTCTACCTCCAAATCTCCAGGAATTTTCCAACCTGTGGTTTGCAACCCTAGTGGTTGCGGTTCTATTGAAGGCCCATCAGGCATATTGGAGATGCAAGCTAAAAACGCTGACAATAAGTTAATTCCAACCAAAATATGTGTCCAAGTTATACAGCAATAGCAAAAATGGAAGGAAAGGTGAGGGAAGGCCCCAGGGCATAGGAACCCCAGCTACTGCCAATTCATATGTGCTGTCTCTCCTTACCAGTTTGTCACCTGATCTTTAATACTCTTTAGCGTCACCAGTGTTGGTGGCCATAGGCTGGTATTGCAGGGGTCGTATGACATAAAAGGTAAAGGTAGTCCCCTGTGCAAGCACCGAGTCATTACTGACCCATGGGGGGACGTCACACCACGACGTTTTCTTGGCACACTTTTTACAGGGTGGTTTGCCATGGCCTTTCCCAGTCATCTACACTTTACCTCCAGGAAACTGGGTACTCATTTTACCGACCTCGGAAGGATGGAAGGCTGAGTCATCAACCTTGAGCCAGCTACTTGAACCCAGCTTCCGCCAGGATCGAACTCAGGTCGTGAGCAGAGCTCGGGCTGCAGTACTGCAGCTTACCACTCTGCACCATGGGGCTCAATTCATATGTGCTGACTCTCTCTACCAGTTCGTCACCTGATCTTTAATGCACTTTAGCGCCACCAGTGTCGGTGGCCATAGGCTGGTATTGCAGGGGTCACATGACGTAAGTGGCCAGTAAACTCTGACTTTTCCCTATAAAGCTGGTGATTTGGGGCTGACTCTTCAGTTGAAGCAAAGATGTCCTCCCTATGTTATCTTAGCATGTGCCTAACGAAATTTGACTCCACAGATAGCAAAAGACAGGTGTTGCTAAGAAACACTGTCCATTCTACAGAGTGAAGTGTTTTTTTTCACTCTTATCCCCCTTTTTTGGTCTTTCTACATCACTGGACATCTGTAATATCCAAATAGTCGTAGCGTAACCCAGGGAAAAGAGAGAGTATGCCTGACTCTTTGTGTGTGTGCTGTTTTCCCACTTACAGCACACAGATGGTCTTTGCTTAACATAGTGAACTGTTGTTCAGCTTAATGAAGCACACTCTGCAAAATATTGTGAGCTCTGAGAATGAAAAGCCCTACGCAGAGAAGTTCAGATTGTACCCATCGTGATGATAATGTGGCAGCTGCCTGTATTTAGTTTAGATACTTAGCGACCATTATTATTTCATTATGGTTTCATTCTGTGCTGCACAGCTGATCAAGAGATGCGTCACTGACGCCGAGGTTTTGGCCCTCTCTCCTGCTGTTGTGATTAAGGCTGCAATCCTAAGAACACTTTGGGGGGGCATAAGTCCCATTAAATACAATGGGGTAATTCTGAATAGACCTTAGAACTGGTCCCTAAACAAGGCATTTTGGGATAGGCAGTGTATACCCCGTGGCGCAGAGTGGTAAGCGGCAGTACTGCAGCCCAAGCTCTGCTCACGACCTGAGTTTGATCTTGGCGGAAGCCGGGTTCAGATAGCCGGCTCAAGGTTGACTCATCCTTCCATCCTTCCGAGGTCAGTAAAATGAGTACCCAGTTTCCTGGGGGTAAAATGTAGATGACTGGGGAAGGCAATGGCAAACCACCCTGTAACAAAAAGTCTGCCAAGAAAACGTCGTGATGCAACGTCCCCCCATGGGTCAGTAATGTCTCAGTGCTTGTACCTTTACCTTAATGCAGGGGTCATTTCGTAGAAAAAGAGCTGGAGGAACTCATTAGCATAACTCATTAGCATATGCCACGCCTCTTGCCATTATCAGAAGTGTGTCATTAGTATAGCTGATTTGCATATGCCACACCCCCTAACATCACCTATTCTGGTTGTTTTGGACCCAATTCTGACCATTTGGGGCCGAAATTGGGCCCCAAATGGCAAAAAGGGGCTGAAAATGGCCAAAAAGGGGCCCAAAATGGTTAGGATCAGGCCGCAGATGAGCGGGAGAGTGATCCACCACCCGTCAGACGCCCGATCCAGGCTGTTTTGGCCCCAATCCAGGCCGAAATGGGCCCCAAATGGCCGAGAGTCAGGTGGGCAGGGCCACCTGACATGTGACCTCTTTGGGGAACTGCCGGAACTGTGTTCCTGTGCGTTCCCCCTCGAAATGAGCCCTGCCTTAATGTATACCTCCCAAAACGTCCCTTCACTCCCTTTCTGTACACTCAATTGATTCTGGAATGAGAGTTTTCACTTTTTTTAAAAAAAAAAGAAGTGGGGTTCTGGTTAGGGTTGCCAACTCCAGACTGGGAAATTCCTGAAGACTTGGAGGTGAAGCCAGAGAGGGGAGGGTATGGGGAGGGGAGAGACCTTAGCAGGGTATAAGGCCATAGAGTCCACCCTCCAAAACAGTTATTTCCTCCGGGGGGGGGGATCACCGTGGTCTGGAGATCAGTTGTAATTTTTGGAACTCTCCAAATTACACATCAGAACTGCTTGTTCACCGGAATGGCTCTAGGGGCACAGTAAGGGTTGCCAACTTCCAGGTGGTGGTGGCTGAAGAACTCCGGAAATACAAGTGATCTCCAGGTGACAGAGATCATTTCCCCTGGAAAAAAAGGCTGCCTTGGAAGGTAGACTCTATGGCATTATATTCAGTTGACATCCTTCCTCTTCCCAAACTCCTCCCTCCCTATTGCCCATCCCCAAAATCTCCAGGAATTTCCCAACCTGGACCTGGCAGCCCTACTGGCTACTGCAAACTGAGATATTTGGGTGTGGGAATTTGTGGTTTTCTTATGTTTCTAGGTTAGACAAATCTTCTCTGTGTCTGTGTATGGGATCGACCCCCTCCCCCTTTCTTCAGAAACTGCAGCCAAATAGCTGAGCAAAAAGTTAATCATGCTTGCTATGAAAGTCAGTGTGTGTTGACCTCGCCCTAATGGGGCACAGCATGGCAGCCATTTTGTGCTGTTGCCTGCAAGTTTTTCTCAAAATTCCAAAAATGCCCATAAACGCAACAAGTTTTGGGACCCCAGGCCTAATTCCACCTTGAAAGAAGTTCTTTCCACAATTAGGTTTACAGAACAAACGTAGAATTTACGTTGGCCAAATTCACATTCTGAAAAACCTCTCTCATCGTTTTTTTCCCCGTGAACCATGTGAGAGAAGTTCACAGGCGGCTGAAGCCTCAGGTGTGAAAATGCGAGTTAAAGCCAAAAGATGAGTCAACCTCCCTTGCTTCTTACCCCATCCCCAAAAGTATTTCAAGGGCAGTCCCATGATCTTAAAGGGCTGGGCTGTTTGGAATGCAGCTAGAAAGGTTGGGACTTGAGATTGTCTCTACCCCATCATGCTCGAGTCTGGGAACCTTTTTTACAATAACTGCATAAAGAATTGCTACCTGCCAAAAAATCAGGCTGCCAAACCAAAATGAAATATCGCCCTGGCCTACCATTCCCGTCCAAAGTTTGTGAGAACATATAGGTTTGGGGTGCAGTGGGGGCGTTTCTATATGGTATGTGTGAAAGCTGTGTGTCATTCACTGAACAACTGCTTTACGGAGCAGTTCACTCGAATCTGCCTTTAATAATATAGACAACAGAGTTTTTAAAAGATGTCAGAACAAAATCGGTCCTTTGCTGGCTCATGGGAGAAAGTCCCTCTAGTTTCACATTCAGCAATTCATGGTGGGCAAATGGATGTTTCTGAAGCTTATAAACTGGGCACAAATGTGAGGATCCTTATTGCGGCTCCAAGCATTTTGAACTCTGAGATACACTGCCTCTAAACAGGGAGGTTCCATTTAGCTATTATACTTAATTACTTGTCAACAGGCCTTCCCCCCATTCATCTGTCCTAATTGTTTTTTATCGATCACATTTTTTTATCCCGGCCTTTCTCCAATGAGCTCAGAATGGCATGCACGGTTATCCCCTCCCTATTTTATCCTCACAAGAACCCTGTGAGGTAGGCTAGGTTGAGAGTGAGTGACTGACCTAAGGTCACCTAATCACCTTTATCAGTTATCACTGGTCAATACCAGGGCTGGATCTAGGGTTGCCAGTGCCCAGGGCAATCCAAGTCTGGTCCCTTGCATGTGCACTCCCGACGCTGCATGATGACTCACTGCCGTGATGTCATCACACAGGGCGGGGTGCGCCGTGTGTTGGCAGAGGAGGCCACCCGAGCCATTCACCTGCCCCACAGGACAGGGGGTGGCCGGCCCCCCTCTGTCCTGTGGGACAGGTGAATGGTGTGGGTGCAGCAAGCTGGCAGCCCCCTGTCCTGCGGGGCAGGCGAAAGGCAGCGCAGGGGGCTGGGAGGCTGCCCGCGCGCTCCTGGCAGCTGGCAGTTGCGCCCGGCGCCCCTTCCTTGGGGGCGCCGGGGGCAGACTACCCCCCTGCCCCCCTCGATCCAGCCCTGGTCAATACTCTAAATGCTATATCACACAGCCTCTCTTTAAAATACATGACCACTTGTTTTAGCAATTAATTAAATAAATATGTTGCATTCAGGAGTCCTTTAGCCTGAACTGAACCTCGTTGTCAATCAAATTCACTGAATAATCCAATAGTTCCAGTAGTAAGAGAGGATTTTCTCTCTTTCCAGTTCATAATCTTACATACTTAGGCTGCAGTCCTGTTCACACTCATTTGCCAATAGAATTACAGACTTTTTAACCAATTCTATCTGCCGACGCTGTTTGCAAGTGATAATAAATTGTCTCTATACTGTGAAAAACTTTGTTGATCAAGTTGCTTAAAAACTGTGCCAGGCTGGGTTTTCTGCCCCTGAGCAGTTGGCAACCTGATGATTGTAAGCTCTATTGAACATTATGGGATGTTTTTCAGTAAACTTATAGATGTAACTGTGTGTGTAGCAATGGTAGCACTAGATGTACTCTATATGTACTGTAGATATACTAGTGTAGTGTAGCAGTTGGAAAATCCGTTTAGGATACGGGAAACTGGGATTCAGATTTTCACTTAGCCATGAAACTTGCTAGGGTTTGCCTGTTAGTTTAACTGACCCCAGAGGGCTGTTGCTGTGAAGATCGAAAGAGGAAAGTAGAACCAGGTCCATTACCATGCAGTATTTGGAGAAAGGGAGGGAGAAAAGTTAGCTAGAATAGTCCTGTTAGTCCCCCCACCCCCCAATAAAGTTGTTTTTCCTTGTAGAGAAAATATTACAAGCTGTTTTTCTAATTATCATTTTTATTTCATCCCCAAAACTGTTCCTAGATCAACTGTTTCCCTTCCAGCTTAAAAAAATAAAGACAACAATTTGCAAGCAACGTTTCATCGATGATCACACTTGTGGTTTGGGGGCGCAGCACGTTCAAAAGGTTTCCCCTCTCCCACTTCCCTTTTCCTCATAGCAAACATTTAGAAGTTTTCCAAATGTGTTTCTAGTGTGAAGCAAAGACACAACACAGACGTATATTTTCAAGATACAAGTGTGGCGCAAGGGAGTTGACCTCCAATTTCTACCGTTCCTATGCAGCTCCCTGTTATTTATTTATCATCTTTTTATTTCATCATTCCTTTAAGGTGCTCCAGTCAGCGTACTTGATCCTTGGGGCCTATTTTATCCTCACAACACCCTTGTGAGGTAGGCTTGTATGAGAGAAATGGGCTGGCCCAAGGTCATTCAATTAGCCTTATATTTATTCACACGTAAAGTGAAGTGGAGGGATCCAATGTTTTGAAACAGAAAATGGAGATGTATTGTCGAAGGCTTTCACGGCCGGAGAACGATGGTTGTTGTGGGTTTTCCGGGCTGTATTGCCGTGGTCTTGGCATTGTAGTTCCTGACGTTTCGCCAGCAGCTGTGGCTGGCATCTTCAGAGGTGTAGCACCAAAAGTCTTTTGTCTGCTACACCTCTGAAGATGCCAGCCACAGCTGCTGGCGAAACGTCAGGAACTACAATGCCAAGACCACGGCAATACAGCCCGGAAAACCCACAACAACCATCAGAAAATGGAGAATACAGGTGTGGAGAAAGAAATCTTGTCCTCACCTGACCAGAAGTGAGCAAGAAGGTTCCTCCCAGGCTGAAATCTGAGAACCACAGCTCGCTCAGCGAAGCATATTCCATACAATTTCAGGGACAAATCCGTTCCATTGCGTTCAGGTTTTGCTACAGTAACTGGGGTTTACAAAGTAGGCGGATAAAGGAAGGCTTAGTTATTTTTAAAGTGCTGTCGCAGCAACATTTTTTAAAAAAAATCAATACAGAGATGAAATTAATGTCAACCTTGGCCTCCCGGTAGATTCACAAGAGTAATGTGACTTTTGCATTGTTGCAATCTGTAAAGAGAAAATCAAATTAACAGATTAATTACTCAACCATTATGGAGAATGGGTGCTGTAAATAAATGGGAAGGGGGGAGAAGAAGTGTAAATTAATTATGATTATTGCGCTAGCAGAATCTTGTTTTGTTATGAGCTTGACTGGTTTGGAGTTAGAACATAAACATTACATAACGACCCTGATGGTCACCTGAACGGGTAGTTCATAGGGTAGTCAACCTCCAGGTAGAGCCTAAAGATCTCCCAGAATAACAATCGATTTCCAGTCTATAAAGATCAATTCCTCTGGAGAAAATGGCTACTTTGGAGGGTGGACTTTGTGGCATTATACTCCACTGAGATCCCTCCCTGAACCCCACCCTCTCTAGGCTCCACCCCCAAATCTCCAGGCTCCACCCCAAATCCCCAGGCTCCACCCCCAAATCTCCATTTTGCAAGGCTTGCAAAACGGAGATATTCCGCCAGGCCTTTGGTTGGGAGCCAGTGAATTGTCCCCTTCCTGTTTGCCATATCCCATGCTCTGCTGGTGTGGGATTAGCACATTTATATTAGTAAAGACTATGGATTAATCATATAGCCATAATATTAAGCTAGCAAGAAGCATAAGACAGATTCTTTGTGTTTTAAAGTAACTGGTCTCTGCTATTTAGCCACACACACCCCTTTCTCCCTAGCTGTACATGGAAAGAGAGAATGTCTAGCCGTGGGTAGATAATTGGTCATTCCTGAGGGCATCTGAAAAGGCAAACGCCAAAAGACAAAGGGAGAATTATAAGTTCCACCCCCCTCCCCTTTTGGAGAAGAGAGTTTGTGTAGAAAAGTAACCAGCTGTGGAATGAAGGAAGATGCTACTATGGAGACCAGGATAGGATGGCAAATGATGTTGTCGCGAGACTGAAAGGTGGACAATAGTCCAATCTAAAGGTGTAAAAGAGATCAGGTGCCTTATTTTGAGTGTGACTTTTGTTTCTCCAAATTGATGTCACAAGCACTTAAAAGTAACATGTGCTCCTATGTTCTAGGGGTACATTCTGAGATCATTTTGAAGCCTGTGCCCTATATTTGCAAATATACTTTTTTTACATCAGCCCTTGTCTGTCTCTTCGCTTTGCTCAGTGAATCGGAGGGGAAAAGGGGAGGCACTTTTGTGCAACACTGGCAGCTGCTCTTGGCTGTGCCACAGCTACGTACACGGTTTTTAAGATATTTATTATAGCCTGAGTTGATCATGGCGCTAGTTGTTTTATATTGTTTTTATGGTTTTTAGATATGTTTACAGTTTTAATTGTTTAACGTATGACGTTAGCTGCCCTGAGCCTGTTTGCAGGGAGGGTGGGATATAAATTTGATAAAATAAATAAATAAAAATAAGTTTCCCAGCCCAGAGTTGGCAACCCTGGTTGTTCCCCTTGCAAGTGGTGGGGGCACGCAGAGCAATCTGTGCTGGGGGGTGTTGTAAAAATGCAGTATGATGGTGATAGCAGCACACCACCCCCCATGGCCCAGGATATTCCCCCCTTTCCCTTTCTCAGCTCAGCTGTGCTATAGCAGTTATTTGGAGGCAAGCTGGGAAAGAGGGGGAAAGCACTTTAAAGGGCCCACGCCATTCTGAAACGGCAGCTGAGTTTCACCCCTGCCCTAGTGGCCTGCGGGTGGTACATTCAGATGGATGCTCCGCCTGTGGCACTCCCACCTGTTGCCCTTGGTTCCGCTTCAAAGTAAATTCAATTTAGAGAGGAAATTCCCAAGCAGCCCGCAAGTGCTCTGAATGACAGACGTCACGGGGACGTCCCCTTTAAATGTTTCCAGCTCTCCGGGAGGGGAAAAATCCCCAGGTGGAAGCAGCCCTACTTTTAAATGCACAATTGCATTGAGCAGACCTTGTAGCCAGGCTCTTTTCCCCAGCTTGTTTATTTATTTATTCAATTCATTTAAATGCATTGAGGAAATGCATCGAGCAGACCTTGTAGCCAGGCTCTTTCCCCCAGCTTGTTTATTTATTTATTTAATTCATTTAAATGCATTGAGCAAATGCATCAAGCAGACCTTGTAGCCAGGCTCTTTTCCCCAGCTTGTTTATTTATTCATTCAATTCATTTAAATGCATTGAGCAAATGCATTGAGCAGACCTTGTAGCCAGGCTCTTTCCCCCAGCTTGTTTATTTATTTATTTAATTCATTTATACCCTGCCTTTCTCCACAATGAACACCCCAAAGCAGTTTACATCATGCACTTTCCCTTCATTTTATCCTTACAACCACCCTGTGAGGTAGGTTAGGCTGACTTGTAGGGATTCCAGCCTCCAGATGGTGGCTGGAGATCTCCCAGAATTACGTTGGATCTCCAGATGAAAGAAATCAGTTCCCCTGGAGAAAATGGCTGCTTTGGAAGGTGGGCTCTATGGCATTATATCCTGGTGGAGTTTCTCCCCTCCCCAAACCTTACCCTTTCTGGGCTCCGCCCCCCAAATCTCCAGGAATTCTTCATCCTGGAGCTGGTAACTCTGAGTGTGTGTGATTGGCTCGATGTTATCCAGGAAACTTCCATGGCAGAGCGGGCATTTGAACCTGGTCTCCCGGACCTTAGTCCGATACTCTAACCGCTACACAACACTGGTCGGTTGTAACAAACTACCAATACTGCCGAGTCAACAAGGCGCTGTGATGTTGTGCTCTATTTTAGTCACAGTTTCATGTCAGGAATAGAAGCTCAAAGAGTTCTTTAAAGAAAAGTCTTGCCACTTTGAGTGGGAGGTGAGACCTCTGACTCACCAAGGAGGGATATTTGGTTAGCTGGGTTTGATCAGCAGATCTGTTAGATGAGGTTACAGTATCTCCAAGACAGTCCTTTTATCAGAAGCATCTACCCCCCTCTTTTACATCTTTAATTTAAATTTAGAAGCCTACAGAATCTTCCTCATCAAAGGGAACAACATATGGGGAAAATGTGATGTTATAAGATCAGAACAGTATTAATTAGCCTTCCCCCCACCAACCATATTGGCACCATGTTGTGCAGGCTGGGAAGGAAAAAAGGTTTTATGTAAAATAATTACTAGCTGCTGTGAAATATGGTAGCTGTGGGAGATTAAGGGAGCATCGTATGTTAATGGGAACTGCAACATTTAAATGCAATTCCATTATTTATTTACTTTGTTTATACTCAACTTTTCTACCCAGTGCAGACCAAACTTTGCTCACAACATTCTCCCCTTTATTCTCACAACACCCCTGCGCAGTGGGGTAGGATGAGAATGAGCGACTGGCCTAAGCTCACCCAGCAAACTTCCATGACTGAGTAGAGATTCGAACCTGGGTCTCCCAGATCCTTTTCCGATCCTCTAACCACTACACCACGCTGAGTCTCCAAAGGCCTATACGTTTAAAGTTTATTTATTGTATTTGAATACATTCAATGATAAACGTGATATATTAAATTGTAATGTTTTTAAAGTTCTCAAGGCCATCCTGCCAGTGAGGAAAATGCCACACCGCTGGGTAAGTGGAGCCAGAGTCATTCCAGCAGGAGTGGCTCTTGCTTAGGGTTGCCTGGTCCTCTTACGCTCCCGGCGGCAGCGGGGGCAGCATTTACCTTATTGATTCCCCGTTTGGGGCTGAAATCGACCCCGTGCAAAGCATAGGACCATTCCCAGGGCCTGCGTGTTGACATCACTCCTGGAAGTGACATCATCATGCTGCGCTGGGAGTGTAGCCTGGAGGCCTATTCCTCCACCTTTTCACCCCGCCAGCCACGTGAGAGGTGGTGGTGGGGGGAAGGGTGGGAGCAGGGAATCCCCCGCCCCCACCGGGTGACCTGGTAGTCCTAATCTTGTTCGATTTAGGAAGTAAATAGTGAAGACGGAAGTAAAGGAATCCTGCTTTGTCTTTAGGGTTGCCAGTCTCCAGGTAGTAGCTGGAGATCTCCTGGAATTACAACTGGTCTCCAGGCCACAGAGATCAGTTCACCTGGAGAAAATGGCTACTTTTGGAGGTGAGCTTTATGGAATTATGCCATGCCAAGGTCCTTTCCCTCCCCAAACCCCAATTTCGCCAGGTTTCTCCAGGTTTCACCCCCAGATCTCCTGGAATTTCCCAACTTGGTGCTGGCAACCCTATTTGTCTTCCTTTATTGATTTATTAGTAGGAGATCATTACTACTTTTACCTGCCAATCGCCCTTGTGTCTTTCACCCATTGGCTGGAAGTGTGGAAAGTGAAAGCAGGTGAATGCAAAGTCTCTCCTCCCCTACACACATTTTTTTTTAGTACAGTATATCGCTATATAAGTGTAAGAACTAAAGATTTAGGCTTTTAAAAAAGAGAAATCTGGAGTCAAAAAGCCCTCAAGTAGCTCCTCTCATCTTGTGGTTTCATAAAACATTCCCCCCTAAATTCTTCCATTTGTGAGTGTATAAAAATGATACAGCCTTTCCTTTAAAGTAATGCAGTGTCCGCGTTTTTGCTCGTGCAACATACAGGAAAAGGTGTAGAATTCAGGAGAGCTGAGGACGGCTGTTATGCAGGTGGGAAGAGAAAGCGAAGCTCCGAAATGCTCTGGAGGAAGAGGGCAGTTCCAGTTTAAGGGGCAGAAAGACGTAAGCAAGCTGCTTACTCATGCAAGCTTAACGGTGGAGATGAGAGAGCTGAAGGATTTGCAGTATGTGGAGAGAGATTTATTGTCAATTGTAGGCTAAAGTGCATTTCAAAGCAAAGGAAAGGGAAATGATTCATTTTGCAGCAGAGGAAATTTTCCATTCGGTATTTATTAAAGGAGGTGCAGGGGGGGAAAGAAAAATATCATCAGCAACATCATCAAGTTAATTTATATATATAACACCTTTTTGGCATCAAACTACGCTGCGCAGGGACTTTGCATCTCTGAGTGGTACTGTCAGACACATGGTGCGTCCTGCTCGGAGATCTTGGTGAACACTGGGCCATCCAGAGTCAGAGACCGAGGACAGAATTCGCTCTCGGCGCAACCCTCTCCTGAAATGTAGCATTGTACTTTTCTCCCTCACGGACATATTTTATCGTTCCATTTTAATCCTACTTTTCTTCCGTCACTGAGTTCAAGATGGTGCATATAGGGTCCCCCCAAGTCATGCAGTCTGGGCACTAGCCAGCCTTAGATCTGCTTAGCTTTGTCAACATTATCCTATTCTGAGACAGTGTGCTGTAGTAGTTAGAGTGTTAGACTAAGGCTGATTCCGCACACGTTGGATAATGCACTTTCAATGCACTTTATCAATCATTTGAGGTGGATTTTTTGTTCCGCACACAACAAAATCCATTCCAAATGATCTATAAAGAGGATTGGAAGTGCATTATCCAACATGTGCAGAATCACACTAAGACTAGAGAGCCCTGGTTTCAGATTGCCACTTGCCATGGAATTTACTGGGTGACCTTGGGGCACTCATTATCTCTCAGCCTAACCTAATTCACGGGGTTGTTATAGGGTTGCCATGCTGAGTCTGGCAATCAGTCGGAGAGTTGGGGGCAGAAACACTGTGGGTTGTCATTGTTAAGTGTGATGATATAACTTCCAGGAAGCAATGGCAGTAGCTCTAGGAACTGCTGGAAACTTTATGGTAAGATACCACTATTGTTTCCAGGTTTTCACCAAAAGAATCAGTAGAGTTTCTGGTGATTCCTAGAGTTACTGTCCTTGCTTCTGGGTTTTCCCCAGAAGTAACATCCTCATGCTTGCAACACTGGTGAGGCCCTTCAGCAATGGAAGTTTGGGGTGGAGAATCCCTCACCCTGACTAGTGGGATAAAATTTTTTATCTAGGAGCCCTCACACCCAATGAACTGAATGTGGCCCTGAGGGTAGGAATGGGATATAGCAATGACAGCTACTCTGGGATATAACAAAACAAAACAAACTTTTATTTTTTCAAGAAGCGTGATGGTTTCATAAAAGTAGTTCTTGGTTCTTAAAATTACTTCATTTAAACTCGTTCACACAGATCTCTTCTAAGGCTTCACACAGCCTCTTTCTCTGACTCAGTATTTCTCAGACATGCTTAAGGTTACTCAGGCAGCACACAGCTAGCCTCTCTTTTCCTCACTCAATATTTCTCACAGAAATGCTTAAATTGCTCAGGCAGCACACAGCTTGCCTGCTTTCTTCTGACTTGGGGCCAAGCTAGTGACGAATGACACTTGAACGGCAAATGTATTTCTCCCTGTTTACTTGCCCTCCACTTGTGCTCCACTCGATCCACTTGCCATTCAAGTGTCATTCGTCACTTGTAGATTGGCCCTGAATCTTTGCTCTCCACTCGTAGGCTGATTCCGCACATGTTGGATAATGCACTTTCAATGCACTTTATCAATCGTTTGAGGTGGGTTTTTTGTTCTGCACACAAAAAAATCCGTTCCAAATGATCTATAAAGAGGATTGGAAGTGCATTATCCAACTTGTGTGGAATCGGTCTAAACTGCCTTCACTCCGCCCACCCTCTCAGTCATCAACCCATCATATCACTCACTCATCCCTCTCTTTCACCCCCCCCCACTCTTCACCTATCTCACACCAAGCATTTAAAGATACATGCACACATTTACTTGAAATCATTACAGATAGTCTAGGAGTCCTGTCCCTTCACATTCTCTATAATACCTACCAAACAGAATGTGAGG
Source organism: Eublepharis macularius (assembly GCF_028583425.1). Taxonomy (NCBI): domain Eukaryota; kingdom Metazoa; phylum Chordata; class Lepidosauria; order Squamata; family Eublepharidae; genus Eublepharis; species Eublepharis macularius. The sequence goes on from NC_072798.1 coordinate 12,453,554, forward strand.
AAACTGAACTCATACTGTGTCCATGGCCATTTCCACACACATTGAATAATGCACTTTCGCAATCCTTTTGAAGTGGATTTTTTGTTCCACACATGAAAAATCAGTTTCAAATGTTCACTAAAGTGTATTGAAAGTGCATTATCCAACGTATGTGGAAGCAGCCCATGTGTAAGGTAGGGCAGCCAGGTTCCCCCTCATAGTGGAAGATGCCCTCCCTTGGTTCTCGCTGCTTTCGCTGTTGCTTGGTGGAGGAGAGGGAAAAAAATTAGGTATAAAGCTAGCATCATACCAACAGTGCAAGATCACTTCTGGTGTGAACCTGGATGTGACGTCACTACATTGGGGTGAAGTTCTAGGATTCTCCCAAAGCAGAACTTTGGGAGAATCCTAGCGCATCGCCCCGATGCAGTGATGTCATTTCCTGGTTTGTGCCAAAAGTGACGTTGCGCTGTTGGCATGAGGGGGCTCTCTTTCTTGCCCACCAGCCTCTTCTGATGGTTTCTAGTGCTTGGCTGGCAACCCTAGTATGCCTCCTCGGTGCTCAGCACTGAAGGTCAAATAAGAGATGACCCTCAGATAACTATGAATGGATCGCCTCAGTGTTTTGTTTTTTTTAGGGAAAAGAAACCACACAGGGTTTTGGTTTAGTATCAAGTGCATAGTGTGAAGGAAAAGGAAGTGATACACTTCCCCTCCATGTAGTTGACCAATCAAAACTGGGCTCATCCTGTCGTTAACTCTGAAAGGGGGGGCAGGGGAATACAGCTAGATATAGGTCTCTTTTTCTGTTCCAGGGATAACCGTGGTTTGGGTGAGTCTCTAGCAGCATCATGCAGAGGAGGGGAAAGGGTTAAACCTCCTCTTCCACTGTGCTAAAGACAGGGCAGGAATGCTATTTCCTTTTTTAAAAAACGAGATCCACTCTGATTTCCCAGTTTGGTATGGTGGTTAAGAGCGGCAGGACTCTAATCTGGAGAACTGGGTTTGGTTCCCCACTCCTCCGCTTGAAGCCAGCTGAGTGACCTTGGGTCAGTCACAGCTCTCTCAGAGCTCTCTCAGCCCCACCCACCTCACAGAGTGATTGTTGTGAGGATAATAATAACACCCTTTGTATACTGCTCTGAGTGGGTGGGTATACTGCTCCTGAAGGGCAGTATATAAATTGAATGTTATTATTATTGTTGTTGTTGTTTGGCATGAAGGTAGCAGACCTCTGTCTGGGTGACACCACTCCTGACGGCAAGTGGAAAAGTACATGATTCGATGCCCCTCAATTTAAAAAAAATCCCATGCATGTAGAAAACTAGATGTCAGGGAAATGAGTTCTAGCTTACCCTTCTCCCTGATACGCTAGATTTCTGTGAACATGGGTTTCCCCCCACTTTGCAGGAGCATTCTTCAATGGATCTTTCTCTTTCACCAAATCTTGAAACAGGACCCAAGGGACTGGGAACACTGTCTTCTCATTAAGAGGAGCAATTTAGTGAACAAAACCAAGCGTGCCAGGTGTTAAAAAGCCAGTTCCCCTCCCTTGTTGGGGCATTAATGAGTCTGAGTGAGTGATTGCTGTGTACATAATGTAATTCTGTGCCAACACGGGCAGAATGTCAGAGATAAAGTTTCAGGGCTCATCTGTGCTTACTAATTTTCCGCTGACAAGTTGCTGCTGACGTTGTACCTCCTAGTGATGGAGAGAATGAACTGGGGATGCTGGAAGCCCTCAGTTCAACGTCTGCCCCTGGCAAAAACTCAGCAGGGGCTTCAACCAAGCAACGATGCCTCAGGCCTCCCCCCCCTCGCACAATTCTATCCTCCCCTGCTTCAAAGGAGCCCTGGACAATGGGCATTGGCCTCCTTTCCTCTATTTTGCCCTCACAACTACCCTGTGAGGTAGATTAGGCGGAGTGTGTGACTGGCCCAAGCTCACCCAGCAAACATCATGGTAGAGTGAAGATTTGAATCTGGGTTTCACAGATCCAAATCCAGGGGTCCCCAACATGGTGCCCGTGGGCACAATTGTGTCCGCCAACACCTTTCATGGTGCCTACAAATGTTAGAAAATGGGTGGGGCCAGGTGAGGCTTTTGCAAAGCATGACTTTAGATTGGCCTAGGGTTGCCAGCCTCCAGGTAGTGGCTGGAGATCTCCTGGAATTACAACTGGTCTCCAGGCCACAGAGATCAGTTCACCTGGAGAAAATGGCTACTTTTGGGGTGGATTCTATGGAATTATGCCATGTCAAGGAACTTTCCCTCCCCAAACCCCACTTTCTCCAGGTTTCTCCAGGTTTCACCCCCAAGAGCTCCAGGAATTTCTCAACTGGGAGCTGGCAACCCTAGATTGGCCATTGGAATATTGATTGGCTGTGGAGATTTTTAAAAACATTGCTTTGGCAGCAATTGCTTCTTCAACACAAGGATCTTCACTGAAGGTAAAGCTGTAGGGGCCATTTTGTGACTGGCTCCGCCTCCTTAAGCAGCCATTTTGTTGCTATGCCCACCACACTGTGTCAGAATTCCAAATGTGCCTGCAAGTGCAAAAAGGTAGGGAACCCCTGTCCTCATCCAACAGCCTGACCACTACACCATGCTGTGTAAGTGCTAATGTTATTATTTGCACAGGTGACCTGTAGCAACAAGGAGAGCCAGTGTTGTATAGTGTGTTGGGCTAAGGCTAGGGCAATCCAGATTCAAATCACTGCTTGTTGCAACGCTCCCTGGGTGACCTTGGTTCAGTCAATCTCTCAGCCTAACCTACCTCACAAGGTTGTTGTGAGGATAAAATAGGGCAGTGTGTATTCCACCCGTAGCTCCTTGGACGAAGGGTAGGATAAAAATATACTAGATAGAAGGATGATATAAGCCCCTTTCAGAAGTTACAACAACTAATTCTGGGACGCCACAAACTATAGCAGTAACACACTCCTCCTGATATGCATAGTTACCTTATTGTGTGTGCGGGGGCAACATGTCTATTTATCATGCATGTGTAACTCCTATGAGGTAATTGGTTTAGCCCAGTAGGGTGGCTAGAGCCAGGCAGCTGAGGAAATAGCTGGTTGCTGTGGAGTTTAATATTAATTTATATGCTCTTATCACCTTGAATAAGGTAATCAAATGTTGTATGTAAACAATATGACTTAAACTGGTGTTTATTTATTGTGTTTGGTTGATGTTACTGGGATTGTATTATTTTTGCAGGGCTGTAATTCCCCAACAAGAGGACAGAGGCCTGGGCTACAGTTGCTTCAAATGAGTGAAAAAAGGACTCACCAATTCTTGGAATGTTGACTGTTTACCTTTTCAAATCTGTTTGGTTGCACTTATGCATCGAGTTAAAGAAAAAAACGAGTTGTATTAATTGTTAAAAGGTTTTTAAAAGATTTTTTTTCTTAACTTAAATTTGTGTGCAAGTTTACTTCCTAAGCCCTGATAAAGCCACTAATCAGGTTGTGCATAATGGAGGTGCAATGCATGCTCATGGTAAATAGTAGGTTTGCCAGGTTCCCCTCACCGCCCATTGGGAGGGTGGAGTATCTGGCACTTATCTTGTGTGGAGCATGAGGTCTTCATTTGTGTGTGCTTGCCTGGAGCCAGCGTGATGACATCACTTCTGGAAGTGACGTTACCACACTGCCCGCACGAGTGCGCCCACGCTCTGCCGATTTGGGGCTCAAATCGGCCCCAATCGAAGTGCAGAAATGCTCTCGCGGGCTGCGCAACGACATCACTTCCAGAAGTGACATTGCCGTGCCAGTTGGGAGCGCGTGCGTGCTCCTGAGATGCTTGCTGATGGGAACGTGCCCCCTTCTGCCGATCGCTGGGTGATTGGCGGACGAGGGGGCAAATCCCTGGGGGTTTGCCCGCCACCAGCGGGCACCTGGGAACCCTAGTAAAGAGGAGTGTTATTTCCATTCACACAATATGGTGATTGTGCATATCAGGAGGATCACAGGAGATGCATGCTCTGATTACACACAGTTGGTGGGCTCCCAGAATGCCTGGATGTTATTTATTTATTTGGCTTCTGTCTCACCCTCTCTGCAAGTGGGCTCAGGGCTGGTAAAAGCAATAAAACATAGAGTCTTCATTTATAATTTACAATAAAATCATAGCATTTCCATAAAACACCACCCCCAAGCAGCGACCTTATAACCCACCCCACTGCTGGCTGAAAAGCCCTAATGTACTTAAATAAGTGCATGGAAAGATGACTTTCCTTGTTTCTGTCTTCTCTCCTCATCTCTGTCCCAAACATCCAAAAATAACCCATCTGGCATGTTGTTTTCATTAATGTTCAACTCCTTCTTACTTCCTTTTGCTGTCGATTTCTTCTGCTTAGCATCTGGTATACATTTCTTAGAGATTCTTCGTCTCGGCTGCCTGTCTGTCTAGCTATCACTTATGCATTCCATTTCTCTTCCAGGAAACACAGAGAGGTATAGATGGGATTGCTATCCCTTTCCAGTCTGCTTACCTCCGTTCCTTCACTTTCCATTATGTGCCACCTTCTGTGTTGGTTCCCCATCTAAGATGACCTTGAAGGCCCTTTCACAGCTTCCAAGATAGAAAACTGTGTTTGAAGATGAGTAAAACTGGCAAGGAATCCTTAGCTACCTATGGCTCTTTTGACCCGGCCGTGTCGTTAAAACAAAGATGTACAAATTATGGCCCATGGGCCACACTTGACCTATGAGAGCATTCATCTGGCCCTCAAGCTGCTCGACAATTTGTTGGAAGCATCCACCTACCAGACTCCCAAAGGGGAGGTGAAATTGACACACCCTCTGAGGAGCAATCTCCACAGGCTCTCTCTTTTAAAACTATGCTTCCCTGCTAACATTGTGCCTTGTACGCCAGCATCCATGCCATTGTTGTGTTCTGCAAGCATCCATGCCATTATGGTATTCTACATTTTATACTGAGAGTGATATAAGCATCCATGCCATCGTTGTGTTGTGCATCTTACGCTACATCTTAAACTCATACTGATATAATGCCAAAGTTCAGTACTGTATCTTATGCATTTTATGTAAGTCATCTGAAGGTGTCTAGATTGTTAATACTAATTTCTAGAGGACCCAGTGGCCTCTTTGTTATCTCTAAGAAATAAGCACTCTCGCTTCTGAGTGGCCATGGACCGAAGCTGCAGCTGTGTATTGAAATGTATCTTTTCACAGGAGGGAATGATTCCACTCTGTACTTTGTCTAGACTAAACTGCTTTGTTCCCATGTAACTTTTGAGTTTTCATGCTTAAATGCAAAGGGGGCGGGAGGACGTCCCTATATCAGTAGTCCTATTGTTTGACTAATTACTTCTTCCAACTTCTACCTATGAGTGCACACTTGAACTGAATAGATCTCTAAATAAAGTTTCTTCAACCAATGCACCTGCTTGCTTGCTGTGAGGGACTTGGGGATGTAACTGCCAAGGACTGACACATTGTGTCTCCCTACACTTGAGCATCCTCGTGCAAGAGGTCTTGTGTAGGGAGACTCTCTGTCATTGGATGATGTGCTGATGGTCCTGATACATTGTTAAAGAGCAGTTGTGGGAAAGAACCATATCTGGGCCTCGTCCCACTTTTGAGGAGTCTACAACTGCAAGTGTTGGGGTCCAAAAGCAGTTGGAGATTCCAATGTAGCAGCCCACAGGCTGAAAAACTTGCCCATCCAGTCGTGCGTTCGTGGTTCTCACACATTAAGTTTTGAATGTTTTCCCTGTGATACTGAACATGTACATGTTAAAAAGCATGACATTTGAAACCATCTCCGAAGAGGGAGGCTCACAAAAGAAAAAGATAAAATCATAAGAGCTGGTTTGGTGTCGTGGTTAAGAGCGGCAGGACTCTAATCTGGAGAGCCAGGTTTGATTCTCCACTCCTCCGCTTGAAGACAGCTGGGTGATGATAGTTGGGTGATGACAGCTGGGTCAGTCATGGCTCTCTTGGAGCTTTCTCAGCCCCACCCACCTCACAGGGTGATTGTTGTGGAGATAATAACAACATACTTTGTAAATTGCTCTGAGTGGGTGTTGTCCTGAAGGGCGGTATATAAATCAAATGTTGTTGTTATAAAAATCATTAAAATTAACAACCAGCCAATAAAACCTAGAAGCAAAAAAGCACATAAAATCCTATTGATAAACATACACTTGTACTGTTTCTATCTCTTTTAGTGATAAGAGAAACTAAATATGATACAGATCATAGGTTTGCCACCCCAAACAGCAAATGTTTCTAGTTCCTTTTTCAGTCCCTGCAACACTTAAGAAGGGAAATGTGTATTATGATGTCATCAGGACTTTTTTTTCTGGGAAGAGGTGGTGGAACTCAGTGGGTTGCCCTCGGAGAAAATGGTCACATGGCTGGTGGCCCCGCCCCCTGATCTCCAGACAGAGGTGAGTTTAGATTGCCCTCCGCACCAGCGGAGGGCAATCTAAACTCCCCTCTGTCTGGAGATCAGGGGGCGGGGCCACCAGCCATGTGACCATTTTCAAGAGGTTACGGACCTCCGTTCCACCGCGTTCCCGCTGAAAAAAAGCCCTGGATGTCATCACTTTTGTATATTATTATCCTAATGATTATTGGAAACACATGACACCTTTTCTTTCTTTCTTGAACTAAACATCCAGTCAGATGAAGAATCTTGGAGAACTTGAAAACATGCACACACTTTGGCGATGCGCACAGTTCTGCGATACTTTGGTCGGTTCTAATAAAAGGTGCAGAGACACAACTTTTTATTCCTTGATTGTGTCTCTGCACCAATCGGGCTACTTGCAACTTCTGAAATTACATAAACTTCATTGGACGTTTGCCTGAATTCAGTTTGTCATTACAAGAACGGATGAGTGTTTGTGCTTTGATGCTCTTGCAAATGCTTGGTTTAGATCTGATATGCATTTGTAGTGCTCCAGCTATTACACTTTGCATTCCTTAATAACCAAGACTGTCCGCCAACTGAAGAATATTTAGTCGATTCACTCTCTTCTTTTACAAGCTGTTCATTCATTAAATGTAAGTCTGATACCTTAATAAAATGGCGTTGACTAAACATGTGAGTTTAATCATTTAAATCTGCACACTCAGGAATAAAACAGTAGCTTGGAAGATGTGCATGATCGCGCAATTCTGTATTTATATAGCACTTGAACACGTTCATTATCTCACTACAACCACCTGATAAGGTAGGCTAATAGTACGGTTCTCATATGGACAATGGGAGGGGAGAGGCCATGGCTCAGCAATAGACCATCTGAGGTTCCAGGTTCAATCCCTGGCATCGCCAGTTAAAAAGGGTCAGGCAGGGCTTTTTTTCAGCGGGAATGCGGTGGAACGGAGTTCCGGAACCTCTTTAAAGGGGTCACATGGCCAGTGGCCCGTCCCCTGATCTCCAGAGGGAAGTTTAGATTGCCCTCCGCGCCACCCCCCTCTGTCTGGAGATCAGGGAGCGGGGCCACCGGCCATGTGACCATTTTCTCTGAGGGCAGCCCACTGAGTTCCACCACCTCTTTTCTCAGAAAAAAGCCCTGGGGTCAGGTATTAGGTGATGTGAAAGACCTCAGCCTGGGACCCGGGAGAGCTGCTGCCGGTCAGAGTAGACAATACTGACCTTGATGGACTGAGGGTCTGACTCAGCATACAGCACCTTCATGAGTTTGTGTGTGCGGCTTAAGCTAAAAAGAACAACTTGGAACTCTCTCCCGTAGAATTTGTCCCTAGGGAGTATTCAGCTGTCTCTTTCTGTTGCCGTCTTCCACCAGCAGGTGAAGACTTTTGTTATCTGGTTTGGTGATCTCTCACTGATCCCTCCTTTTTGCCTTATATTTTGATTGTTTTTAATGGTTTTTTATGTACCCATTGGCTTGCTTTTCGTGGTTGTAATGATGTGTTTATGTTTGGATTTAATAATTTTTAAGACACATTTTTATGATGTGTGCTTTAATAGGCACTTGGGTGGCTCCAATGAGGGCAGAAAGGTGGAGTATAAATTTTATAAATGCAATAAATAATAAATAGTGAAGTAGGCCATTGATCTGGCATTGCACAAGCTTTCCAAAACAGCTGATTCAAGCAGCATTTGCCATTTTGTGATCATCATATCTACCATTTTTTTTCTTCACTAGCACATAAGATTTGAGCATATACACACAAGCACTTTATAGAGGCTATAGGTAACCAGCTGTTTTGCATCAACTCAACATTCTTCCAGCGGAAGGGGAAACAATGCTGTCTCGATGAAAGAAATACTCGAAAAGGTGCCAAAGCATTGACTTTATCCTTTCCAAGGGTGTATTTCCTTGGACTCCATTCCTGAAATCATTATAATTCTCTAATAACCAGATTGCTTTTTAAAATTTTTGCTGTTCATGGATTGTTTGTTTTCTGCAGTGGTGGTTTTAATTTTGCACTGTGACTTTTTTATGAGCCTTGTTGATCTGTTGATTGAAAGGTAGAATATGTATATGATGTCTTGACCTGGACAGCTCAGGCAAGCTTGATCTCATCAGACCCTGGAAGCTAAGCAGAGTTGGCTTTGATAAGTAATTGATGGGAGACCTCCAAAGACTGGGATGGTGGTGGTGGTCACCATAAGTGACACTTTCCACCACTAACTAACTATCCAGGGCTTTTTTTCTGGGAAAAGAGGTGGTGGAACTCAGTGGGTTGCCCTTGGATAAAATGGTCACATGGTTGGTGGCCCCGCCCCCTGATCTCCAGACAGAGGGGTTTAGATTGCAATCTAAACTCCCCTCTGTCCGGATATCAGGAGGTGGGGCCACCAACCATGTGACCACTTTCAAGCAGTTCCGGAACTGTTCCACTGCGTTCCAACTGAAAAAAAGCCCTCTATCTATCTGTCTGTCTGTCTGTTGTCTCACACACCCAGTCTGCTTTACGTGAACTGAAATGTGACTGCATGTTGATGAAAACATAAACTTAGCAGAAATATCTCTTATGCAGATGTCTGTGTAATGCTGCAACAGACACAATAATCTATTATGACTATCAGCTACTTGGAGGCAAACCCAGCATCTGCCATAGAGTAAATGTTGTTAAACAGGCAAAGAGAAAGGGCCTGGAACTTATATCACTTCTGATCAATCCAGTGTCTTCATACTGCCTGCCAGTCACAGGAGTTGAATTTGCACATGGAATGCGCCACTTTAGACTGCAAGCGAATTCTCGCCCATTTTGTTTTTACGTTAATTGCAGTTATTGTCTTGGTTCTGAAAGAATTTTTTAATGAGCAGGCTCTATGTATTTATTTATGGCATTTTTTTTTTAAACCTCACTTTGTTCAAGGGGCTCAGGGCAGTGTACGTGGTTATCCAACCTCTCTATTCTGTCTTCACACCAACCCTGCAAAGTAGGTTAGACAGAGAGAGATGCTGACTGGCTAAGCTGAGGCCATCCAGCAAGTTTCATGAAGGGACAAACAGGGGATTTTCATGAGGGGGGAGACCCTAGTCTAATTCTCTAAGCACTATGCTATACTGGCTCTCACCTGAAGATTTTAATTGAAGGGAGGAGGGAGTCTCAGTGTGTGCGTTCCATCATTTTTGTACATGTAGGCTCATATTTGCATACCACTGCATTATACCAATGGGGAATGGGCATAGCCTATAATTTATCCACCTTCATACGCGTCTCAGGAAGCAGATGCAGGAACTGGCTTCTCAAAATGTAAGACATTGACCCTGATGTGCTGTGTCCCATATCAGAAAATAAAGACATGCCTTTATGTAAGCGTGAATCTGTGATTATGAAGACATAACAATGCAACCAGCCCAGGGCAACCTAGTACATCTTCAACTGCTACTTTGGCGATACTAAAAAGCCCATTGTGAAGCAGCAAAATTCTCATATCGGGGTGTGCATCGAGGAATAGTCATTCAAGAGAAGAAAAATGTACTGGCTTCAATCCATGGATCCTCATGTGCAACAGGCAGTGATTCTAGCGACATGTTCAACTTTGACATCTTGGACTGGTTTTATCAAATATCCCTGACCGCATCCATATCTAGGAATGCTATTCCTAATAGAATTAGGACATCAAAGATTTAAAATAACTGCAAGCGAATTATCTAATTATAAATTTATAATCTGATGTTCGATTGAGGAATACCCCATGTGGTGCACTGCAAAATAAAAACCACTGAAATAAACCACAAACAGAGAGCCAGTTTGGTGTAGTGGTTAAGAGTGCAGGACTCTAATCTACAGAGCCGGGTTTGATTCCCCACTCCTTCACTTGAAGCCAGCTAGGTGACCTTGGGCTACTCACAGCTCCCTTGAGCTCTCTCAGCCCCACCCACCTCACAGGGTGTTTTGTTGTGGGGATAACAACATACTTTGTAAACCGCTCTGAGTGGGCATTAAGTTGTCCTGAAGGGCGGTATATAAATTGAAAGTTGTTGTTATTATTATATAATACATGCTGCTATATGAAAAGCAAAAGAAGGGATTTTGAATCATTCTCAAAAGACATTATCAGCTAAATTTTATCCTCCCTCACAAAAGTATTAAATAAACATTCAAAAATGCAGAGCATGATGCTAGCATAAGATACATAATTTTTCAAAATCATGTCCTTCTGCCAAGGAGTATGATGCAGTGTACATTATTCTCCCCTAAGGCTGAACTCCTCAATATGTTTTTTTGACATCCAATCCATTTGGAATAAAAAGGGCTGGCTTATGAGCAAAGTTGGTTAGAAAGGGCCTGAATAGGCTTTTCAGTTTCAGCCTATTGGCCATTTAAATGAAATAAATTACCGTATTTATTTGAAAGGAAGCCGACTCTGAAAGATAATCTCCACAAAAATGTTATACAAACACAAGTTTTTTAATATGGGACATCTGTAACTTGTACATGAATTTAATACAACCTACCCTGTTTTGTACAGCATACCTGGATAAAACTGTAGTCTTGCCTTTGAGTAAATACTGTACTAGTACTACACCAGCTGAGCGAGTATGACTGACTGGTAAAACTCTAGACTTGGGAACATCTTTCAGTGCGCGCACATGTGCACATCAGCCACTTATTAGCAATCCAAAAATAGGCAAAGTACTTCGTAAACAGCTGGTTCCTGTTGCAGAGCAATAGACACAGAATACAAGTGAGTGCACCTATTCCATAGGTACATAGAACAAGACTGGGGAGCCCTCCCATATTTCTCCTCGCTAACCAATAACCGTCTGGCTCAACTGTTATTTTGGAACCTGCCGAGAGCAGAGTAGCAGCATTGCATGTACGTCCTGGAAGCAGCAAAGACAGCTCGAGCAGGCAACGCAGAGAGGGGTAAGGGGCTACGAGGGATAGCCGGGTAGGAGGGAGGGAGGGAAATATTCTGGGATACAGCAGGAGCTGGTTCCCCGCAGCTGGATAATCCTATTCCCCTCCCCATTTTAAAGGCCTGAATTTCCTGCTGGTTTGTTGATTGTAGAAAGAGGTGTGTGTGTGTGTGGAAGGTTATTCATTCCAGCTGTACTTACATCTGGAGTAAGCCCTTATGACGATCCTTTTGGTAGCGCCTGTCGAGTGTACCAAAATAGAATTTAGTTATTAGGAATCAATTATTTCCCCCCATCTCTATCACTTTATTTTTAAAACATAGGCTGCTCGATCAGCATCTCATTATTTATCTGATCTCGTGTAATATCAACCAGCGTGGTTTTTTTTCTTTGCGGTGCGTCAAATTTAAGGGTTTTTTTTCTTTCTTTGCAACGTATCAAATGCAGAGACCCTTATTTACCGGCTGTCATTTAGCATGCCTGTGACATTCCCCAGTAACAAAACAGCCTTACCTCTTGTGATTTGTTCCTGCAGGGAAAATCTTAGGGACGTTCTTCTGTCATTCACACGATCGTGGGTGCTTGCTAAAGCAGGGCGCCGGTTCTTATTACAGTGCTTTTCCCGTGTACAGAGTTCTTTACAAACCTGGATCTGGAGCCATCTGCTTCCGTGTCATTAGTTGGACGGATGCCGGGGTGGTTGATCATCCGCTCGGATTCATTTGTCATCTTTGTTAACTACTTCTGGAGGATTTGTAAACATTATTCTCCGCCACCACCAAATATTATTCAAAACAGGCTGCCCGTGGATTTAATGTTGAATGTTTCTGCTGCATTTTTTAAAAGCGGCAATCATGCACACGCGTATACAGTTGCCAACTGCCTGGAGGAAAAAAATGCCCTGTTGCTTTAATAGAGGTTTAATGGGATGTTATTAACCAGGTGATGTGACTTACCTCCATGCCACGAAAAGCTTCAGTTGCCCATTTCTGCGCAGTAAAGCTACTCTAAAAGGGGCAGGCATTTTTTCCGCAACCCAAGCGTATGACCCTCCCCAACTAAGCAAAGTGGGCTTTTACTTCTGAGTAAACAAGCACAGGGCTTGCGTCTCCTGCTTTCTGTGCGTGCGCACAATGTAATCTTATGCAGAGTTATTCCAGTCGAAGCCTATTATTGATTGCAATGGGTTTACACTGGAGTAACGCTGCATAGGATTGCACTGTTGAATCCCCTCCGCCCCCGAGTGTGCAATGCAGCGCTTGCACAGAGCTGGCGTTGCCAGCTGACCCCAGTCCACTTTTTACGCATGTTTACAATGCAATCCTAGGCAGAGTTACTCCGGCCAAGCCTATGACTGATTGCAATGGGTTTACACTGGAGAAACGCTGCACAAAAATGCACGGTTTAAAAAAAAAAATCTCCCCACAGCGTGCAATGCAGGGCTTGCTCGAGGGGGTGAAGAGCGCAGTCTGCACAAACGCCGTCCCCGAATCGCTCCGTGGCATTTACTCCCGAGTAAGCGCTCCTCTGCACGCCTTTACGTAACCCGCCGCGTGGGAAACCGCCGCGGCTGAGCCTCTGCAGCGAATGCTTCCCAGCCCCGCCCACTGCCGGGCAACGCCCCGCCCGCTTCTCCCCTCGGCTGCCCATACGAGGCCAGCGAATCGAGCCACCGAGGGCGTCGATCGCTGAGCCGCCCTCCCGCTCGGCGCTCGGCAGCGCCATTTCACTCCGCCGACTCGACCGGTTGGGCGGCGCCGCGGAGCGGGAGACGGAGCGCCGGCGAGGCAGGTGGGTTAGTTAGTTGGTTAGTTGGTTAACGAGTTCGTGGGGGTTCTCCAGCTTGGGAAGCGGCCCCTCCTCAGCCCGGGCGCTGCCTGCCTCTCTCCGTCCTGAGGGAAAAACCGGTTCCCCCTCCGAGGCTCTTCCTTGAGGCGCCTTTGGGGCATCTTGTCAGGGGGGGGGGGCGGCGGCAAGGCTGTTTCCATAGCAACCCCTCCCCCCTCCTTCCCTCTCAGGAGTGTTGCCAACTTTGGGGTGGGAAGTTCCTGGAGGTTTGGGGTGGAGCCTGGGGAGGGGGCTTTAGGGGGGTGTCATGTCATAGAGCCCCCCATGAAGCCATTCACCATTTCTTATTCAGAGCGATGCTGCCTCCATTTAGCTAGGGCTGACATTAGGGTTGCCAGCTCCAGGCTGGGAAATTCCTGGAGGTTTGGAGGTGAAGCCTGGGGAAGGGGGTTTGGGGGAGAGGAGGAATCTCAGCGGTGTGTGATGCCGTACAGTCCCTTCCCAAGCTGCCTTTTCCTCCTGGGGAACTGATTTCTGTACCCTGGAGATGGATTATAATTCTGGGAGATCTCCAGCCCCCCCCCGGAGGTTGGCAACCCTGCCTCTCAGGCATTTGCATCAGCATCCCCCATCCCAGTTTCCCTCTGGGACCCCCAGACTGCTGGCAGGAGCCTGTGTCCCACCCCATACCTGCCCTAGACCTTGAGGAGCAAGATCCAAGTCCAATAGTACCTTAAAGACTAACTAGATTTCCAAGGGATGAGATTGGGAGGGGGGAAACCCACTTGGTTCAGGAGGGAGGGAGTTCATACACTTCGGTTGCCAACGTGCCTGGAGAAAAATTCCTGCTCCTGTTCATAGGGGCTTCAGTGGGCATTTGAAGCTTTTCATGAGCTCGGAAGCTCATACCTTGGAAATCTAGTTTTAGGGGGGTAGCCATGTTAAGTTTGCAGCAGAACATCAGGAATTGAGTCCAGTGGCAGCTTTAGAGACCAAAAAGATTTTCAGAGTGTGAAGATTTTGAGTCAGAGCTCCTTTCTTCAGGTGTCTGAAGAAGGGAGCTCTAACTTTCAGAAGCTTGTACTGAAAATCTTGTTGGCCTCTAAGGTGCCACTGGACTCAGATCCTTGGAAATCAAGTTGCTCTTTAAGGTGCTGCTGGACCTGGATCTTGCTCTTAGAACTTGGGTCACTGTGTGTGCAAGCATGCACACGTTGGAAAGTATCAGTATACACGTGTCTGCGTTACACAGGTGTGTCTCTCTGTATGTAGCCAGCATGGTGTAGAGGTAAATGCAGTGCTTCCCAAAGTGGGTAGTACCCTGAGGGGCAGTGGGATTATCTAGAGGGGGTGCTAAGAGGCAAGGGGGTGGCAGGGGGGTACTGGAGGTTGCCCCCCTCCGAGTGTGTTGTTCGCTTATTTACCAGACTAGATCCTAAAGCAAAACACCTTCTTCGCTTAGAGTTTCTGCCTCTGCATGGTGATGAAATCTGGGAAACTGGTATCACTTCATCAAGCCCATCTATCCTCCTTAAGAATTTACTGAACAGCAGTTACTAAGATTCTTGCTAAATAGCTACCAGTTTTAATTGGATTTTTGTATATAGGTGCAATTAATTGTTACTGTTTTGAATTTTATTGTTATTATCTTCTTCAGTGGGTTGTGCCAGCCACTATTCTGAATAATGCTTTTTGTAGAGTAGGGGGCAATGGGAATGAGTTTATGGAACCAAGGAAGTGGTGGCCCAGAAAAGTTTGGGAACAACTGGGTTAGTGTGTTGGATGAAGGCTGGGGAAAACGTGGGTTCGAATCCCCACTTGCCTTGAAACTCACTAGATGTCCTGGGGCCAATCGCTTTCTCTCAGCCTTAACAGGCAATAGAGGGTTGTTGTGAGGGTGAAGAAGAGGAGGGGAATACCATGTTATATTGCCTTGAGTTCTTTGGAGGAAAGAGTGTGATAAAAATATAACAAATTGTGTGCAGGGCATCCAGTCTTGTAGGCTTCGTTATACCGGTAAAGACATGCATGCATGTAATGAAATGTGGATATCTGTTTCCTTTGTATGTTACACAGCTGTGCATAGACTCAACGCTGTCTATAATCTGGCTATAAGCCGGCTGGTGTGGTACTTACAGTTTCAGCCTAGGATCTGGAAGATCCAGGTTCAGATCACCACTTTGCCATGCAAGCTAACTGGGTGATCTGGGGCCACACACTCTCAGCCCAACCTACCTCACAGGGTTAGTGTGAAGTTTAAATGGGGGAGAGGAGGAAGATGCAAGCCACTTTGAATTTGTGCTGGGGCATAAATGAAGTAAAATAAATAAGTAATGTCCACGAAGCTGGGATTATGAATGTGTAAAGAAAAGGGTGTGTGCACAGCCCTGGACAACTGTGCAGCCTAAGTCATATTGTATTTGACAAAGGTATGGCGTTGTAGGGGGCAGGCCAGGCCAGTGTGCTTGCGCCCACGCCTTTTCCACCTATACTGATTTCAAAAGACATGATGTAACGTGTTGAGAACTATTGTATAGATATATGTTTTTGTATCATCGATATACTGCTTGCTAGGAGAAACCCTCCTATTAGTTTACCCCCGTACCTTCCCAGTAGTCTTTGTTAGATCCCGTAAAGGGGTGTGTGTGTGTGTATTTATGTATCAAGTTCACATGTCTTTTTATAAGTGTGTGTGTGTATTGTGCTCACTATGCCTCCTCTTTTCTTCCCCAAAGCCAGCCCTATAGTATCTTCTAGGTTGTATAATGTCTGCGAAGCTGTGTGTATACAAATACTGTCATGCATAATACTGAATGCGGGTGAATGCATGTAGATACCAGCTGCTATAAGGGACCATCTTCTTTTTAGCTTTTTTCTGCAGTTGTTCCTTGACCCTAGTCCTCTGTGTGCGTGCGCGTGCGCGTGCAACTAGGGAGCAAGTATGGTGCAGTAGGTGGTGTGGGACTAAAGCTGGAGAGATCCAGATTCAAGTCCTTTCTCAGCTGTGAAGCTCACTTGTGTCAGTCAGATTCTTTCAGCCTAGCCTTCCTCACAGGTTACAGTGAGGATAAATATAGAGGAGTGGACAATTATCTGCGCTGCTCCTTGGATGAAGGATGGGATTAAATTAAAACAGGTAATTATGTCTAAAGTGCCATTGACATACACGATACTTTCCAGAGTACAAGACAAATTTAGCTCAAAATCTGAGGCCAGGGAGACGCCAAAGGGAGGAAAGAGAGGAGAGGACAGCAGTAGACATGGGAAGTACCTGGGGCTGTTTACTTGGTCGATTTCAGCAGGGAAGGGGGATTAAGAGGTTGTCCCGAAGGCTTTGGGGAAAAGTGGATTTTTGAGGAGTGATTTGGCGCGAGAGAGGTGGCTCCTGGAGGTGTATTTGGTGGCAGCTGCAGGCAAAAAGGAGCAGCCAAGATGGGTGTGAGCGAGCAATAGCATGATCCCGACAAAGCTAAGCTTTTAAAAAGTCCTCTGGATGTCAATGGGTGACATTTTTATTACTCTTTCATTAAATCAAGTGGTTCTACCAGTGCTTAACTCCTGCTGGATCATGCCCACAGTATAAAGCGCAATAAGCAATGCGATGCTAAGAGGAGTTCTTCCAACCTAATCCCATTGAAACCCATGAAATCTTTGAAATCAGTGAGCTTAGACTGGAGTAACTCTGTTTAGGATTGCACTATAAATAACCTTGTGATCAATGAGGCTGTGGAACTCGTCATGGGATGCGACCCCTGCAGCGCTTAAATAAGTGAGCCATTGACAAAACAGAGACCAGCATGAAACTGAGATAAATGTTTTGGCTTCTGCTTTTCTCTGATATCTCTTTCCCCCCTCGAGCTCTTTCTCGTGCTAATCCTTCCTGCCTCCAAAACCTCCTTTGGGTTCCTTCATGCTGTGTGCCTCTTGTAAGATATACACAATTCTGGTAGGACCCATGCCCCCCCATATTGCTTGAGATTTTGCCTGAGATTTTTTGTGCATGTAAATGTATGCCTGTTGTCATTGAACACTGGCCGTTTCCACACGGCTTACCTTCCCTCGGAACGACCCGGAACATCGCACAAAAAACGCGGAAGATCGCACTTTCTCGCGCGAGATTTGCGCGACGTTGCACAAATCTCGTGCGAGAAAGCGTAATCTTCTGCGTTTTTTGCACGATGTTCCGAGTCGTTCCGAGGGAAGGTAAGCCATGTGGAAACGGCCACTGTCCGTGTATTTTTGTTCATGAGGTGCCATCAATTTACACAGCATTTTGCAAAATTTAATAAAACAACAGAAAATTTCTGGGTCCGTGCTTCCCCAACAGTGAAATGAGATCAGTCATTTAAGCCAAAGAGTCCAGTAGCACCTTTAAGACGAATCAACTTTATTGTAGCATAAGCTTTCGAGAACACAGTTCTCTTCGATGAAAAGAACTGTGTTCTCGAAAGCTTATGCTACAATAAGAAAACTGCGTTCTCGAAAGCTTATGCTACAATAAAGTTGGTTACTCTTAAAGGTGCTACTGGACTCTTTACTATTTTGCGACTACAGACTAACACGGCTAACTCCTCTGGATCTTAAACCAAAGAGTAACTCTGAGTCTCGAAAGCTCATATCCTAGAAATCTGGTTGGTCTTTATGATGCTACTGGACCTGAATCTTGCTCTTCTACTACAGACCAACATGGCTACGACCTGAAACCACTTTCCTTTCCTAGTTTCAATAGGGAAGGGGGGAATAAGTGGTCGTGCCAGAAGCTTAATGGAAAAGGTGAGTTTTGAGGAGGGGTATGAAGGAGGCAGAAGATCACAAGTCTGGTTCCTAGAGATGCTGCTTATACATGTAGATCATCCTCTTTTGAGGCTAGTGGCTCTGCTGCCTCCTGCTGTAACCCTAACCTGAACAAGGGCCAAACCTGATGAACTGGAGGCATATCTGAACTGGAATCTTCTCAGTGTTTTTTAAATGAAAGAGCAGCTGTTTGGGACCTCAGATGAGAGGGGGGGTTATACCTTGTTGAAGGGGTTTAAGCTTGTTGAAACTGTCCCTTCCTCACGATGCTGTTGGTTAGCCCTAGAAAGGGGGGGGGGTCAAGCAAAGAGGGAGTTGGTGTGTGCGTGTGTGAGGGCAGCCTGGGTTTGGTGCTGGCAGTTGGTTGAATTATACAGGGGAGGGAGAGAATAGCTATGCTTCCATCCTGTGGCCCCAATTCAAGTGCTGGGAAATTTGATCACCACTCTCCTAGCATCCTGTTTTGTTGGATCCCAGATGAGGAGGCCGTGATGCAGTGAAGTCCCCGTGGCTGATGCTAGTTGACTCCAAACAGGAAGCTAGAGAGTTAAGGACTGGATATGCACAAATTCCTATCTTGCTAGCGGCAGACTTCGCTAGGATAAAGAGTAGTCTAGCGAAGCAATGGGTGTGTGTGTATGTGTGTTTGCTCGGAGCGCGATGAAGAGATCTCTGCAATTTTACAGCTTGCTTTTTTATTTTCATTTTGTAGTCTGGTTGATCTGGTAAAACGGCATCGTCACATTTGCTCTGCTCTACATGCTCTCTATGGCCCTTATCTGACAATTGGATGTTCTCGGGTAGCAAATTGAATCACTGCACAGGCAATATCATAAGACGGTTGGGCCCTGCAATCGTGTGCATTGTGGGGGTGTGAAATTGGCACTGCTAGCTTCTATCCTTATCTGTCACGTGAATCTTGGCCTTTCTCCGAAGACAGGCAGTGGGGACTTGTACTCTTCCTCTCTCCGTTCGTAGTGGGCAGTAGCCTAGTTGGTTTGTAAAAAGGATCAGACAAAATCATGGACTCCTGTGAGATGCCGCATCAGAGGCTGCTGGGTTTATCAGCCTGATTTTTATCCCACCCTTCTTTGTAGCAAACACAGGGAGGTGTTGTCCAGCGTTTCATGTGGCAGTTGGCACTGCGGCATACTGTTTACCTGCAGTGACTCACCGTTTCAATTCAGGTGAATTTCTCTGTGTCACTATAAGCACTTAAAGAAGGGAGAAGAAGGGAGCTGTGACTCTCGAAGGCTTATACCCTGAAAATCTTGTTGATCTCTAAGGTGCCACTGTACTCAAATCCTGCTTTTCTACAAGGGCTTAAAGGAAAGGTCTGGGAAGAGAGCTGCTACAGGCAAGTCGCTTATCCCATGGAGTGATTTCAAGTGGCCCCTGGGTGTCGGGCATAACAAAAAGCCTTCTAGAAATCTTTGGCTTTTGTTCTAATGTCCTGTTGTTTCTAGGTGGCTGGAATGGCAAGATCAATAATGAGTGGAGATGTTAATAAAGTGTGTGTTGAGGATTTTGTTTTTTGGGTGCATTCTAAAGCAAGCACCCTGCTTATATTAAATGGATTTATAATGTTTCAGAATAAGTAACTTTTAAGAAATAGAGAAACCTGCAAGCTAATACAGTGGTCTTCAAACGATGATATGAGGGTTGCTGGAGTCTAGGAAGCTTGTTGGGAACTCTTCAGTGAAAACATCCACAAGGCTAGGTTAACTTTTCTTGAAAGATAACGTATTTCTGTGAAACCCTTCAGTGTTAAGGTGGACATTGGGTGTGCTCTAGGCCCTGCTGTCAATTCACTTTTTAATCACCAAGGAGATCCACCTGGTCCCAGTTCTGCTGTATTAAACCAAGTATGTACTGTAGAACATGTCTCCGAATCCTCTGCAACTTGCATGGGTTCCTTGGCTGAGTAGAAAGTGTTCTCTGATAAAACCTAGTTAGTATGTTGTGTTTGATAGTGAGAAAATCGGCTTCTAACTGTTACTGTGAGGAGAAATTAGGCATAAACTGCAAAAGTGCTTTGCCTATTAAAAGCGTTTATCATTTCTACAGATAAGGCACCCCTGTTTCACTTACCTCCGAATACATTGCAGGGAAATAAAATTCAATTAATTGCAGTAGAAGTTGTTTCTGGGTAATGTGCTAAAGTTCAAGGAATAAGAACAGTCTGCGTTTCACACTTATTGGCTTATAAATTACATACTAATATAAAAATGGGCTCTAATAGAGTAAAGGACACGATCGCTACTCTTTATTGTAGGATGGTATTGTTTGAAGCTCCAAATATAAAAATAGCATTTGGGGGCTGTATTGAAAGGTTTGTAAATGTGAATTTGAAAGATAAGGTGTAGTATTCCATCGGCGATGATGCTGAATATCATTTGAAAGAACTCTAATCCTGTGTGGACTCTTTTTGTTTTGTCTGCAGTTCACTTTCCTCTGTTGCTTTCTAATACATTGGTTATCGAATCTGTTAGGGTAACTGTACTAAACTTGGGCCCTGGAAATCTTGCTTCAAATCTCTTACGTTCCTTATGAATTCACACAACTCTTTGAGGTCATGGTGGAGTAGCAGCTCTGGTTTTTGGTTAACTCGCACTAATTCTCACCCACACTAGCATAAGGCTTAGTGATGGTATGTACGCCTATCAGCAGCCCCATAGATACCGGGAATCCTTACGTCAGTAACTACCTTTGTTGCATTGTCCACAGTAATACCTTTGGCATCCTGCCTGTTGAAAGCGGCTTTGGGAATCAACTTGGTGGCCTTGCCAGATGTTTAGGGGGGAAAGAAGTGTGTAACTTTTGAGATGGTCTGTGCAGTTTCTTTTTTTTATAGAAATAGTGGGTTTGTTGCTGTCTCCCTCTCTTAACTTTTTAAATCAAATTGGCTGGTGTGTATATAAAGAGGTTTTTAGGGATGCTCCTTTGACTTCTATGAATATAGTTTCAGGTGTGTAGCTGTGTTGGTCTGTAATAGAAGAGCAAGATAGCACCAACTAGATTTCCAGGGTCTGAGCTTTTAAGAGTCAAAGCTCCCTTCTTCAGGGATCTCTTTAGATCTGGGAAAAACAAACTCATCGCTGATCACTTACGGACATTAGAAATCGTATATCATCCCCCACCCCCCCAGCCTTAGGAAAGCCTGGCACATAAAACTTTTCCTGCTAGGATTTAGGAAATAAGAATATTTTGTCAGGCCTGTTGATGGATTTGGTGAACAAACTATTGTTTCACAAGAGCAGTTGAAGGTCAGAACGTGAAGCTTCAGTATTGTCTCCTGTTCTAATTGGCAGTGGCTGTCCAAGTTTGGTGTTGGACAAAGGTCTTTCTCAACATCTGTTCCGACTTGAGATGCCAAGTCTGGGTTCTTCTGTGTGCAAAAAATTTCCCTGAAATGCCCTTAGCATAATAACATTTAAATAGAATAAGTCACTTTCCGCTACCACGATCCAGTGGTTTTCACTAGCCTGAGCCTTATTTTTTCAGTTGTACCTGCAATTTTCTGTGCAGCTGCACCAAGGACTGGCTTCTCTGCACATGGGTGCCCTCACCTTGGACGCTGCTAGTTGTGTACAGATGAGCAGTCTATGTGCTCCCTCTGGCTAGGATTAACTTTTGTCAGGACTTGGAATTTGAAGAGAGAACTTGCAGGGGTGGGGAAGATGTTCCCTGGTCTTGGGTGATTTAATATTGTGTACATAAACTTGATAGTCAAATTTTACAATAAGTCGGTGTATAATTTTTTCATGTCTGTCTAATCCAGTGACCTGGAAGAGACCTCAGAATGTCTAGATAATAAGAACTAAGCATGCAGCTTAGGTGAGGTTTATTTGTCACGATCCAGATCGGGGTTCTGAACAAATCCAGAGAACTGGGAGATTCTGACGCTGGAAATTCTCTAGTGTTCTGTTTAATAACGTTTCTTTTTTCCTGCTTGAACTTTAGCAGGCCTGCAGAAGATGACGGAATACAAGCTTGTGGTTGTTGGAGCTGGTGGCGTAGGCAAGAGTGCGTTGACGATACAGCTAATTCAGAATCATTTTGTAGATGAATACGATCCGACAATAGAGGTAAACGAATTCATGTGAAGTGTGTATTGTGTCTTTGATATCCAGGAATATGGGCTGAGTTCCCCCGACCCCAAGTTTGTCTGTGTTTTAGACAACTAAAGTCTAACTGGCTCACTTATATAAAAAGATGGACCCAGACAGAGGTGGAGCGAAGAAAGAATAATGTTGCAAAGGGATTTATAAACGAGGAAAGGGAACTGAAGTCCTTACTGTGTTGAAATTAGGTGAGGGTAAACACACTGTTCCCAGAGAAGTCCATGTATTTCTTGTTCAGCCCCGTCACGCTTTCTGCTGTGTACAAACATGCTCCACCCCACATTCTAGTTGTGCTGGGGCCAAAATGTAGGATTCAGTGAACTGTGTTTAGATTTGTCTGTCACGCCCTGTATTTGCAAACCTGCTGTAAATTCTTGGCGGCATGATTGTGCGTTAAAAGATATGCGATATATGGCATGTGAGCATTACGAACGGAGCTGGTTATGCAACCCTTGGTGAAAACTCTCTAAATGAATGCTGATTGCTGCAGTAAAAGATTCCCCCCCCCCCCCGCCACATTTTCTGCTTCAGCATTATCTTGTCACGTCTTATCAATTCTCGGCTCTCGATAGATCTACTTCATGGGCTCCAGGTATTTTTTATAGCAGTTAAGATAGGGGTATAAACTGTGCACCCTCTTCACTGAATGCAGGGGAGAGGTTCCTTCCTGATCTTGCCTGTCTAAGGCAGCTTATAGTTTTCCCTTTGACCACAGACTGTGATTACAGTCTAGTTTTGGGGGGGTTTTTTGAAGGAAAGCTTTAGAAGAGGCTCACTTGATCCTTCCACAGGCTCATCTGCAGAAAAAAGAACTGCCCAAGTCGCTGCTTTTCTGGCATGAGCAACAGAAAGTCTGAAAGATATTCTGGAGCAGCATCCACAACCTATGGCCCGCTGGGTCTTCCTAAAGTATCTTTATTGTGTGTTACGGTGCCAATATGCGTGGCACGTGCTTTGCAGAAGTAGCTAAAGAGACCGTCTGAATCACTGGGGCTGAGATGCACAGTTCACTGCTTACATGTAGTGGTTAGAGTGTCAGTCTAAGGATCCGAGAGGCCCAGGTTCGAATCCACACATAGCCATGGAAAATTGCTGGGTGACCTCGGGCCAGTCACATGCTGCCATCGTAACGTATCCCATGGGGTTGCTGGGAGGATCAAACGGAGGAGAGGAGAGTGATACAAGCTGCTTTGGGTCCCCCTTGGGGACAAAGGCAGGGTGGAAATGAAGTTCATAAAAATAAATGAATAATTTCAGAAAAGCAGACCAGGGATGGTGCCAAAAAGAAAGTGGTCTCTCATAGAGTTCGCATCTGTAATATCCAACGAAACTTGCCATGTATGATGTCATGTTTCCCTGCTTCCACTCCACATCATTGGCTGCTGTTGGTATGGCAGAGAAACTCGCAGATTATGCAGTGGCTTAATGCCTGATGTCTTGAGAGAGAGAGCTGGACATGAGGCTGTCTCGTTTGGTTGGCAGTGCCGTTTCTGCCATAATATCCCATGATTAATGTGAGCGTCATCTTGCTGTGTGGTGCTGGCGAGTTTTGGCTGTGCTAGCAAAATCCTTCCTTCGGTTGGCATCGCTGGGTCTCTTGTGCCGGGAGCCACTTTGTACAGTTTCCCACCCTGTGAGAAGCCCAAGCTCTTTTTGTTCTTGGCATTGCTGTGCTGGTTGGTTTGTGTAAGAAGAAGCCTTAAATTGCAGCTAGCATTAGTTTTAAGTCAGCAGCTTTCTACCTCCAGGAAAGTCTTGTCACACTGCCCTTTGAACCAACACAGGGGCTTACTTGCCTGTACCTGCTCAAGGAAAAGGCCTTACCAATAAATCTGTCTTGCAGTCAGTCCTCTCCTCATCGAGCCACATACATTACTCAAGCTCCCCTAGTTTTTCCAGCCCTTTTTTGCCTCATTTCCCAGCATTTTAGTATGTATCAAGTGGGCAACGACTTTAACAGGTGTGCTTTCTTCACATTTTTCAACACGGTTGGCGGGCTCTTGTTAAAACTCGGGGAACTACTGACGCCTTCTTATTGCATAAACCAAATGGAAATCAATAGCCTCAACACTCTGCAGTGTAAAACGGCAGCTAGGGCATAAAACCTGGTTTTCCTACCTATCTTTCATACTGCCTTATTTGCTGGGCACTTCGCTGAGGATTGTGCAGCATGGTCTAGAGTGTAGGTTCAGTTTACAGGATGTGCTCGTCAGACCTGTAGGACCTATTGCTGTTGCCTATGTTTTTTTTTTTAAAAAAAAGAACACCCCAGAGAATCTTTTTAGCATTCCTGCAGAGGTGGACAACTTGTCTTTCATCCGGTGAATACATTTTGTTTAGTCTTCAAGGTGTCCCTGGAGTTGTTTTAACTTGTCTTTCAGTGAATCGTGTTCGTTGCTCTTCACTGATGTACTGAGAAGCCCCTGGTGAGCACCTGAGCGCCCCCCCCCCCCCGAGATCCCCAGAACACAGTCTGACTATCACTAGTTGAAAGCAAGAGAGGCAGCAGTTTTGGGGAGAGAGTAAGAAAAGGAATTCATCGTGCTTTTATCAGTCCCGTGTGTTGTACGTTACAGGATTTTGCAGTTGCACACAGATGTGGAATTTAGTTTGTTTTTTCCCTTTACGCTTTGAAAAGCACTAAAGATAGTGCTTGAGGAATGCCTGGTGAAATCTCAGGAGATGGGTGGGAATGAGTATGCATTCTTGTGGTCAGGGGATATTGTTTTAATACCCTTACAATCCCTCTGACCTTACATGCAGCTGCAGAATAAAGTATACAAAAAGTAAGCATGTGCGTAAATGCTTGGTTTACATCATGAGTAGAGGATGCAGAAGTCAGCTTTCCTTGAAGCAGAATTTTTCTTTTTACACAAAATACATGCAGCATGATCAAAGCGAACACCTTGATTACTGACTGACATAGATGGAACATGTCCTATCCCAGGAGCTTGAAGTTAGCAATGACGTTGCACATGAAATCATTCTGAAATGCCCTATTTGAAGCTTCCATGTTAGCTTAATCCAGGTCACCCAAAACCTGTCCAAATTAGATGATGACATGCTTCCCTAAAGATGGCCTGAAGCCAGCCTCCAGGGGAAGGGTGTTTCATATATGAAAAGCACCCGCCAAGCATACTTTTCTACACGCCCTTGTTTATAAGTATAGTGGGTATAAGCTGGGAAGGCAGCCCAGCCTTCATGAACTTGGAGGTTGGAGTAGGGCTTGGGAAGAGGTAATGTAGGCACAAGGCGTGTATAACCAGATCGGCTTCTTTACAGGAAGCTGCAGATGACAGCAGGAGATACTTGAAGAGGCCTGGACAACTTGTGATTTACTACCCTGAATTCAGCCCTACAGCTGTGCATTGCGCTCGAAATCTCCTCTACATTGTTAGTTTTTACGGTGCCACCAGACTCCTGTTTTATTTCGCTGCTACGGATTAATGAAGTAACCTATCTGAAATTGACCTCTCTACGTGGCTTAGTCCTTCCCGCTGCCGTTTTCCAGTTACTTTCTCTGAGGATCATTACATACTAGCAGGGAAAAGTACAGTTTCCTCCCAGTTTTTTGGTGTGGTTTTGCAGTGATGGTCTGTGAGACTGGTAGATAAGCAAAGGAGCCCATTATGGTCACTGCTTCCTAAGGCTGAGGGAGTAAGGCCCTTTTGCTCCAGCACAGCCTGCCACTGCTATGTGAGTACAAGCTCTTTTTATAAACAGCGATATGAAAAGCAGATAACATGGGAGTTACCTTGCTGGGTCAGACTAGAGTCTGACTAATTCAGCATCCAACTTCCCCATGAAAGTAAAATACTTTGGAGAGGTTCATAAGCAGGGCATACTAGCTAGGCTCACTTCCAGTAGACCCTAGAAACTTCTTGTTGGAGAGATATTGCTTAAGAAAATGGAAGCAGTACTTCTTGCTAGTGTGGCCAAGTAACACCACGAGAGCAGCACGAAAAGCACGGAGAGATGAAAATCCAGCAGGGGCGAGAGAGAAGTTTATTGATCCTAGTATGTAGAGATCACAGCACATTTTGAGCTCTTCACCAGTGCAGAACAAGTAACTTGATGCCTTCCTTGCACCAAAGAGAACCTAGTATACTTTAGGGATCTCAATCTCTCTCTCTCTCTTTGAAAATCAGTCAATTTGTCTCCTGTATCTGGATTTGCATTTCCCTCTTTCCTTATATAGCTTGTAGCCAATAAGAGCCTTACCCTACTTTTATTCCTCTAAATCCTTTTCTTTAAAGACATTTATTGAGGTTGCCATCGTTACTTCCTTGTCTGTTGAATTCCCAGATCCCCTTGCAAACTAAAGTCATGCAACTTTACCTCGAAATAAAGAGGGCTTCCGTGCTAATACAACCGCATGCAAACTTCAGTGTATCTGTTACCTTGGATCTGTACGGGCTTACAAATTACCTGCAGCGGAGAGATGCCACAATGTGGACTTGATCATTTAATTACTACTGCTTACAAATATTTAAAGCCGTCATCGCACATAACTCACAGTTGCCTCCAACTGAGGCGGAGATGGTCTGCATTCATTTAGGCGAGTACGCTGATTAATGGGGCAGCATCAGCAGTCCCCCATTGTCTTTCCCTCTCTGAGTTCTGGCATTCTCCCAAGAAGTTCAAGATGGCGTATTTGGGGGGAGTATCTGACGAAGAGAGCTTTGACCCTTGCAAGCTCATACCCTGGAAATCTAGTTGGTCTATAAGGTTGTCCCATGTTATCCTCGTTAACAATCACGTGGGTTAGGTTAATGCAAAGAGATGTTGACTTGCTCAAAGTCACCCAATATGGAGGATTCAATCCTAGTCTGTCTTTTGTTCACTATATTCCACGGCCTCTTGCTGAACGTCTCAGAACATTTTAGGTTCATGCAAACATCAACAGATACTAAGAGTGGTAAGAAAATAGTGTTATATATATATATTCTCCTTACCGTGTCTATAGCCTGACCTGGATAGCCCAGGTGAGCCTGATCTCATTTGATCTCAGAAGCTAAGCAGGGTCAGCCTGGGTTAGTAATTGGATGGGAGACTTCCAATGAAGACCAGGGTTGCAGCGGCAGGCAATGGCAAACCATCTCTGTTAGTCTGTTGTCATGAAAACCCCACCAGGGGTCGCCATAAGTCAGCTGTGACTTGACAGCACTCTCCACCACTACCTTGCATTTCTAGGTGGGTGGGTGGGTGGAATGAGTTCTGATTCCACTGAGGCATAATAATATGGTTTCTACTGGTGATACAAAGCCAGTGAGTTATAGACCCTTTGTCTTAGTGGAATTGCACCATGCATGTTCCACTAAATGATTTTCGGAGTTATTCCTTCCTGTGGCAAACTCTCTTTCTCTTGCACTGCACAGTTAGAGGTGCTGTGATGCTGCTTGCACTCTCTTTCTGTGTAGGGGCTGACCCAATTCTGCCTGGCTTTTGCAGAGGCTAGATGTACACTAGTAGAGCAACTGCTTTGCATGTAGAAGGTCCCAGGTTCAATCGTTAAACTCCTCGAGCTAAAAGGATCTTTTGCGAATGGCTGGGATAGATCTCTTTTGAAATGCTGGAGGACCACTGCTACTCAAAGTAGACCATCCTGAACAAGCCGAACCAGTAGGTTGATTCTATAGATGACAGCTTCTTATGTGCAAACTATTATTCCTTCTAATATTTAAGCTGATAGTTGAACAACTGTCAGCCGGGTGGCAAAATGTCCATAGAAAAGGTAGGGGCTCCCTGAGAACTGTTCTGAGACACAACGCTGAGAACATTTGAACATCTTTTGAAGGGTAGCGGAGGGAGGAAATCGCCAGGGGTGAGGGCAGATTGGCTTGCTCAAGCCCCTAAGAACTCATAGCAGTTGGAAAGCCCAGGCTGCAATCCCCATTGCCATGAGGACACAATTGAGGATAAATTGTATGTTATGCCCAGGGCTTTTTTTCTGGGAAAAGAGGTGGTGGAACTCAGTGGTGGAACTCAGGACTGCACTTTGGGTCAGCTGGAACAAAAGGGGAGTTTTTTAAAGTATACATCGTCCTCGGCGGAAATGGTCACATGGTTGGCAGCCCCGCCCCCTGATCTCCAGACAGAGGGGAGTTTAGATTGCCCTCCGCGCGGCATGGAGGGCAATCTAAACTCCCCTCTGTCTGGAGATCAGGGGCGGGGCCGCCAACCATGGGACCATTTTCAAGAGGTGCTGGAACTCCGTTCCACCGCGTTCCCGCTGGAAAAAAGCCCTGGTTATGCCTGAAGACATTTACAGAAACTTACCTCCTTGTAGCTTATTGTCCTGATCTTGTGAGAGTCGCTGAAGTCAATCAGAAGCCACGTTAGAGCAGCAGTCTCCACAACACTCTGAACTGCTGGGCCTCCTGCTTCTATCGTATCAAGAACGACCAGACCCAGAGTTCCTTTTGCAGAGGCAGGAGGGAGGGATGCCCAGTGAGGGAAGGCCAAAGCAAAGCACCATAAAAAAAAAAAGTGAGAGCAGGTGCTGCCGCTTCTTCTGGTAGGATTTGCAGGCCCAAAATATATGCAAGTGTCGAATTCATTCACAGTCACAAACACACAGGCTCCCGGCTACCATGTATGCTGGCGGTTGTAAATACAAATGAGGCAGCCAGAAAGGTAAGGCTGTAAAAGAGAGGGGACAAAAAGAAGCTAAAGGACGCACATCTGTCCTCCAGTTTTTTCTGCAGTCAGTGAACAGTAACAATAACTAGGGAAGCGGATGAACAAAATCAAGATGGAAATGATTTCAGTATAGAGACTGAGTCTGTGGCAACTGATTTTCAGTGAAGCGTGCGTAGCCCCTACAGATTCTTTGCACGCTGCCAGCGACTGGAAGACCCTGAAAGAAGTGTCAGCAAGCCATCCCTCATCAAAAACTGCAGGCTTTCTACAATGGGGCAAGAATGGCTAGCCTACCAAGCCATGCTGACGTTGATAAGATAGTGACCAAAAAATTGGAAAATTTTAGGATTCTCAAGCAAAGGCTGACGTTTTTCAAAACTGTAGAATATGTGGCAGTAATTTCAGAAATAAAACAAAACTTTTTTCATGACTCAAGAGATTGTGTATATGGGACGAGGGATTGTTCTGTGACTTGGACGAAGGCCTCCGTATTACGAGTTCATACCAGCCCTGGAAATATCATGCTCGGGCATTATCTTTCCTGATTCCTTATGGGCTTCCAGCTTGATTTGATCTGAGTCATTAAAGTGCCACAAGACTCCTTATCGTATATTTTTTGCACCAGACCCACATAGAGGCACCCTGTCCAGAGCAGGGCAGTTTTAGTTTAAATTCTATGGTTTTAAATCTAAAAAGTAAATTGTTCAAGAGAGGACGACTGATGTTGAAAGGTAACAGCTGGGCAGAGAGTGGTCTGTCATCGAGTTTCTAGAGCTGGCATAGTCCACCACGGGCTACGGGGGGGTGCTTCAGTCCCCTGATCTGAGATCTCTGGGAGATGCCGCTTTGCTGTCTCGAGGACAACCACCACCTTGGTTGCTTCGTATTGCTCATGCTGGAATGTTTCTCCATCTTTATGGAGACTGACCTGATAGTTAAGCCATCAGGGTAGAAACCTTGCCCTGCTTTCTTCGTGTTCACTTTACCAAGCCGTCAAAGACATGCCAGTATGTTATGCGTAGGCTGAAGCACCTGATAGCTCGCGAACGCCATCACCTTATTGTAAAGAGGACCATGGATTGCTGCTGTGCGCTCGGATACACGCTGAATTCAGTTTTGTAACCACGTATCCACGGGGAAAAGGAAATGGTGCTTTAGGGTTTAGGCAGAGCTAAGCGTAGCCTGGAAACTGGCAGCTACTCTGCCTGCTGAACCAATCCTGCTTTCAGCGCCTCTCATTCTCCCTCCCCTCGGTTTCAGAGTGCTGGGTCTCCCAGGGATAGGCTTAAAAGCTTCATCCTTTTACTCTGCAGCATTGGCGTCCCGTTAAACCTAATAATTGTTTCTGCTTCTGCGGCCAGGGCTCCAAAGCGTGTTTTCATTTCGAATTTTTGATACGGCAGTCGGTAGATAATGTCCCGGCTAGACTCCCCCCCTGTCTGCTGATGCCATCTCCTTTCAGACCTCCTTGTTTCCCGTCCCCCTGCCCCCTTTCCTGCAGAATTCTTTCCATTTGCTGTTTCCCAGGAACTGGAAACGGCTCAGATTGGCTATCGCGACATTCTGCCCTTCCTACCAGTTACCGAAACAAAGAAAAGATAATTTAGCATTGGGAGTTTTTGAACTGGCAACGCTAAGCCCTACTGTAATCCTGACTTTTCTTTAAGAGATTTGCTTTCCTTCTCTTTTTTTCCCAAAGTAAAAATAAATAAGGAGGGGTAGCGATGGATGCCTTTTATCTCTAGTGTGCAAATATTTCTGCATGGAAACTAAAACAATATATAGAATTTAAACCGCAGTATATAAAATGGCAGAGTAATTTGTACTGTTCTTGCAAGACATTACACACACACACGTACACATTCTTACACAAACACTCTGCATTTATATCTGTGGGGCTGGCTTATGTAAACCGAATGAATACAACATAAAGGATGTCTTTAGCCATGTTTTAATTGTATGGTGGTGGGTGGTGTTCAGACAGTAATTGTTTATCAGAATGTAGGGAGTGATACGAGTAGAAAGGGGTCCCTCTTTTCATCTGTGAAATGTTGGAGGGATCTGTATTGTCTTGAGGCTTTTCATGAAATCAGATTCCTAACACAGAATCGACTATTTCCTGTATATGCACAAAGGTTGGTGTGAGAAGATAGAAGTAGCTGATGTCAGCTTCGTTGTTGTTACGGTAACTGGTGGCAGGGTTAAAGGAAAGTGAGTTTGAAAATGAAATTGGTGTCCACTTTAATAGCCCTCTGCTGAGGTGGGGGAAAAAAAGATTGGTTCTGAAATTTGGATGCGAGCTTCAGCGTGTAGCCGAAGTTAGAAGAGTGCTCTCTGCTGGCTAAATCTGGAAACGGGACTGTGCTTCTAGGGCTGCGTGATGTCTCATCGTTTGATGAGATCGACAAGGTTTTTTTCTTCTTGGTATTCAGAAGACTTCTTGAAATTTCTTCTTAAAAATGTGTATTAGGAAACTCTTCTGCATACATTTCATGGAAATTAGTGATGAGGACATGTGAAAGAACGTACGCATCATCTGGCAGGGAGCCTTGGTTGCAGTGACCCCCCCCCCCCTGCCTCTCACTTCCTTGTGGAAGTAGAGTGTTGTCAGCTTTGGTTTAGCTCTCTGTTGATGCTGCTGGGTGGGAGAGAAGGCAGCAAGGTGTATCCCAATCTCGTCAGATCTTGGAAACTAGGGTCTGTACTCGGATGGGGGGGTCCACGGAGGAAGACTCGGCAGAGGAAGACAATGGCAAACCACCTCTGCTTCTCACTTGCCTTGAAAGCCCCTTGCTGGGATTGCTGCTAGTTAGTTGTGTCTTGACGGCACATACGTATGTACATGCATGTTGCTGCTGGAATGTCCACTTCTCAGCTGCTCAGTCCATTTAGCAATGGCCTCAGAAACCTGTGGGGCTTCACATGTGTTGGGTCTTGTCTTTCACTTCTTGAGTGGCAGCGGGATGAAAACGGGGAGCCCACTTAGTGCAGTTGCAGGGAGACATGCAGTGGCCGGGTTGGAGTAATCCGTACCAGAAGTATACAAGACAAGATCATGAGTGGTGTGGAGACAGGCGGTGGAGGCAATATCCTCCTTTCCGCCTTCTCATAATTCTAGAACTCGCAATCATTTAAATAAATGGATGGCTTACCAGATCTGGAGCAGACGAAAAGAAGTTTCTCGTTCACGTAACATGGAAATAATGTGGATTTCTTGGACATAAATTGTGGTCACTGCCAGCTTAGATTGTTTTTAAAATGGGTTGGAAAAGGCCATGGAGGACAGGTCTGTCCATGGCTATTGGCTGTGGTGACTTTGGGGAGGGAAGAGCCTCAGAATGGTATAATACCATAGTGTCCACTCTCCACAGCAGCCATTTTCACCAGGGGAACTGATCTTTGCCACCTGGAGATCAGTTGTCATCCCAGGAGATCTGGACCAGCCACCACCTGGAGACTAGCAACCAGTGGACCCTCCATATTCAAAGGAAAATACCTTTTAATGGCAAGTAATAGGGCAAAGGCTGTTGCCTTCCTGACCTGTGACATGAGTTTCCTGAAAGCATTTGCCTGGCTGTTGTAGCAAACAGAATCTCCCCCCATGTGAAATGCTGGGTGAATCTAGCAGTGCTCCTGTTAGATTCGTGTTCGCTTCAAATCCGCAAAGAATGAAGCCTGAGGGAAAACCCCCCCCCCCAATTTCTGGACTCAAAATGTCCTGTGCAAAACACTTTCCCTGCTCAGTTCTTTTGGCTCACGCTCCTTCTTTAGCTCTGCAGTCACACACAAGCATATAGCTTTAGAAATGCAGCTTCAGGCGTTATGCTGTGGAATAGACAGATGATGTCATACCCATGAAATGTCTGAAAAATTCATGTAGGTGTGTCGTGGCTGAAAAGATTCAGAAATCCTGGCCCTGCTGTTCAGATCCTTTTGAGATTTCAGTTTTATATAATCGCTCCTCTATTCTGGTTATGTAAGCAAGATGCTTTCAGTGCTAAGAAAGCAAGATTAAAAATGCTGCAACCACGAGGGAAGAGAGGGGCTGGGATGCCTTAGAATCTACAGAAGATCATCTAAATAAAATACATGAAGCCCATATCCTTGCCAAGTTTTAGACCCTTCAAACTCAGGTCCAGTTCCTCTGTTAACGGGTGCAGTAATGGCTTACGCAGGTGGTGTGAGCACCTGTGCCCAGCAGCGCATAAGAGGTGATAGCCTTGTGAGAGTACATGTAGGTACGAATGCTCAATTTGTTCATCCTTTTCTTTCTTTCCTTTCATCGCGTTGCAGCGATTAGGCAAATAATGCTCAATCCACTATGTATGTTTCAGGTCTTGCAATGCTGAGCATGCGCACTCCCAAGGTTCGATGCCGCCATTTGCATGGATGCTTTTACTGGGCCTGTCAATAGCTGGACCAGTTCATAGCATTCTGTGTTTCTTTGATGACCACAGGCTTAACATTTAGGTTCAAACCAGCTGTGTTTCTGAATGGCACATGTTTTGGGATGTGAAGCTATGTGTATATTCCCCCCCCCTTTTTAACAAGAGTTGAGGAGGAAGGAAATAAAATCTGAGGACTTCTGGTGAATAAATATTAAACATGATTTTTGCCAAGAGTATTTCCTACTTCACCTTACCCTGCTCCCTTGCCTGACAACGGAGCCCATATGTCTGTTTTAAGTATGGCTCTAGAGCAAAGGAAATATCCTTCGTATATGTGCGACTTGGAGTTAGGGGTGTGCATCCTGAAAAAAAATTGGAACTACCATAATTTCAAAGCAGCAAGCCGCTTTGGAATTATGGTATTTTACTCGCTTTGGTATGTTCCGTAAATATTTGGAGCACATTGAAGTGAGGGGGAGTTGCTCTCCCTCCCCCCACCCCTGGGGCAACCCCTCCACCTCCCACCCACTTATCTGTCCAGAGGGGGAGGGTGATCAGCTGGGTGGCGGGCCACGTGGGACTTGGAGTTAGGGGTGTGCATCCTGAAAATTTTTTGGAACTACCATAATTCCGAAGCAGCAAGCCGCTTCGGAATTATGGTATTTTACTCGCTTTGGTATGCTCCGTAAATATTTGGAGCATACTGAAGTGAGGGGGAGTTGCTCCCCCTCCCCTCACCCCTGGGGAAACCCCTCCACCTCCCACCCACTTACCTGTCCGGAGGGAGAGGGGGAGGGTGATCAGCTGGGTGGTGGGCCACCACTGCGGTGCCAGCAGTGGCAGCAGCACGAGCCTGCGACGGCCTGGAGCCAGCTGGCTCCTCTGCCGCTGCACCGCCTCCTGAGCCTTCAGGGTGGTGGGGAAGGCCAGAACCGCCTCCTCTGGCCCTTCCTGCCCCTCAAATAGCCTCAGTGGCCATTTGAGGGGCAGGAAAGGCTTTCTCCACCTCCTCCGCCACTCCGCGGCCCCGTAGGCAGCGGGGAGGGCCGGAGCCACCGCTGCTGCCGACGTTGCAAAGGTAAGTGAGGGTGGGCAGGGTGGGGGGCTGGGGCCGGGGTGATGCTTAAAGGACCCCACCGCTGCTTGCAAGCAGTGGCAGGGCCCTTTAAACTCAGCCCCGAAGCTTTCCGAAGCATTACGAGTGCTTCGGAAATCCAGAATATTTACGGATTGGGTCTGATTCGGGCATTTTTCCTGAATTAGATTCCCGAACCACACATGCCTACTTGGAGTCTCTGAGAAAAAAAGGCTCCTAAGCCACTGCTTGTCCTTCAAGAAGCAGTAGATCACTCTCCAAGTCCCAATGCTCCTGAACTTCGCTGCAGGTGTTCTATATTTCCCAGGGTTGCATGTCTTCATAGATAAGAAATTATTTAGTTTCTGTTTAGTAAAGGGTGATAGACTCAGGAAATGTGAATCTTTATTTATTATCAAGAAATGTATAAAAGATCTAGATTACTCTAGCTCAGTTATACGTTCTCTGAGTGTATGCTCCGCTCAGTTCTTTGGCATCCTTTCATCTCTATCAATCCCAGCCTACATTAAACTCTTTAACAGTTCCTTGCTATTGCAGAGAGTTGATGTTTGCACGTCTGAATGCTGCCCCTTCAGCAGTCGTATATGGGAGATACCGTAATATACCTTACTCGGATAGACATTGTCAATGCGACTTGGAAAAGGTCGACTCTTTGTCCCATATGATATTGGAATGCCCTCATTACAATTCTTATAATGAACTGTGGATTGCTCCTATTTGAACTAAACTACCTCCTACCGTGTCAAAATAATAATAATAACTGCGCTTATATAGCGCTCTTCTAGACAGATTAGTGCCTCACCCAGAGCAGTGAACAAGTTAGTGTTATTATTATCCCCACAATGCAGCTGGGGAGCTGGGGCTGAGAGGAGTGGCTTATTCAAGGCCACCTACTGAGCTCATGGCAGTAGTGGGATTTGAACCAGCAGCGTACTGATTCGCAGCCAAACTACTTAACCACTATGCTACAGCAGCTCTCAATAGACAATATGGTTCTTTATTTTCTGGTGGATAATATAGTTCCTTATTTTCTGGTGGACAGAGACCCAAGGATCACGTTGGCTTTGGGCAAGTATCTCTCCACCATATTTTCCTTAAAAAAATAAAGACTCCTTATCCACTGCTCAAGATCATTGGATCAAAGGAACTTGAAAGAAAGGAAAGGTTGCATGTCTTGCCCTATAGCTTGAGAAACTAGCGTAAGTCTCCAGGCATCTCAAGCTAAGGACTCTGACCACAAGGGTCCACTGCCTTGTTCCGTCTGCTCTGGTGGTGGTTTTGAAGGGAATGGAACTCCTGGTCTGATCTTTGTGGCACCACTGTGCCTTCACAGCAGATGGCTGAAGGGTGGCATTGCAGCTTTCAGCCTAGCCCGGGTTTAGGTAGCAAGGGGAGCCTGTGAGCTTTCCTCTACCCTTGTAAAGCTGCTAATTCTGGCCTGGCTCCATCGTCTGAGCAGTTTTGGAACTCATTTGCCAGCTGAGCTGCTTACAGACTGATTTCCCACTTGATTCCTCCTTGGCACATGTGCCTGTCTTGCCCTCAGCTGGTCCATCGCACCACCTCCAGTCCATCTCCCCTAACACTAGGATATGAAGGTCCTTTCAAGTTTTTAGTATTGGTGTAGCCAGTTTGGTGTAGTGGTTAAGAGCGCTGGACTCTAATCTGGAGAGCTGGGTTTGATTCCCCACTCCTCCACTTGAAGCCAGCCGGGTGACCTTGGGCTAGTCACGGCTCTCTGGAGCTCTCTCAACCCCACCCACCTCACAGGGTGCTTTGTTGTGGGGATAATAATGGCATACTTTGTAAACCGCTCTGAGTGGGCATTAAGATGTCCTAAAGGGTGGTATATAAATTGAATGTTGTTGTTGTTGTTATTGGCACCAGAAAATTGAATTTAAGTACGCAACTCAACTAAAAGAAAATAACTAACATAACCTTTAAAAATTATTTTTTTCCTGTCTCAGGATTCGTACAGGAAACAAGTAGTCATCGATGGAGAAACTTGCCTCTTGGATATTCTGGATACAGCTGGTCAAGAAGAGTATAGCGCAATGCGGGACCAATACATGAGGACGGGAGAGGGCTTTTTATGTGTATTTGCTATAAATAACACCAAATCTTTTGAAGATATTCACCATTATAGGTAATCTTCATTTGGGTTACTACTGAGAGACTGCTGTCTGCAACAGTGGAAAACGGTTACGAGTGACCTGCAGTGCAATCCGACGCAGAGTTACTCCAGTCTAAGACCATTGATTTCAATGGGCTTAGACTGGAGTAATTCTGCTTAGGATTGCACTGTTACTCACTTATCTCTGCAGTACTCCTGACTAAAGCAACACCTACAGTGAAATTAGGTGGTGTGGCAGAGTGGATTGTACCATTGCACACTGTGGAAGATGGGGAGGGGTCTTTTTTAAAAAATATGCTCCTGCATATAAAGACCTCCCAGCAAAGTAGACTTCTAGCACACAAGAAAAAAACATTTTAGTCCAGTTGTGGACTAAGCTTTCAAGGAGCTTAAAAAAACAAACAAACAGTGTTCAAAATGTGATTCCCCTTCTGCAGCCTGTAGAACATTCTGCTGACTACAGGCCTAAAAGTGTATGTTAGGCCAGTGCTGTTGGACCATTTTGGATCAGAATTATGTGGGGAAGCCGCTCGTCTCTTTTCTCCCCTTCCACCACTCTTCAAAGAACACTCCTCACTTCTGATGATTGGAGCATATTTATTTTCAGAGTTAAAATTGGAGACGGGCTCAATGTGTGTGACTCTCACTGTTTTTGGTTGTGCCTCTTGACTGAAAGGAGGTGATCTGAGAACAGTGGCTTACGTAGAGATACTTCCTAAGGAGTGAAGAGTGGTTTTCCTTTATTAGAAGTGACGGGCTGATCCGGTGCCGAATGCCGAGATGCTGCTGTTTTGCCCACCTTAGTGGAGGCCAACTGGAAGGGGGCATGGCAAACGGACGAGTGCTTTGAGCTCAAGGAAGCCTTTTAATTTCTGCATGCAGCAAAGTAGCTCACTGGCAAAAAAGACTATGCTGTATGTCGCTCTCTGATGTGCTAGTTCACTATAGACAGGAGGGTGTGTCTTTTGTTTTATGCGCATGCAAAACCGCATTCCCTATCTGTCTCCTCGCTTTGCATAATATTGCTTGAAGCGAACGCATTCTATCCTCGCCCCTCGCCTGCTGCCTGAAATACATGTTAATTAGCAGGGTGTTTGAGACAAAAGATTAGCTACAGTTTTGATTTATACCACAAATGTCACCATGCCCATAAAGACTCCCCTTGCGATTGACATGAATCCCTCTATTCCATCAAAAGCAGCCTTTGAATTAGTTATCTCTGGCTCCAGAATTGAAGGGTCGAAGGATTTATACCATGTGCTGTCTAAAACCACGCGAAGAGGTAGTGGAAAGCAACTTAACTGTAGCCGTCAAACTCCTTCACCTTCTCAACGAGTCACCCCGCCTTTTCCCAAGGAAGGCTGTGGGCCGCAGTCAGCTCCAGCATGTGAAACACAGGGCTGCTGCATGACGACGTGGCCTGATATTGTAGAGCTGCCAAACTTAAGAAGGCAGTGGGTACTTTTAGGGTGCTTTGGAGTGGATTTGATGAAGCCACTTTTATCCTCGTAGTCAGTTTGCCAAGCATTATCCCCAGTATTTAAATTGTGATCATTCATTTATTTATTTGGCAAGGGACCTGCTTGGCTCATTGGATTTGAAGCTCTTTCTGTAGAGGAGAAGCCATCAATTAAATGTTTGTTGTTACAAATCCAAAGTAATGCAGTTTAGCCTTGCAAAGAAAACCACAGAAAGTCAGGAACACCGCAGAACTCTTACAAACCTGCCTGACCATTGCATATCTTTCAAGCCTTCAGTGTGCCACAAAACAATTAAGCGTGCAATTCTTCCCTTCCCTAGTATCCGTACTGTGCAAAGTACAGCTTGCTTTGAGGCTTCCTGGAGGAAGTAAAGAGAATTTCTTTTCTTCCTACTGTCTAGTACAAGCTGCAGCCATGCCCCATCCCTCCTTGTCTTAAAACTTAATTGTACCGGGACCATTAAAACATGGTTTTAATTCTAAACCACCTTGAGGTGGCGTAGGAACATCCTAAAGCTATAAAGACATAAAATCCTCTTGCGCTGAAATGATTTCTCCCTCTGTCTTTCAGGGAACAAATAAAAAGAGTGAAAGATTCGGAAGATGTCCCCATGGTGCTAGTAGGAAACAAATGTGATTTGCCTTCCAGAACTGTAGACACAAAACAAGCTCAGGACTTAGCAAGAAGTTACGGAATCCCTTTCATCGAAACTTCGGCAAAAACGAGACAGGTAAAGTGTGTTCGGGGTGGGTGGGACTATTGCTAAACCGTTCTAAAATGTTCTGCTGGAATGACTGGTG
The DNA here is from genome assembly GCF_028583425.1 of Eublepharis macularius. Taxonomy (NCBI): domain Eukaryota; kingdom Metazoa; phylum Chordata; class Lepidosauria; order Squamata; family Eublepharidae; genus Eublepharis; species Eublepharis macularius. Next base: position 12,492,101 of record NC_072798.1, read on the forward strand.
TTTGGAAGATCTGCGCACCAGCAGTGACAGCTTCCTAGCAATCCCACCGAACGCACGAGGCTGCCTTACTGCAAGCCAAATCATTGGTCCATCTAGCTCAGTATCGTCTGTTCTGAGTGGCAGCACCTCTTCAGGGTTTGGCTGTCTGAAATTCTTTCAACATGAGAAGTTAGGGCTCTTTGCAGGGCCCTACGACCTCTTCCAAGGTGGAAGATGGGTATCAACAGCTTCTGTTGTGCCGGACTTCTCAGTTACATGGACCGGCTCTCAGAGCTAAGGTCCTCGCATTCCACTGCCGATGCTTGTCTGGCATGAATTTGTATGAACATCTGGTGTGTTCTAAGCGGCAGAATGTCACAGCTGCAGTTTTGTCTGAGTTATTTTTAGTAATTTTCATAACAGCAAGTGTTATCCCAAAGCTTCTTTCCAGCTTTACAGATAATAGATTGAAAGGGGAACAAGCTTTTAGGTTTGTAGTAACCCTGAACAAGCCAAAGCGCCTGCAAACGAGTGCTGGTGTTGCACACGATCTGGGTGGGCTCCCTTAATGTCAGCTGTTCATTAGACGTGAAGGTGCAAATGGAAGAGGTGCGAGAGAACAAACGCTGCTTTGTGGCTGTTGTCATTTGCTTCCTAGACTCCACAGTGGCTTCACCTTGATTTGGAAATCTTTTCTCTCTCTCTGTAATCCTTTTTACCGAAATGAAATTGTCAAAAAATTTAACTATAGTGAATCAGGAATGTGTCCAAGGCTGCATGTATGCACTGCATGAATTTAAACAATTTGGTCTCTTATTACAGAACTTGGAAATTTGCAAACTAGCTTAAGTATCTAGTCCTCATGGTAGTAGGAGAAGGCGTGAAAACCCATGGGCCAGTGTTGCCTGAAGTCTCGGGGGTCATAGGGGAGATTTTATAAGGTTCTGGGAATTGCACATGTGTGCCTTATGCAAGCTCACTTGCCAGGGAAGCACCCGGCTAGCATTAGGTCGGTATTTTTGAATTTCTTTTTTGCCTGCTCCGAAAGGAACATATGAAGCTGCCTTATACTTTTGGTCCATCGAGATCAGTATTGCCTGTTCAGATTAGCCCAGCTCTCCAGGGTCTCAGGCAGAGGTTTTTCACATCACCTGCTACCTGGTCCTTTTAACTGGAGATGCCGGGGATTGAACCTGGGACCTTCTGCATTCCAAGTAGATGCTCTGCCACTGAGCCACAGTCAGTATCACCCAGATTCCTGCAGTAGCCCACCAGGGTGGTGCTGGTAACTCTGGAGCAAGCAATCAGCAGGAACCCTCCTCTCTTCTTTGTCTTTTTGGAGCTTCAGCATGAGTTTTCAGTGCAGCTCTGGAGCGCTGCAGTTTGGGAACCCAAGATCAAAACCATGAGTGTCCATGGGTACCCAGCTGATTTCGTCAAGAGTGTCGAATGACAGTCTGTTGTTTTGCCCTCTTGCAAGGGGATCGGTGTGTATGGAGCTGGCCTGCCCACAGACTTCCCTGTTTGCTTCAGAGGAGGAAGCAAAGGGATGTGCATACTGAGTGGGACGCTGGAGCTCCAGATGCAATTTGGAGCACTTATGGAACTCTGTTTCAGGTCACACATCCTTTGTTTACAGAAATGCCAACGCCTCTCCTCCTTTGCCCTTCTTCCTTCAAGTTCTGGAAAATAGAGCTCTCGTATATGAAACATGCGTTTTCCTGAATTTATGCCCACTTCAGAATTTCATTCTTGCTGGCAGTGCAAAAAAACACTCAGCCCTGAATATATTTCAATGTATCTTTGGTAGCTCGCTTCTGTGTTTTCTTGTGATCGTGGTGGAACGTGGTTTACAGCACTGCTTGCTTAAAAAGAGAATCGCTTGATTTTGCTTGATAATAGAATCATTTTGCTTTGCTTTTCTAAAAATCTTTGATTATGCCCACGACCATCCCACCCCATTAAGATGCTGTACTTCAACAGGCTTTTTAAAGGGCTACACCAAACCGTTTGTTTTGTGCTTCAGGTAGTTGGAACCTCTATGGAATATAAAATTTATATTCTGCCCCTGTCGGACCCTCTCTTTTGGGGCCTTGGGTTAGTGAGGAACCTGTCCCCCCTCTTTTGGGGCACAGATTCCTACCCTCATCCCCCAATCCAGTGTGAATTGCAGTACAACATGTGATTAGTACCGGTGTTCACTATGGTGAAGGGTGATCAGGATTCATTCGTAACAATGGTTTGACACCAGGTTTGCAGTTTACGTCGAACCCGATGTAATGCATAACCAGGTTGAAGGCCGTTAGGGGGGATGTGTAGTATAAAAAGGAGGGATCTGAGGTTTATTGCTGATGACAGAATTTCCTGTAGATTCATTATACCGATGATAGGGAAAGCATTATTTCATTGGTCTTTCTCTACTGTTACTAGATGTTACTAGATGTCCGCAGTTGGTCCTATTCATGTTCCCAGCGCTCCAGTGCCCGTTGTGATCTACATCAGCCGTATTTGAGTGGGGAAGAAAAACACACAGAGCATTCTCATTCTTGCTGCGGGGCTGGGAGAATTTGTGTAGCTGGTTCCACAATCTCATTCTAGTGGGGTTTGGGGATGTTTTGGTTTTCGTCAAATAGCTGTTTCCGTATTGCTTGGCAGGCTGCTTTTAAAACTGGGGGGAGCTTGTTGTGGTATGGGGTGTTAAGTGTTTGTTAAAAAAAATTAAAAAAATTCTACAGGTCACACACAACATTTCAGGTATACCTAAAGTAGCTCATTGTGTCCCAGCCTCTAATTCCACTTTGTTTGGAGATGACATGGCAGGAACCCACGCTTCTGAAATATATACCGCTCTTCTAGAAAGATTATTGCCCCACTCAGAGCTCTGAACAAGGTCAGTGTTCTTATTATCCCCTCAATACAGTTGGGGAGCTGGGGCTGAGAGGAGTGGCTTCTCCAAGGCCACCTACTGAGCTCATGGCAGTAGTGGGATTCAAACCAGCAGAGTGCTGATTTGCAACCTAACCACTTAAACATTAAAATGGTTTAAAGGCCAGGAAGCACCGTGTGTTGCTTTGTTCTGTGTATGGCCCAGGGATATTCCTGAAAATGGCATCTCCCTTACTCTCCCTGTGACATTTAGGATCACTTACCTCATGCGAGTATTCTTGTGATATCCAGCACATGTCAAGGAGACAGAAAAGTAGAATGATGACAGAAGAAGGGCAAGTGATGCTAAGCAGTATGGGGAAGGTGGCGAGAACATCATGTGTCGCATGCAGTTCTGACATATGCCCATGTACAGGACACGATGGGTCCCTTCTAACATTAATTTTTGACAAGGTAGTGTCTTTGGTCAGGTTACTGTTACGTACCGAGTGCTGAGGTGTTTGTGTGAAAGAGGGCCTCCCTCCCGGAAAAAAAATTAGAAGTTATTGTGAAAGAAAATTGGCTTCGATCTGAGGGATCGGCTACCACATAGTGTCATAGATGTTCTCTTGGGCATTTTAGAACCCATGAGCTGGTAGGGAGAAGTTAGGTATGCTGTGCTCTGACGCTTTGGGAAGAGGATTTGGATTCCCATGGAAGACGTTGTCTTCTGCCCGTCCATGGGCAATGGCTGGCTCTCATTTTGAGAGGCGAGGATCTGAATCCAAGCCTAGCAACACTTCCTGTGACGTAGAATCGCCTTAGCACGGCACCATCAACAAAGTTAGTATTTTTACTGGTTTAGTTTCCATTTTTATTATTTAATAGTATTTATATTGCCTTTATATTTTACCATTCATCCTTGGGACTCAAGGCAGCTTACAAACAGGCCCCAGGAGATATGGATCCAGAACCACACATGTTTCAGACAGGCAGCAGTATCTCCTGCCTTCAGACCATGCCGTAGGACACAGTTGCCTGTGCTCTTTAATGCCTTGTGCCTCTTTCGAGCGTTTTCCAATTCAAAAGCTACTCTTAAAAAAAACCCCTCTTATTACTAGTGTTTTAAGCTGAAAGCTATCACCTAAGTCTAAACGCTTTCAAAGAATGCATTTAGGGAAGGTTGAGACCACTCTTGTGACCAGGAACTGGACTGAGGTGCAGGGAGGGAGGAAGATTTTGTCCAAGAATGTCCCTTTTTTAGTAATCTCTCCTGAAATACGTTTTCTGAAAGGACAAGGGGTATTGGCATCAGAGAGAATTCTGAGGGGCACAGCCCAGAGGAGAAAGTAGTGTCAGCAACAGCAAGACCCTCTCTGCCCGGCCCTGGATAACCCAGGTGAGCCTGATCTCATCAGATCTCAGAAGCTAAGCAGGGATGGGAGACCTCCAGCTGCAGCAGCCGGCAATGGCAAACCACTTTTGTTAGTCTCTTGCCACGAAAACCCTGCCAGGAGTCACTGTTAGTCAGCTGTGACTCTACCACCAACTTTGCTCGAGTGCTTAACTCATAGAAAACATTCTTATTTGAGGCACACAGATTAAGAATAGGTATAGTTGGGTGTATCCGTATTAAATAGAGGAAAACTTCAGGGGGAGCAGAGTTTAAGCCCGTGCCCATCTCTCTTCTGCAATAGTCTGGCCGCCCTTGTTGCTATCCACGAACAGGTCTTGTGTTGACATCATTCAATATTTTGTTTAGTTCTTTAAGGGCGGGGAGAGGAAAGAGAGATGAGGAAAATGAAACGATAAAAACTTACAATTGGCTTCTGTATTGTAGCTTAGGGCCGAATGTGTGTCCTGAGTGTATAAAAGTTAAACTATTGATATATGAGCATTTTAAGGTCATACTAGAAAACAGAAGGATGAAAACAGGTTTAGGGAAGGTGGAAGGCTGCAGAGATTAGGGGTGACAAAAGAGCAGCCTGGCCAGTGCTTGGGAATTGTGGCGGAGTGGGCAGTGACCAAAGATGCAACCTTTCCTATATAGCAGTCACCACAAAGCTCTCCCACGGTTGTCCGGTGGATGTGTGTGTGATCGTATTAATATGTATCCTATGGGGTAAATTTGGCCTACAGTAACCAAGGAACTTAAGCACTTTCTATAGGATATCCTTCAAAGATAACTCGGAGTTCCAGCTGTTTACTTAAACGCCTCCCTGTGTTACGTGGCTGTTCCAAACGGTTGTGGTGAGGGGTGTCTCCTGCAATTGGCTCCTCTCAAGCAGCTCGTCAGTTTTGCTGGTGGTGGGGCTGATGACAGCGTCTCTTTCTTCATTTGTCTTTCGTGTTGCTGAAACGAATCGCAGCTCCTCTTCTTGGGGACCGGAGCAGTGGGCCCAGCTGCCTGGATATGGCTTCTGCGGGACCTCTGTTAAATGACCAGAGGGGGGCAGCAGAGCACAGCAAAAGGAAGCACTCGCTGTTACTAGCCAGGGCTTTTGGAGGAGGCGTTCCCGGGAACTGTGCCCACTGCAGGTGAACAGAATCCTATCTCGCGTCTTGACGGTGATCAAAACAAACCAATTGCCTCTCTGTGTTTCTGCCGTTGCACTGCTTTTGGAATTCTTTTTTTTTAACTTCATTTATACTTCGCTTTTCTCCCCAATGGGAACCCGAAGCAGCTAACGTCATTCTCCTCTCCTCCATTTTTTCCTCACAACAAACCCCGTTGAGGTAGGTTAGGCTAAGAGTTTGTGACTGGCCCGAGTTTACCCAGCGAGCTTCCGTGACGGGGAGGGGAATCGAACCTGGATCGCCCAGATCCTAGACCAGGGGTGGCCAGACTTGCTTAATGTAAGAGCCACATAGAATAAATGTCAGACGTTTGAGAGCCGCAAGACATGATGCATTGAAGTGACTTCAGACGAGGAGGTGAGTTTGGGGGGGGGTGTCCTGAAAGGATGGAGCTTGGGAAGAGCCATCACCTGACCTTTGACTTGGAAGTGACATCACAAAAGTGACATCATATCCTTGCTAGGCTTCATCCCCAAAGTCCCCAGATATTTTCTGAGTCAGACTTGGCAACCCCGACATTTTTATTGAAAATATGAAAGACACGGAATGAAAGAAGGAAGACAAAGGGAGGGAAAGACATGGAAAGAAAAGAGGAAAGAGAGGGAGGGAAATAAACTAGACTAAAATAAAATGTGTGGCCACGGCGATACTCAGAGTCCTCCGGGAGCCGCACAATATGTCTAGAAGAGCCACATGCGGATCCCGAGCCGCAGTTTGGCCACCCCTATTGTAGACCATTACTCTAGTCATTACGCCACACTGGCTCTCGTGCCTTGCTTGCAAAATGAGAATAATTGTGATTTAGTTTTCATGTTGCATTCTCTGAAGTTTTGGCATTTGAGACAGCAAATAATGGCAGATGACCTTTTTTGAAAGATTGCTTGCGGATCTCTACTGACTTTCCCCTTTAGTGTGTGGTTACATGGGGACTATTCTAGGGCATGCTCCAGTCTCGTACTGGGAGGCCTAGTAGCACCCTATATTAACGGAGTGTGTGCTCTAGCAGGAACCCCAGAACCTTTGGCAATGCACTGAGATTTCTCGGCAGTGTGGAAAACATTCCCTGAAGGCTGAAAGCCTGAAAACCATTTAACTATCTTCACAAGGTGTTTGTGAGAAAGGAAGTACTATTGCCATATGTGCTAGGTATTAGGGGTGTATGAATGTGTATATTTTCTATATAGGTATGAATATCAGGGGCCGGATCCTTAAACAGCAGGACTCGAGTGCAGTGGCACGTTAGAAACCAACAAGATTTTCAGGATATAAGCCTTCGAGAGCCAGAGCTCCCTTCTTCAGATACTTTGAGCTTTGACTTGCAAAAGCTTATACCCTGAAAATCTTACCGGTCTTTAAGGTACCACTGGACATAAAATCCTGCTGTTCTACTGCGGACCAACACAGCTACCTACCTGAAATAGATCCTTAAAAAGCCAGTGGGCTTTGCCACTGACCCCAGTTAAGCCCTTCCCTCCATAAAGTCATCTACCCACTGAGCTGCTTTTCTGAAAGTCTAGTTTCCAGTTGCGGCTTTCTTCTGCCCCAGCGAGACCTCTGTTCTGTTCACCCTCCCGGTTAACAAAATTTACCTTTAAAGGAGTTGTGTTTTACAATGCAGAGAGTGGAGGATGCTTTTTATACCCTGGTGCGAGAGATCCGTCAGTACAGAGTGAGAAAAATCAGCAAAGAAGAAAAGACTCCCGGGTGCGTGACAATTAAAAAATGCCTTTTAATGTGACAGGGTAAGTTTTGTTTACGTTTAAGAGCATATAGCGTTCGGCGGAAAATCTGATCACCAATACAAATCAAATTTCTCTTGCAACTTATCTGCGGTGATTCCAGTAATTTCAAAGTGATTGTAAGTACCCACAAATCTGTTGTATCACCAACATCCTCCTCTAAGAACATGAAGCTTTTGATCTGGTCGCAGTAGTGACTAAACCTGTGTAGTTTCCTGAGATTGTCCCTTCTCCCTGCCTCCCCCCACCCTTTGTAGTAGACAAATTAAGATCAGTAAGTTGTGACATCCAGTCACAGTGATGGTGAATTATCACGGAAGCTTGCTTTCTTGAGTCTGCATAAGGTGTGATTGGCACTCCATAAAATATAAGATGAGTAGCCGGATCCTGATCTGCTAATTTCCCTGTTATCATCTTGCACCAAATAAATATGCTTACTATGGATGGTTATTAATTTATTGGCACGTCTGCTCTCCATTTTCCCTTTGGCTCGGAGGTGTAGTTGTTTTGGCACTTCCCAATGTGAAGGGCTCTTTAGCAGAAATGCATCTAATACTAAATAACTAGAGTTTGTTAATAATTAGTTACATTTTTAGTTTATATGCTACTGGCAGGTTGTACTTGTGAAATGATTTAAACTGCTGTTCTGCGCAACGTGCACATCCTTTGACATTTCATCACTTGGTTATTCGATCCCTGATGACTTGCGGCTGTGGTATTGATTGATCGGTAGAGGCTCTTTAATACATGGAAGTTGTCACTTGATGTTGCAGTTATCAGATGAAGAATGAGCATGTATGGGGCTTTGATCTAGTTTTATAATCTAGTGGTTTGTAGTTTTATAATCTAGCTGTTGGAATTTGGAGAAAGGTTATGCACCCCAGATTCCCATTTTTGTTCTCTTCAGTTAGGTCCCCCTCGCCCCCCCCCCGGTAAGTAATAAGCTTTTATAGCAAAGGTTTGTTTGATTAAGAGAGCATTGGTGATGCTCTCAGGAATTTAGGATAAATTCATAAAACCAGAACCCAGAGAACAAATTATTAACCTTTAAAATCTGCCAAAGTGCAATAGATTTTACCAACCGTAGATGAATATTCAGTGATTAACTCTAAGCAATCCAGCACATTTATAGATGATCTTCTCTTGGAAAAATGTGTCTGTTTGTAATAAATGGGAGGTAAATACCATACTCCGACTATTAGGGGTGTTGAATCAATTCTTAGCCCAATCAGAGAAACAATTAAAGTCATACCCTCAAATAGAAATCCAGTCCCGTTTATTACAGTGGTATTGTCAATCTTTTCCTTTGCCAGTTTTCTTTGATGTCATATGTTTTGTGTATTTTTTAAAAATAAAATTAAGATTATTTTAAAAAGAAAGAAAAATGTATCTGTTTGCAGAAATGCAATCTCTCGTGTCCACATGCAAACAATAAATTATGGCAGGTTCTTGTTGCAAGGGAAGATTTGCTAATAATTACTATCTCTACATCATTACTATTCTTAAGTTTATTGATAAAGGGCGGTGTGGTGTTTCTTTCAACTGTTTGTTAAGGGTGCTCAGTTAATCTGCTATAATGTCTGAACAGTTTCTGGGAACGTGGAAGCTGGTTTCTAGTGAGAACTTTGATGATTACACGAAAGAACTTGGTGTGGGCTTTGCTACTAGGAAGGTGACTGGTGTTGTCAAGGCCAATGACGTTATCAGTTGCAACGGGGAAATTATAACCATCGGCACAGAGAGCACTTTCAAGAGCACGGAGATTTGCTTCAAGCTGGGAGAAGAGTTTGATGAGAACCCAGTGCCGATGATATTGTCTTGTGACTCTAGACAATGGAGATCTCAATCAAGTGCAGAAATGGGATGGGAAAGAGACCACAATAAAAAGAAAGATTGTCGATGGAAAGCTGACTGCGGAGTGTGCTATGAACCATGTTGTCTCCACGAGAGTCTATGAAAAAGCATGAGGACTTTTGCCACTTGACAAGTAGGACTTTGAAGCGGAAGAAGCTTGGTTCACGGAGCAGAAGCAGTGCAAGGCTAATTGCTTCAAAGAACTGATTTGATTACTGGCCAACTCCAAAGCAGCTTTGTCTCATCTCAAGCATTGTGATTATTCAAAAAAATGCTCAACTTTTTTTGCGGGGGGAGTTTATTGATAAAGAGCTCCAGAGACCCCAAGAAACGGCAAGTTGGCTTTCTCTGGTTACAGTGCTCGGTTAAATAAGAGGAGAATATCATAGCTACAGCCGGAGTCTTAAAATACCAGAATCATTTGTTCCTAGTTTCCTGGCTTCTCACAAACTGTGTACACTGTGTTTTTTCCTCATTTCCTTCATTTTGTCTACCTTCTTTAAGCCAAAATATTGAGGAGGAGTTGCTAGCTCATTGCTGAATGTGTTAGCAAAACCAAGAATGACAAAATTGAAGCAGATTTGAAATCAAGTAAATGGAAGTAAGACGCATAGCGAGTTATATTAAGGAAAAACAGATTTGAGGAACGCATGCTGGAAAACTGCTTTTCTATAGAGAATGGTTTTTACCCTGGGAAATCACAATATACATTTGGGTGCATACTAGAGCGTACTTGGGAGTGAGGCTCACTGAACTAAGAGAGACTGATTTCCAAGTAGGCTTGCAAAGGAACTGGCTGCCCGAGCCCATCGATACAGCACAGTTGCACAGAAGGAAAATTGTGACCTACGAGGCATTCCTTTGAAAGGGAACGCTTTTATCATTCAGCAAGGCAGCTAGACCTGGCTGTGCATCCGATGCTGATGATCCATATTTTGGAAAACTGAAGACTGGGGCAAACACAAGGAAGGGCTATCAGGATGGACAGAGAAATGAAGCAGCCATCAGCTTTGATCCAGACTAAGAGTGAAATCCTAAGGAGAGTTACTCTAGTCGAAGCCCACTGAAGTCAGTGGGCTTAGGCTGGAGTAATTCTTCTTAGGATTTTATTAAGTGTTCAGCTAATGCAAGCGGAGGTGAAATTTCCACCAATTTCCCCTTCCTGCTCTTGACCCATCATTTGCACCTCATTTCTTCCTTGAGGGTCACCCAGAAGCAGCATTTCAGGGAAATTAACAGACTTATAATGGGAGGTAAGGAGGCAGGGAAGTTCTGTTCTACTGACAGAAGTGCCTTCTGTTAGTGGAAAATTTCATCTGGCCTCAAATCATTGTGTGGAGTAAGTGCGTTGGTTTAGACTAACAAACCTGTTGAGATAATTGGGAGGAGTAGGAGAATGACTCTAGAGCAGAGGTCCCCAATGTTTTTGAGCCCGTGGGCACCTTTGGAATTCTGACAGGGGGTGCCACAGGAGGTGGAGCCAGCCACAAAATGTCAGGGGGTGAGGTTACACATAACTACTAGTAGATGTTCAGCTTTACTGACAAAAGCTCTGTTTAATGGGATGCCTTTTAAAATTAACAGATGGTTTAGAAAAATTTTCTTGTATACACACAAAGTAAGTATATTTATTGAGCTGGCCAAGAAACCCTCATCTGGCAGTATCTGTGTTCATTCTGCAGGCATCTAATGCACTTGTGCAAAAGGAAAAGGGAAAAAAATGCTTCTCCTGGCTTTTTCTCTGCTTTAGATGAGTTGTTCTATCATGCACCTAGCTGTTTTCAGTCTGCGCTGTTTCTTGTAATAATGACCATTGGTGCTAAAGACTTGTTGAGAGCTCATTGCACATGTGATGTGTACAGTAAGAGATTCTGGCCAGATTTTGATAGGAACATAAATGATTTTTTTTTAAGTTACCAAAATTTGATGCTATGATGTTATTCTCAACTTCCATCTAAATTCTAAAAATGTGTTTAAATTGGAAAGAGCTGATAACTTCAGTAGAAGTTCCAGTTAGATGTATTGAGCATTTTAGTTGTGCTGCTTTGTTGTGTTCAGTCAGAAGTAAGTCCTACTGTTTTTTTTTAGAATATTACTCTGCTATTTGCACAGATAAAGTACTTTCGTAGAAAGCCATTGTCAGCATTATACTGTAAACATCAGAAACTCAAAAAGTCCTGCTTTGACTCTGTCCACTTTGTAAAGATACTTGGTGGGCACCCAGAAAAGTATTAACAGGTGCCATGGCACTCACAGGCCCCATGTTGGGGACCCCTGTTTAGAGCAGTTTAGATTGAAGAGCATGAATGAAACAATGCATTGATATAAGCATGATCACATCATTACTCAGGGCTAGAGGGAAGCTCAAACTGGGGAAATGGCAGTTCATTGTGGGTTGTGGTTCATCGCGTTTCATGAACCACGAACCACCGTCAGCTTGCCCGGTTCGCAAACTGATTCGTTTGATTCATTGGTTCGTCACTTCTGGGTATGCAGAAGGTCTGCAGAAAGCCCACTGTCCCCCATTGCCTAGGTAACAGATTGATCAGTGCCAGGCTGTCTGCAGTGACAAACCGAAAAACGAACCATACGAACCGCTCTAAAAATCATAGCGGTTTGTCGCATTTCGCCAGAAATGAGCTCCAAAGAACCACCTGTTTGCAAACCAAAAAGCAGCCCGGTTTGTGACGAACCTTGGTTTGTATTTTGGTTCATGCCCACCTCTACTCAGGGCCTTTTCAGTGCTGGCACCTCACTTGTGGAATGCCTGCCCCCTTGAGGCTTACCTGGTGCCTGTGCTGCTTCCTTTCAAGCTCCAGACCAAAATATGTCTGTTCACCCAGGCTTTTAATAAAGGTGTTGGGTTTTTTAAAATACTATTTTAGTCTGGCAACTCTTATTTTAAACTGTCAGTGGTCTGTTTTTGTGGTATATGTTTTTATGTTGGGCTGGCTTTTTAATGCTGGATTTTAATTTTGTTTTTATTTTCCTGGAGAGGCAGAACAAAAGTTTTCTAAATAAATAACTCGCTGTAAGTCAAGCTTGGTACAGAAAGGGGAATATTGGGTGACAGTTTTTAGTTGGGGTTGTCTGCAAGCAGATTTGTGGCACCATGAAGATTTCCCTTAGGATTTTCTTTTGGGGCAGCCGACAACTAGAACTATAATTCTTTGGAACAGGTTCAGAGAATGGCCACACTTAATGGAAAATTCATGCTTGGATAATTCGATTTATTGTCTTAGTAAACCATGTGGGATGTTGAGATGAAGTTTTGGAGAAGTGGAATGTTGCTTTTAGGTATTCTCTTGCCTAGTCCTCACCCTGCTGCCTAAGTGAATTGATGTTTTGTCTTGGACACTTAAGATGGAGTCCCAAGAACACAAACCTGGGAGCAGGGCTGGCGTTGGCACGTGGCGAGGTGGGGCAGCTGCTGGAGCCCGTGGCTTCTGGTGGGGCCCACTTCTGCTGACTCCCTACGTGTGGATGTCCTCTGACGCCTGCACTCACCCCCTTCCACTGCCTGCTTGCGAGCACTTTGTCACCGCTGCTTCCAGCGGCATATGCTGTCTAGCTGAAGAAGGGCATGTGGGTGGTGCACAAAGCATCAGCCTTCTTGGTGGCCATGGCGGTGGCACTCCTAGCTGTACCCACCACCATCAGGGAAAGGGACGCCCAATCAAGTGGGGGCACATGGGTGGAAAGGCAAGAACCTAGTGTGGGCATGGGGAGGGGGCTAAGCACTCTTTGTCCAGGGTTCCCCCAAACTTGGAACTGACCTTGCCTGGGAATAAGCCCTATGGAATAAAATGCGGCTTACATAGGATTGCGCTGTCTGGTCTTCACTTGCACACTGTGATGTGATGTGAATGAGCTTGGGTATTATTATTATTATTTATTATTTTATTATTATTATTATTTTATTATTATTATTATTATTATTATTATTTCAATTTATAAACCGCCCATCTTCAACAGTTAAAATCAATAAAAACAAGAAAACAATAATTCTAAAATCAACATACAATAAACATTAATAATTAAATTAACCAAATACATTAAGGTGCAATGGTGGGGAGAACCCCCTATCCCAAAGGTGAGAGGCTGACATGGCATCGAACCATCGAACCCCTTCAACCATCGAACGCCTGGCGGAACAGCTCTGTCTTACAGGCCCAGCGGAACGATAATATGTCCCGCTGGGCCCGGGTCTCCATTGACAGAGCGTTCCACCAGGCTGGGGCCAGGACTGAAAAGCCCTGGCCCTGGTTGAAGCGAGGCGGGCTTCCTTAGGGCCGGGGACCACCAGTAAACATTTATCCGCTGATCGAAGTGGTCTCCAGAGAACATACAGGGAGAGGCGGTCCCGAAGATATGCCGGTGGTAGAGACGACTTCACTGCTGAGGGGTGTAAAAGTCTCCAGGGCACAGCCAGCCTTGCAAATCTCTGCCCTTTACAGTGCAATCGTATGCAGTCTACGCCTGTTGATTACACTAGACTCAAACTAGAGTCTGTCACTATAGGACAGCAGTGCAAGAGCAGCAGGGAGTGAGGGGTTGGACCCAGCCTACTTTTCAGCTGGTGATGAAGGAAGGAGGGCTCCCCTCTGACCACCCCAAAAGGTGTGCTGGGGATCATGGGACCTGCATATACAAGAGCCGTGTGAGATGAGGGCTGTATTAAAAAGGGGAATTGGGCAAGGTTGAGTGAAAAAGCTGGCGGGGTCAAACCCGGGGTAAAATGTTGGCTTGGTGTAGCCCCCTTAACAAACGGATAGGCCTGTGAAGAGAAGTGATTCCTTCCTTCATACGCAGATGCTTCATAGGCACTTGTTTCATATGCACTGTTAAAAGATAACTTTACCTAGAGGCAGCCTGAAACCGTTCAGCCTGCTTTGCCAGTGATGGCAGCTTATTGGAATGTTACTTTCCGGTAAGACTTTGGCGCTGGCAGCAGGGATGCTGCCATCTTGTTTTAGGAGGTGTATCTCTCTGCTCCAGCGGTCGGCACTGACAACTTTTCTAGGATGAATGGTCTCCTGCCTTTGTGGACATAAGAAGAGCCCTGCCAAATCAGATCAATGGTCTGTCTAGCCCAGAATCCAGTTCCACCCAGTGGCCAGCCATTTGCCCAGTGGCTAATGCTTCGGTAGAGAGGCAGTGTTTATTATAAAGTGTCCAGTTACAGGCTAAAAGAGGGAATCAGGGAACGGAGTAACAGCCCAAACTCTTGAGTGCTGTAAACCATTTTATCCAAAAGTTAAATCTGAAACAGATTATTTTAAAATGCGCTGTGACGTGTGTGTGTGTGTGAGAGAGAGAGAGGGAGGGATGTGCCTAATAATTGTTTCACTATATCACAACTCTCTTCCAAATCACCTGGAAGCTTTCCCCCCCTTCAAATAGGCACTCGCTTTTAATGAAATAGTCTCAGACTCTGAAACTGGCAGGGTGCAAAAACGGCTTTGGGGTATGCATCTTTTGAAAGGTATCCCGAGCAAATCAAAACTGTGGGAAACGCTGCTGGAAAATCACGAATCCAAAGTCAGCAGAGGTGCATCTACCTAAACTCGACAGAGAGAGAGTAATTTCCCTGGTGGTGGGTGTTGGCTGATGGCCTATTAGTAAAATGGGATTCATGGCCTCTCCAGAAAATAAATGAAATGATGATCATAAAGAATTTTGCCTGCCCAAACCCCATAAGTAGCCCATGTGAATCTCATGCCACAACATCTTGTGTATAACTAATAAGGACTGAAGCTACACAGTGAGCGACAGCAGTATTTAAGTAACAACTGAAAATGTGTAACTTGGTATTAAAGACACTGCGTTTCTTTGCAGGGTGTTGACGACGCCTTCTACACGTTAGTTCGGGAAATCCGAAAGCACAAAGAAAAGATGAGCAAAGATGGGAAAAAGAAGAAAAAGAAGTCAAGGACAAAGTGTACAATTATGTAAATGCAATTTACCCTTTCTCCTGAAGGTGTACGTCAGTAAATGTCATTCATTTTTTGTACCATTACACTAAATTATTAGCACACACATTTTTAGCATTACTTAAAACTTTCTGCTTTCTGAACCTGTTGGCCTTTTTATCTGGATGTTTGCTTTCAATGGCGATGGAAATTATTCCTCTTAAGTGCCAGTAATCTGTTGAGCGTCGGTTCTCAAACCTGGCAATGCCTGTGAAAAACAATACCTGGAAACTCTTATTCAGGGTACTTTGGTGCATGCAAACTTGCTAATGTCTTCTTCCCTGAAAGTTGTGACTGTTTTGTTCTTTACCGGGGCTGGACTTACCATTCGGTTACGCTACCTGCGCGTCTGTGCAGTTCTTTGCAGGGAGTGTGGGGGGTGAGAGGGAGAGAAGCATTTCAGCTGCAATAACAGGTGGGAATCTCTTCATGCCTAGGTGCTTACGTTCCTCAAGAAGCGGAGAGTGATGAATGGGCAGAATAGAGCACCTTTCCCTTCCTCCAAAGACTTGGGAGAGTTCCTGCCATGTGAAAAAATGCAGAGGCCAGAGGAGAATGAAGCATCCCATGGTGGGAGGAGACAGAAGGTTGTGGGGTAGGGGCTAGACCAGTAGGCACTGCAGGGGTGGTTTTGCATAAGGATGAATAATAGCCTGTGTGATTTTGAGATCCTTTGGTCTGCCGCACTTAAGAGACATCCAGATGACATACAGCACCGCAGATCCTTGGTGGTTGGAGATGGAAGGTAGTTGCTGAGGTCCAGTGACTAGTCAAGCATCGGACCACGGAGAAGCAGTGGGCCAGTTTTGGGGACTGTAAGAAAGGGGCAGCAAGTCATACAAAAGGAAAAAAAGTATCTCCGTTGCATGGAAGAGGTACAGGTGATGAGGCTGTGAGAGCCACAATTGAGCAGGGTTTAGGATCCAAAGTCAGAGTTCTCAGAGAGGTGTTCATTGACTTTTGAGGCTGGTGAAATGGTGGATTCTCAAGCTCCAGTTTAACGGGGCGGGGTGTGCGTGTGTGTGTGTGTTAAGCTTGGGACGTTTTTATATTGCCTCAAACTGGTCCTCCTGAATCACTTTATAAAAAATAACACATTAATACCCTTGGCTGCAGTATCTGTTCAGCTTCCCCTGTTCTTTATCGGCTTTGAGCAAGAGATCCAGGTTTCCCCATCCATTGTTTTGCTTTTAAGGATGATTTGCTTCTGATGGTGGCAATATTGGTACACCAGAAGCCTTTTAAAGCCTTCCTATCACTTTCGTTCCAAGACAACTTTTCTTGTAGCACTTCCAGTCAACTTGAATAAATGTAAAGAAAACTAAAGAGTTCTCACAACAAAAGGTTCTCCCCCCACTGTAGTCTTTGACAGACCACACTCTTTAAAATTAACTATTTTTTCTATTAAAAAAAAAAAGAAAACGTTACAAAAACGGGGGCGGGGGGAGAATACATTTTCTAATTAGGTTGGTTTGTGGTAATGAATTACGTAAACCTAATGTGTATGTTGTGTTTGCAAGAGAAGCAACCAGGCCTAGAAAGTTTCCTGCACTAATGCCACTGGAACAAGTTGTGGGAGTTGTGCTAGAATAAAACACTGGTGCAGATCCATTCATTTCAATGGGATGTGTGTGGGAGATGTTCACAGTGGATTATGCTCTTCATTTCTCTTGGTGCCAGGCAGCCATAGCTGTCCAGTATCTTGCAAATTTCATTTGTGGGTAAAAGATTTGTCCTGAGATTACAATCTCCTGTTTTACCTTGTTCCTTTACCTCCATTCATTTCTTTTGGGTGCCTATTCATTGTGAGGGGGGGGGAGGCATTTCATACTTTCATATTTCTGTAGCTAAGGGCCGTTTCCTGTGTTGCATTATCAGACTTACCTTTTTTTGCTATCAAGTTGAAGCCGGCTTATGGCAACCCGATAGTTTTCAGTGCAAGATGCTTTCAGAGGGGTTTGCTATTGGCTGTCTCTATAGAGCAACCCTGGACTTCCTTGGTGGTCTCCCGTGCAAGTACTAACCAGGGCTGACTGTTTAGCTTCCAAGTGAACAGGATTCCACACACAAACACTCACTCTCTCTCTCTCTCTCTCTCTCTCTCTCACACACACACACACCCCGTACCTACCTGTTTCTACCTACCTATCTACCCACTTACCTATAGTTTATGCCCTTTACATGCACGTGCTGCTTGCCAAGGCTTCTCCTCATCTCCCGTTCCATTTGCCATCTTCATGCAGCGTTCCTTTTCTTTAGAAGCAGGTAGAAATGGATTTGTTGAATTGGAAATGGAATTCTGGATCTAATTCTGAACCTGGCCCCCCAATGTGGATTGATAGTCCCAGGAAATAGGGCCAGGTTCAGATAAGGGCATTCTTCTGCAGATCTGGGGGATCCCCCCCCCCATTTTGCAGGAAAGTGTGTGTGTGGAGGGGGATCCAAACAGAGGGATGTTTTCTGCACATGTGCAGCAAACCTACTGTAAGCGGAGAGGGAAAGAGGCATCTGAATAGAGTCACTAGAGAGCCTGTTGTTTACACCAGCCCTGTTGATGCCTCCAGCCCTCAGCAGGAAGGAGGAGCAGGAACGGTGGCAGTGCTGCAGGTGTGTTGGCTGGCCAGGTGGGGGAGTGGGAGGGGGGGGTGAGAGTCCCTGCCCACAAGTCTCACTGGTCCCCTGCTCATTTTAACGAATTGTAACTAGTCTTACAATTTTAAATGAGCACGTACAGAATCAGCTCCATCAACTATAGAATCCGCTCCTTCACTCAGCATCCTCAATCCTTGCCAGTGCTGAAATCCAGTTTTCATTGTTGTAGGAACTCAGGCCGAGGCATGTCACTTCCCCTTTTCCCCCTGGTATCTTGAAGTCACTGTGATCTGTGGTGAGATCTTTGAATTCTGCTGAAAAGCCTCTCGTGAAACATTCCCAACACCCTAGTCTCTGTATGAAGCCCTAGTTCTCCGCATGAGAACTGTGTCTCAGGCAGTTGTCTTATCTGGCAATTTCCCCGACCGTAAACAATCCTCCTGTTCTCTTCTTCTCTCAACTGCTGAAAGGCCAATCCTAAGCAAACTTAGTTACGTGAGATCGGTAGGGTTTGCCTGAAAGTAAGCTTGCTAGCAATTGGTGCAAGTCCAGTGACCCTGAAGTGCGAAGCTATGGCAGGGGGATGAAATGTCGTCAGCCCGTCCTTCATTTGCCTTTTTGTGCTAACAATAACATCAAATGCTGCTCTGGCTTCAAGCGTAAGTGGCTGCTTCTGCTAATGTAAACAGGGGAAACAGCCAAGCTCTAAGGCAGCAAATAAATTACAAGAATGACAGCTCTTGCTGCTCTTGCAGTACAAACTGCAGGATTAGGGCAAAAAAAGGTCAATCTCTCTCTCCCCCCGCACTGTTCATTTTTGGTAGGCAAGCACGATCTCATCAGATCTTGGAAGCTAAACAGGGTCCGCTATGGTTAGCAGTTGGATGGGAGACTTCCAGCAAGGACCAGGGTTGCTACCTCTGTTTGTGTCTTGCCTTGAAAACCCCAGCAGGAGTCACCGTAAGTCAGCCACGATGGAAACATTGTGGCGGTGGAGGGAAGTGCCATCAAGTCACTTTCCACCGCCACAATGTTTGCATCAGGTTCCAAAGGGTGCAGCATATGAGAGTCCCTTTCAAGTAATTTGTCAGCTTTTGATAATCCAGTATATGGTAAGCCCTGCTGGGTGGTTCAGAACAATTAAAAAGAGAGACTGACGGCTGGAGCGCGCAGACGTCTCGGGTTGTTCCCCCAGGAATAAAGGAGAGTCCTTAACAGCCTTCTCAGACTTGCGGAGATGAACTGACAAGCGCCTCTAAAGAAGGCATTCACTTTGCTGGCAGACGACATTGCAAAGACCCCATTGCTTCAGACTAGGTTCCTAAGAAGGATCCGTCCCCTAATGAAATGGGGCGAATCGCACAATAGAGCGCAGTGCTTTGACATGATCCCAATCTCATTGCATTTGGCACGGCCTTCAGAAGAAATACTTGGCAAGTAAAAAATGCTTACGAACCCACATTGCAGCAACTCCGCCTCATCCAGCTGTTGGAAACCCGGCCCGAGCCATGCAACGCTGGTGAATCTGTTTCCTTGTTTGGGTCCACGGTGCAGATACACGGGCACCCGCCACCTTCCAAAGTTCAAATGATGACCCGTGGGGGTGAAGGGGGGGATTTCATGGATGAAGGTCCATAAAACATACATAGGGAGGAATTCACCAAGTGCTGGGGCAAAATGGCTTCCCTTCATTTCTTTCTGTCATACAAAAGTAGTAGTATTGAAATGAATGGCAGTTGCACAGGCGCAGTGCTATGGCGGATCACGTTCTTCGGTTGTGCTGTTCCTAGAATGGCTTAATGATTTCGTTGTCTTTGTTTTCATGTTGGGAAAAAAAATACACACACCTCTCTTCCCTCTCATGTGCCAAATCTCTTAACTAGAACTGTTTCTTAAAATGCAATGTGTTTACCTAGAATGTATTTTAACTATTTTTGTATAGTATAAACTAAACATAACACGTTTTGTACATTGTGCTCTCTTGGGGTTTTTTTTTTCACGGCGGGGGGGGGGGGGGAGAAGCTGAATATATGCAATGTAATTTGGGTGATTTTCTTTCCCCCCCTTGCTTCAGTTAACGTGACCTCAGAATGTTGGTCACATTAAATTTTTTAAAAAATGACCACTGTTCTCGTTAGCAGCACCTGCTGTGAAGTGAAATGAAAAACGTTGATTTGTCACAAATATTGCTTCTGTTGTGATTAATAAAAAAATGTGTTTCTGTTGTTCGGCTGTGATTTTGAGAGAGGTTTCTCCTACATCCTGCTCTGTTCTGTGGATTCTTCAAGGCACCTCCCTGCTCGGCACGTCACCGGTGCATCTTACAGAAGGGTTTGTAAGAGTATTATTTTTGAAATTACGGGCTAATTTACTCTCCCCCCCCCGCCCAAATTAAAATTTGAGGTGCATCAGATGGCTAGATGGCCACCTGACAGCAATGCTGATTCTGTGAACTTCGGCAGATCAGGAGAGGGAGGGCAGGAAGGGTTGCATCAGTGCTTAGTTCTTGTGGCTCCTTCTTACATAGCCGGGTACGGCCAATCACCACTTTGGGGTCAGGAAGCAGTTTTCCCTAGGCCGGTTTTGCTAAGGATCCTGACAGCGTTTTTCCATCTTCTGGCCATGGAGAAAGTGTCACTGGGTGTGTGTGGGGGAAGGGGAGGTAGTCGTGAATTTCCTGCATTGTGCCCGGGGTTGGACTAGATGACCCTGGAGGTCCCTTCGAACTCTATGATTTCATTCTTATAGCTAAAAATGTTTTAAATAAGTGAGAATAAGAATTTCCTGCCCTCGTGAGAGCCTAACCACTGTTTCTGCAAGAGCCACTGAACAAAAGCGTGCAGGTTGCTTTGAGAACAGCAGACAACGCTACAACTTCCTTTTCCAAGGGCGATTCCGCATGGGGAGCAGTAGGGCTGATCTCATCACTCCGGATACAGACAGCCCACAGAACGACCTGACCTGACAAGAGGCCGACTGGAAGGTGGGCGAAGGCCAGAGCAAAACAGAGGCTCAACCGGCTGCCTCTTCTGTGGGTAGTTGCTTTGAGTTCACCGGCACTTTTTGTTTATTCGAATATACGTATGTGCCTTTGTCCACCATAATTAGCACTTAAGTGGAAAATGGAGGGGGATCATAGCAGTTCAGGTTTGCAACTGCTTACCCTCTCCTCTCCACGAGGATGGTTCTGTAAAGTTTTTAAATAACTAAAATGCCCCCATATACACTGAAGTGTCATAAGGCAGCAGAGCCAGTTTGGTGTAGTGGTTAAGAGCGGCAGGACTCTAATCTGGAGAGCCGGATTTGATTCCCCACTCCTCCATGTGAAGCCAGCTGGGTGACCTTGGGCTAGTCACGGTTCTCTGGAGCCCTCTCAGCCCCACCCACCTCACAGGGTGTTTTGTTGTGGGCATGATAATGGCATACTTTGTAAACCACTCTGAGTGGGCATTAAATTGTTCTGAAGGGCGGTAGATAAATCAAACATATCTGTCTGATTTGATGCTAAGTACCCATGTCAATGTGCTCAAATCTTTATTTCTGAAAAGAATAATCATTTTTACAAAATGAAGATCGCAAGTAGCAGTAGGCATATCTCAGTTATGGCATTCAAGTCTGTTTGGCACAAAATTTCCAGTTCCTTTAATATCACCCATACCCTGCTTGTAGTTCATCCCTTTCCAGAGTCTCTCTTCCTTCACTGACTGCCAAAGTTCAAACATCAACCTCACCCTCCTTTTTAACAGGGTGTTTTTCTTTGCCATGCTAATCTAGTATATAGATTTTACAACAACAGATGCCTTTTGGAGGAATAGAAAGGTTCCTAAGAAATGACTGCACACGGGCTGCGCTGGGCTTCACTTTTAACCTCCATTAAGCTGGGATACATAGAGAATCTCAGATAGACTACCTATCGCACAAATGCAGGCATGTGGCTTAAATGGAGTTAATTCTCCCTGTCACACAAAGTAGGACTCTAAACCAGAATTTAGTCTCCCAGGATTTCAAGCCTGGATTAACTACAATTAACCTGCACATTTATATTTGTACATCAGAGGTAAGAGAGTTTACTTTCTGATTTTCCAGTTACGAGTATGTGTGGACCCAGCAATAAGCTGGGTTCATGCATGGCAATGCTGGTTCTGTGAACCTTGGCAGATCACAAGGAGGAGGGCAGGAAGTTACACCAGTGCTTAGTTCTTGTGGCCTTTTCTTACACGCTCGGGGTAATGCCAATCGCCACATTGGCATCAGGAAGTAATTTTCCCCAGGTCAGTTTGGCCAGGGATCCTAGAGGTTGGACTGGAGGTCCCTTCCAACTCTATGTTTCTGTGATCCTGCCGTAATGCTATTTTTTTATTGTAGATCAATCCCTTGCCGTTTGCTTACACCTTTGCCAACTCCCACAACAGCACTGCGGATCACTTATCATCGTCCTCATAGTAACGCTGTTTGAGAGCTCGGTATTTCCGCAGGTAGTATAAAGCTTCCAGCTCTTTGATGACAAACTCCCCTCGAGCGATGAGCTCTTTAATTTTTTCTGGGTCTCGGACATCCTTGTTTTTCACAAAAGCTGCCTTCAGCCGGGTTCGAAAGTAGTCCGCTCCTTTCGGATACTCCTTTCCGAGATACAGCAACTGGAAAACACACACAAAGCATCGGACGTTACAGGCGTCCAGTAAGTTTCGTTTGTATCCCGTCCGTTACTACTTAGAACTTACATTTTTGTAAAGAGTCAATACTTCGTATCTTAAGGGATTGGCCATAATTCACGAGCATATCCTCTGCACTGGCATTTACCTGAAGAACAATCATTTTAACATTAGCCGTAAAGCATCAGGTTCTTGAAAGCTTATGCTACAATAAAGCTGGTTAGTCTTAAAGGTGTTACTGGCCTCTACTATTTTGCGACTACAGACTAGCACGGCTAACTCCTCTGGATCCATGCAAAAACCAGCTGGTTCAGAGAGTGGAATTTATGGCGTTATATCCCGTTGAGGTCCCCCTCCAATTCCGGCCCGCCCCAAGCTCCCCCCTCCAATCTCCAAGAGTTTCCAAACCCAAAGTTGGCAACCCTAGGACTCAGTTGGCAACTTTGCTTCTGCATCCTCCCTTACCTCTATAAAAGCAGGCAGAAAATAGCCAGGGAAACAATGAGAATAACTTATACTAGCTCCACCGCCTACACTCTCCAGCGCATCTGGAGGTTGGCAACCCTCCAGCCACTTTTGTACCTTTTCAGTCCTTAAACCATCAGCAGCTTCAAAACCTACCCAGACGTTTGAGGAAGTGGATGAGTAGTGCGCTTGCGCACGATGAAGAGGGCGGTAGCTGTTTCTCAGCCTTAGTGCAGCTGCGCAGAATTACGGGGTTATTGGAGCGGTCAATCGCTCGGCCGTTGGGAGGCCCGGGTATTAGAGAGGCTACTGCGCCTGCGTAGAATGCGAAGCCACGTGAGATGGGACGGCGTGTACGTCACAGAGGTAAGCAAATAGTGGTAGGGACTATTTTCGCTTCCGGATTCTGTTAGGCGATCTCCATTAGAGGGGCAAGAAGGAACGGGGGAAGCGGTGGGGAGCCTCTCCGTTCCCTTCCAAAGGACGCTACTATAAAATAATTAAATTTAAATAAAATAATAAAAAATAAAATAATGAAAAGTAAAATAAAAATTATAAAATTAAATGATTTAAACAATGAAAAATTAAAATAAAATCATAAAGAATAAAAAAATATTTTAAAGTAAAAGCAATAGAAATAATTTAAAATAAAATAATAAAAACGGACTCGGTTCAACTCCAAATCCTCAGGGCTCTCGGTTGCTTACCCACTCAGAGTATTCCTTTCAATTTGGAACCGGACGTGGAGATACATTTTAATCCTGCAGCTGCCCCTTTAGAGCCAATGTTTCGGTGACGAAATCCCAAGGAGAGTTCTGCCATGCACTGCGCCTGCGTAGCGGCGGAGCTGGTTGTCCTGGAAACCAGGGGCGGGAGGTGTAAACAACTTTCCAGCTGAGTTTGCCTGGGAAGCTTGGAGGAAGCGGCAAAATGGTGAGAAGGGAAGAAGGCCAAAGTTCTTTTTAGGGGGGGAGGGATTAGCCTAAATCTCTGCATGCAAATAGATATTAACTTCATGCCAGCTTCCATTCATATAACCTCTGCTGTCCTCAAACGCTTTTACAAAACCCACAGCATAATATTCCTGATGTGTTTTATAATTTTATTTTCTCTGAAATATGCAAATGTATCCCACATTTTTTGCATTCAGTTAATTATTTCTTCATGTAAGGATGGGGGATAATTTAAGGATAATTAATCTAGGGATTAATTTAGGGATAATTAACTAACAGTTTAGGGATCACGAATTAACCAATAATTAATGAATGCACTGTTTTATGCTCTTGAAAAGGAAGAAAAATTTAAATTCAAGTCCATCAATCTATATTAGGCTCTGGAGGTGGAACCTGGCCGTTAGTGAGGCATTGAGTTGCCAACCCCCAGGAGGGATTTGAAGCTCTCCTGGAATTAAAATTAATCTCTAGAATACAGAAATGAGTTCCCCTGGAGAAGATGGCTAATTTGGAGGGTGGATTCTATGGCATTATACTCCACTCAGGTCCCTCTCCTCCTCAAACCCTGCCCTCTCCAGGCTCCACCCCTCAAATCTCCAGGATTTCCCAACCTGGAGATGGCAACCCTACACTGGGGCATGTTAACAGTGGCTGGGATGGAAATAGGGTTGCCAGTCTCCAGGTGATAGCTGGAGATCTCCTGGAATTACAACTGATGTCCAGGCAACAGAGATCAGTTCCCCTGGAAAAAATGGCTGTTTTGGAGGGTGAACTCTATGGAATTATACCTCAATACCCCTCCCCAAACTCCACCCTCTTCTGGCTCCACCCCCAAAATCTCCAGGAATTTCCCAACCTGGACCTGGCAACCCTAGATGAAAAGGGCTTTGGAGCCTAACTAACATGAAGGCATAGCTGATTGCAGAAACTCCCAAGCTGATAAGATAATAGACTGCCCTGGAAGAACAGATTCCCCCATTCTGAGATTTTAATGCTCACACTGGAAAACCTGAGAAGCTCTGAAAATCATCTCACATCCTGAGATTTAGAATTTCTAGCAGTTAGATATATACGGTCTTATATTATATGATATTCTTCTTACTGAACATCAGTAGAAAGGATGCAATTTTTGTTTTCGTTAAACTGCCCAGGATCTGTGCAAAGCCCAAAGGGGGCTGCTGTACCTTTAACATCTGCAGATCAGGCAGAAATTCAACAGATGATGCTGATACTTCCCTGCATCTGCTTTGTTTCCTGTGAAAGATGCCCACACCTTCCACTTCAGTCGTTTTTCTGGTCCCCGTCCCATTTAGAAGCCTTTTCCCAATGTCATCCAAGGAAAGACAGCAAAACCCCATCTGCAAACACCGCTCTTTCTGTGAACTTTTTTGGCTTATAACTTTGGTGTCTCAGATCTTGGTGGTGGCGTCTGAAATAATTTCTAACTTTGACTTAATTTTATTCTGACTATTGCATTTCCTGACCTTTTTCTGTTCTTTTTCCTTGCAACATTTAGGGTCCAAAGAAAAAGGTATGTAGGTAGACTTGTAGTCTGACAGAGACAATTCGCTATAGATTAACTGTATTTATTGTACTTAAGGTTTTTGATGATAATTTCAGGTGAGTAGCCATGTTGGTCTGTAGTAGAAGAGCAAGATTCAGATCCAGTAGCTTAGTTTTAAATGAACAAATCCTTCGGTCTAGGAATCCAGAACTGCCTCAGACGAAGTTTCCCTCTGAGCTTCTTATTACACCATCCTGACTCCACATACACATCCTATGAGAGCAAAACACGTGACCTGCCTGACTTTATGGGACCCCAGAACTTTGTCTCCTCGCCTTCTCCCAGTGGGGAGAAGACCTGATCCTGACTGTAGTTTGTATTTTATAAGGTCTACCAATCTAATGGCATATTAGAAAGTTTAATTTTAAATAACTGTATTATAAAGGGAATGCAAGACTTGTAGCTGTAGTTGTAGTGTGTGTTTTTTATATGTTGTTCCTTCCCTTTCCCCTTGTTTTCCCTTTTTCCCTTTTGTAGTTTTTTGAGTTTAGTAATTAAAAAAAAAAATCTATTAAAAAAATTACTACTACTACTACTACAACATTCAATTTATCTACCGCCCTTCAGGACAAATTAACACCCACTCAGAGTGGTTTACAAAATGTGTTATTATTTTTCTCACAACAATCACCCCGTGAGGTGGGTGGGGCTGAGAGAGCTCTGAAAGAGCTGTGACTGACCCAAGGTCACCCAGCTGGCTTCAGGCGGAGGAGTGGGGAATCAAACCCAGCTCTCCAGATTAGAGTCCCGCCACTCTTAACCACTATACCAAACTGCCTCCCCACAAGTACACAGAAAAGCAACCAAAACTATCAAAACGTTGGGTTATCCTTTCTATCTATAAAAGAAAGCCAGAGTTTGAGGATTTAGAAAACATGTCCGAGGTGGGGGGGAGATACATCGCAGAGATTTATAAATTTATGCCATGTGCGGAGGAGGGAGGGGAGAGAGAGAATGAGAGGGAACGAGAACTTTTTCTTTCACCATACCAGAGTTTGGGATTGCCCTATGAAATGACAAGGTATTGAAATAATACTTATATCCCGCTGTATCTCACGGCAGCTGACACTCAAGGCACAAACAATGTAACAGTTCATCAACAAAGCGAAAACGGAATACAAGATATCTGACTTCTTGCTGGGCACCTGCACCCATATAAAATACTACAGACACATGGATGCCACAAGGCATTTTATTCACCTTATAACATATGTGAAGAAATGGCATTCCTGTATTATATACATGGGTGTAGTCCTGTTATCCTACACTCATCACCAGGGCAGAGGATCATAAAACAGAAGGCGTTTGCATGGTGCCATTTAGAATATGTGACTTCTTTTATGCCAGGAAAGATTGATTCAGCCATGGTTAAAATTAACAGTGGTACTTTGATGTAAAAAAAAAGTGAGACATAGATGCTGTATTATTGTTTTCTTATGGTTATTTTCTTACATTTTTCAGTTTTGTATAGGATAATGTCATTATGCAAACATTGGCTTGCAGGAAGATAAATACATTAAGCTCTGGTTATGCTCTCTCTCTCTCTCTCTCTCTCTCTCTCTCTCTCTCTCTCTCTCTCTCTTTTTAAATGTAATCTAAATACATTTCCATTTTTAATTTATAACTTGTCTTCAGTCTGCCAAAAGCAGCGGCAAATCGAAACCCAGCAAAGCTGAACGGCTGAGGATGCAGAGAGAGGAGGAGGAGAGAAGGCTCTTTGAGGAACGTAAGGTGCATTTCATGTCATCATCAATTAGTAGAAGGAATCCTGTCCCTTGGACTGTGATCATCTTACTGGGGGTGGGGAGGGGAATCCTACCACTTTGCTCAGCTAAGCACGGTGCCTTCCTCTAGTGAACGCACACACAAAAACTCATGAAGGTGCTGTATGCTGAGTCAGTCCATCGGTCCATCAAGGTCAGTATTGTCTACTCTGACAGGCAGCAGCTCTCCAGGGTCACACGTGAAGCTGCCTTATACGGAATCAGACCCTTGGTCCATCAAGGTCAGTGTTGTCTACTCTGACTGGCAGCAGCTCTCCAGGGTCACACGTGAAGCTGCCTTATACGGAATCAGACCCTGGGTCCATCAGGGTCAGTATTGTCTACTCAGACTGGCAGCAGCTCTCCAGGGTCACACGTGAAGCTGCCTTATACTGAATCATACCCTGGGTCCATCAAGGTCAGTGTTGTCTACTCTGACCGGCAGCAGCTCTCCAGGGTCACACATGAAGCTGCCTTATACTGAATCAGACCCTTGGTCCATCAAGGTCAGTATTGTCTACTCTGACTGGCAGCAGCTCTCCAGGGTCACACATGAAGCTGCCTTATGCTGAATCAGACCCTGGGTCCATCAAGGTCTGTATTGTCTACTCTGACTGGCAGCAGCTCTCCAGGGTCACACATGAAGCTGCCTTATACTGAATCAGACCCTTGGTCCATCAAGGTCAGTATTGTCTACTCTGACTGGCAGCAGCTCTCCAGGGTCACACATGAAGCTGCCTTATACTGAATCAGACCCTGGGTCCATCAAGGTCTGTATTGTCTACTCTGACTGGCAGCAGCTCTCCAGGGTCACACATGAAGCTGCCTTATGCTGAATCAGACCCTGGGTCCATCAAGGTCAGTATTGTCTACTCTGACTGGCAGCAGCTCTCCAGGGTCACACATGAAGCTGCCTTATACTGAATCAGACCCTTGGTCCATCAAGGTCAGTATTGTCTACTCTGACTGGCAGCAGCTCTCCAGGGTCACACATGAAGCTGCCTTATGCTGAATCAGACCCTGGGTCCATCAAGGTCAGTATTGTCTACTCTGACTGGCAGCAGCTCTCCAGGGTCACACATGAAGCTGCCTTATACTGAATCAGACCCTTGGTCCATCAAGGTCTGTATTGTCTACTCTGACTGGCAGCAGCTCTCCAGGGTCACACATGAAGCTGCCTTATGCTGAATCAGACCCTTGGTCCATCAAGGTCAGTATTGTCTACTCTGACTGGCAGCAGCTCTCCAGGGTCACACATGAAGCTGCCTTATGCTGAATCAGACCCTGGGTCCATCAAGGTCTGTATTGTCTACTCTGACTGGCAGCAGCTCTCCAAGGTCACAGGCAGAGGCCTTTATTAGTTCATTTTGTATTTATGTTATTTAGTCTGCCTTTTTCACTGAGACTCAAGGTGGATTACATAGTGTAAGTAAATACTTACACTGGGATATTCAAAAAACATACAACGGTATGGATTACAATTTTTTTTTTAAAAAAAGCCGAAATCCAATACAGAGCTGAAACAAAACATAAGCAATTTAATATGACATATTAAACAATGCAGAAACTACCCAGTAGGAGCAAACTTACAGCAACTGACAGTATGCAGTAGTGTAGTCTACAGTCCTGATCTCTTTATCAATGCATCTCTCTGAACCAGTGATGAAGAAAACAGGAAACTGGCTGTCTTAGCCCCTCCATCTGTTGTTTACAGTGGCCATTTCCACACTACTCACCTTCAATCAGAAAGCCGCGCAACGTTGCGAACAAAACCTAGAAGATAGTTTTTTCTCATGCGAGTTTTGTGCAATGTCGTACAAAACTCATGTGAGAAAATGCTGTCTTCCGGGTTTTGTTCGCAACGTTCTGCGGCGTTCCGATTGAAGGTGAGTAGTGTGGAAATGGCCATAGTGTGGTTTTTTACTGCAACAGCCGATAGCAGCACCTACATAAATCAGTATGGGGAGGTTGGAGGGGGTTTTTTTGGACTGTTAATTTTGGAGGTTATGCAGCAATGATAATTTTATTTATTCATTTGAGTTAATGGTGGCATTCAGTTGCCCATGTTGGTTTAGCTGCTTCATTTCACCACCTCATTGACAATTTTTGCTTTCCCAGAGGAGGCCCGCTTAAGGGCTGAGAGAGAAGAAGCCGAAAGACGTGAAAGGGAACGGATTGAAAGAGAGAAGACGGAACGATTGGAGGCCAAAGTGAGTTCACGCACACCTCACAAACACTTGGTGAAAGCTTTGTCCACCTGGTTACTGAACTTCTCTAACCTAGATACCTGCTGATTAAGAGAATGCCATTGGCATCTTATTTATTTCCATACCTGCAACCAGGGCTTTTTTTCAGCAGGAACGTGGGGGGGACGGAGTTCCAGAACCTCTTGAAAATGGTCACATGGCTGGTGGCCCCGCCCCCTGATCTCCAGACAGAGGGGAGCTTAGATTGCTCTCTGCTCCGTACAACACAGAGGACAATCTCAACTCCCCTCTGTCTGGAGATCGGGGGCGGGGGGGGGGCACCAGCCATGTGACCATTTTCTCTGAGGGCAACCCACTGAGTTCCACCACCTCTTTTCCCAGAAAAAAAGCCCTGCCTGCAACAGATTGGGTTTTTTTGGCAAAATAGTTACTTGTCCGTTAATTTTGACCAACCAAGCAGGCAGGAGACTGCAGCACAAATGGCATTTTAATCTTGCTGTTAAGTGTTCAGAATAAAGTAAAATAACATCCCGTTTCCCTGGTTGTGTTCTGTACAGGATCAAGAGCGCAGAGGGCTTGAAATGGCTGAACTTAGCGTCCTAGAAGAAAATTTTTTGATTGCTTCCCAGTGGAAAGCGGATTTTAGAGTCTCTGCTAAGGTAAACTTCATTTACAACTCATCCTGGGTGAATAGCAGTATGGTGTAGTGTTAGAGTGTTGGACTAGGATCTGGGAAACCCAGGTTTGAATCCCTGCTCTGCCATGGAAGCTTGCTGGGTGACTTCGGGCCAGCCACACACTCTCAGCCTAAACTACCTTCAGGGTTGTTGTGAGGATAAAATGGAGCAGAGGAGAATGATTTAAGCCATTTCGGGTCCCCATTGGGGAGACAGTAAATATTAAATAAAAAATAACAGCTGTTGTTATTACTATATGTAATAGTGGCAGGCTTTGCGTCAAACATAAAAGCAGGTGACCCACAGGCAAGATAAGATTTTCTATATATTGGGGAGCTTTCCGGGAATGGTTAAAAATATCACTTTGTAAATTCACTGAAAAGAAAAACAAGCCAGAAGCGATCTGGTAAGGACCGAGCATGAGCTAGGAGGTTTAGAATATTGACCAGCTGAGTTAACGGGAAAGAAACATATGGAGAAGGGGAAGAGAGATCATATAGGATCCTTGAAGACAAGATTTGAATGTGTGATGGGGAAATTTGCACATTGGTCTTTTCACCTCTTCTGCACGTCTCATTCCCCTGTGTTGGGATTATATATTTATATATTGGTTTAGTTTAGTTTAGTAACTTAGCAGAGTAACATAGCAGAGCAATTTAGTCAGAAGTGTTTAAACCCTTACAAACGTGCATTAATTAATCCTCGGACAAAATTCATAGAAAGATAGAACTTACAGTTTATTGTAGCAGATTTCTTCCATAGCAAAATCTTCTGGTAATAAGGAAAGATCCTAATCTAAAGAGTTACATTCCCTAGTCTAATGCCACGGCCTGGAACTAGGCAGCGAGGCTGGAAGTGGGTCTGTGGACATAAAGAAGGGCTCCATAAGGAGCATGGTGGCTTTACATCTTTTCTCTTTGCAAGACCATGAGGGAAGGTGTGAAATTTCCCAAGAGGCACAGAGGCAAGAGAGGAGTCAGTAGGCGTTCCCACCTTAGACAAGAGAGTGGCAGATTGCTAGACTTACACATTACATTCAAAGAGACATGCCAGTGTCCAAAGGCAGGCTGAGTCGTCTATTCCAACACCATGTGCAACTCGTTTCTCCACCTAGTAGAAAACTTAAGATCAGCTTCAGGTTCCTCAACAAACATAGGAATCCATAAAATATGTGAAAGGCTGGAGTTCTCATGCTGCTTTCCACTATGTAATTATAATGGTGGTAAAAGTGGAGTACCTCCCTAGAAGTTGAACGATGGTATGAACCACCCAAAGTGACAAGCATTGGAGGACAATAATGATTATGCCTCATTCCATGAGGGCGTTGCATTCCATGTTTCGGGAATTAAATGTTTCTGGAAGAAGGGCAGGAAGTGGAGATGTGGTGGCTGCTTTGGCCATTCTTCCCTAAGTCCAGTTACGCCTTAAGGAAAGGTCCAAAGAACAGATTAGATTTGCAACAGTTGGAGAAGCGCTTTGTGTAGAAGACCGTAAACCGGGTTCAACTGTGTCTCCACCTCTTTCCTTCTGCCATGTGTATTTTGTATCTTATTTCTTGCTAGTGGAATCACTACACGAGCTGCGACGGGAGTCCAGACCCAACTGTTCCCCAAGAAATTAATACGTTCATGAGCTTGTGGCTAGAAGATAAAAACAACGATATTCAGGTTGTGATGGAGAAGGGAAAGAAGGTGCTGGAGGTAAGTCTTTGCAGTAATTTCCCACAATATTCGCTCTGTATCACTCGTTTTCCAAATGGCCGATAGTGGGGGGGAAAGTCTGAGAGGATTTGTCCTGGAATGGCTGGGGGGTGCTATTTGCCCGGTTGATGGGGTACGTCAAGGTTTCCCAGTGGGGAAAATAGTGGCCCCTTTTGTCTGTTTTATGGGAAATGATAACTTAAGCCCCTCTACGTGTATGCTGTCGTTCTCATCCAAATTGGGCACCCATGTCTCTGAGAGTAAGTTCTTATCACAGAACTTGTACCATACATTTTATTCCATGGATCTGAGGAAGTTCCAGGGCTATCAGAAACTGCAAATCAGTACTCTACTGGTTCGAATCCCGCTACTGCCATGAGCTCAGTAGGTAGCCTTGGGTAAGCCACTCCTCTTATCCCCAGCTCCCCAGCTGTATTTTGGGGATAATAATAACACTATCTTGTTCACCGCTCTGGGTGAGGCACTAATCTGTCTAGAAGAGCAGTATATAAACACAGTTATTATTATTATTTCAGCCTTCCAGGACATTCATTACCAGATATAAATATTTCAAAAGGAGACACAGCAAGAAAATGCGGAGCTGGAGTGGATCCAACCAGCTTATTCACTCACTCTCACCCAGTGTCCCTCTTTACTACAGCCCCCTGTCTCACGTAGCTTTTGTCCATAAAAGTCACATGATCTCCAACATAACCCTTGTTGGCAGTCCAAAGGAGACCCTTCCTGCCTTTTTTATCAGCAAAAAGTTGTTTGGGTCCACCCCCATATGCAGATACAATACTATGAAACTTGCATGCACTAGGGACATGCAATGATTAACTCATTGGTGGTGGAAAGTACCATCAAGTTGCAGCTGGCTTATGGCGACCCCATAGGGTTTTCAAGGCAAGAGGCGAAGGGTGGTTTGCCATCGCCTGCCTCTCCATAGTGACCCTGGTCTGTCTTGGTGGTCTCCCATCCAAGTACTAACCAGGGCTGACCCTGCTTAGCTTCCTAGATCTAACAAAATTGGGCTGGCCTGGGCTATGCAGATTAGAATGTTTAGCTTAATACAAACAGTAATCGTTCTTCCTTCCAAGTTCATACGCACTGTTCAGATTTTTCGTACTTTGCTAATTTACCGATCGTTCGGAAAGGTCATTATCCTCTCTGTGTGGATTATTTACTCCTTTTGACTGGACTTTGTATTCGTCTGCGTGCTGCAGCGTAACACTCCTTTTCTAGGAAACTAGTCCTTCCGGTCTCCTTTTGCAGTGACCACGCGCAGGTATTTGTAGCCTTGGGTATAAATCTTTCTGCCAACAGATCGTATCATGTGTCCGACGAAGTGGGCTATGGCTCACAAAAGCTAATGCCACAATAAGTTAGTCTTTAAACCATTGCAAGACTTTACTATTTTGGAAGGAGAAGATAACATGAAAATATATATTATTTTCATGAAATGTCCCTTTCTGGCTTCTTCACTGTCTGTGTGTCTTTTGAGATATAATGGCCAGAAGCCAATGTGACCCTGTCAGAAGCCCACAGCGATCAAATAAATACTTATAGTGAAATTCTAAGCAGAGTTACTCCAGCCTAAGTCCATTGATTTCAGTGGACTTAGGCTGGGGTAACTCTGTTTAGGATTACACTATTAGATTATTTTTAGGGCTTTGGACAAGACTATGGCCCTTTTCACACTACTGACCTGCTCCCGGAACGTTGCGAAATATCACGGAAAAAAACCAGAAGATAGCGTCTTCTCGCAAGAGTTTTGCGCAACATCGCACAAAACTCTCACGAGAAGATGCTATCTTTCGCGTTTTTTGCGTGATATTTCGCAACGTTCCGGGAGCAGGTAAGTAGTGTGAAAAGGGCCTATGTGAGATCATTTTAGTTTCTGTTGGAATCTGTTTGATCATTTCAATTTTTGCCCGCGTTTTGAGTAGAAACGGCAGTTTAGAAGTATTTAAATAGATACGTTTCGGAGAAGCACTGATGGGAGTCTGTTGCAACCAAGAACAACGAAGAGGTGCACAGTGCCGTCCGAAACTGAGCCATGCCCTTCTAAGTCCATTGGCTTCAGTGGCCTTAAAAGGGGGTAGCTCTCCTTTGGTTGGCACTGCTAAAAGACTTCCTGTGTCGTAAGTTTCTGTAAGCTTCACCCATTTTGTCAGATGCACGAAGTGTTACACTCAGTTGGAAGCATATAAATATATGAGTTGGAACAAATACCAGCAGGATGCAAGGGGCAAGGGAATCAATCCCGATCTGGGAAAGTTACATCACTGTGCAGAACTCCTAGGAAAACAAGATCCGGTGGAAAACCCCCGTAAGAGTGGGCACGGGCAGCTCCCAATAGCTGAGGAATTAGCAAAGGAGAGTGAATAGCATGCATAAACCTCAAATAAGGGCATTTATTTTCTGCAGTGAGCTAGCCACCACCAGTCCCTGTTGAGACCAAGAGCCTCGCTACAAGTGACATCTTACACGCGAACGGCACTTGATCATTTTCGCAAGTCTTTCTGGGAATTGAAGTTCCTCTCCTCCACCCCTTTTCTTTCTGTTCCTTCCCCTCTCTGTTAGAATGCCTGCCTGAAGAGACGGAGAAAGCCTACGATAGCAGCTTTTGCAAATCGTCTTGCTGGGGGGTGGGGGATGCTCTGGAGAAAGCTGACATGTCGGTGAAGTCCTAGTGTCCTTTCAGTGATCTTTGGGGGTGGGCAGCTGCAACTTTGCTAATCGTCTTGCTGGGGGGGAGATGCTCTGGAGAAAGCTGAGGAAGTCGCAGCAGCCCACCCCCAAAGATCATTGAGAGCAGGCTTGTGACTGGAGGAGCGATTTGCAAAAGCAGGCTTTCTCCGTCTCTTCAGTCAGCCATTCTAACAGAGAGGGGAAGGAACAGAAGGAAAAGGGGTGGGGGAGAGGGACTTCAATTCCCAGAAAGACTTGCGAAAATGATCAAGTGCCGTTCGCGTGTAAGATGTCACTTGTAGCGAGGCTTCAAGTCTGGTTGTGTCCAATCAGTATATGATTTCTAATTCAGCCACTCTCCTAATTCCTGACCTTTCCTAACCTATAGGACCGCCTCTCACCATATGTTCCCCAGAGGGTGCTCCACTCAGCAAATACTGGTGATCCCTGCCCCCAAGGAGGTTTACTTTGCCTCGACTAAGACCAGGGCCTTCTTGGTCCTGGCACCAACCTGGTGGAACTCTCTCTCTGTGGAGACTGAGGCCCAGCAGGACTTGTTATCATTCCACCAGGCCTGTAAGACAGAGATGTTCCACCAGGCATATGGTGGCTGAGGTGGGCAAGCCACTAAATGCCCGTAAGGGGCGGATATGTGCCTCTGGTTCTGCTACCTTTATCAATCGGCCACTCTGCCCCACAGATTTTTTGATACTGGAGGGTTGTGCAATATGTGTGCTGCTGTTTAAATGAATTTTATGTCTTTTAGTTAATCCAGAAGTTACAGTTTTGCATAATGGACACGCCTTATGAAGAGCTGACTCCGGATGACTTGGCGCAACACCAGAACACCATTCAAAAACTGCAGGCTCTCCTTCATCAGAAATATAACGCGGCAACAGAACAACTGCTGAAGGTAAACAGCTGCTCAGTTGTATTTCATGGTCTCAGTGTACAGTTCGCCTTTAGGAATCATTAATACATGGAATTTTTTAAGACACAGGCTGGTTCAAGGTGTTTTGCTGTCCCCAGCAAGGTGCACTCATCCCCTCCGGAGCCTGTACTGTGTCTGACTGGTTCCAAGTCTCCTGGCTTGGACTCGGCCAATCGCAGCCTAGGCCCTGAACTGCCAACACTGGAGGGTAGGGAGACACTGAAAGCGATGAGATCTCATGAAACAGGTGTTGGAGAATGCCTTTAAGTCAGAGCTGATTTATGGTGACCCCTGGTGGTGTTTTCAAAGCAAGAGACTAACAGAGGTGGTTTGTCCTTGCCTGCCTCTGCAATCCTGGTCTTCATTGGAGGTCTCCCATCCAATTACTAACCAAGGCTGACCCTGCTTAGCTTCCAAGATCTAACAAGATCAGGTTCACCTGGACTATCCAGGTCAGGGCCATGAGACAGGCAAGTTTGCCTAAATCTTACAGGCAGAAAGGGCAGAATCCAACACCAGGATGCCATTTTCAGTGTCAGCTCTGTGTTGCGAGCAGTCTGTATTCCTACCCAAATTGAATGTGTGCTACTTGTACTTGGCTTAATACTTCCCTTTGTTTTGATGCTCCTCGTAGCAGGCTAGCAGTTACGCCGAATCCGAGAGTGGAAACATGGAGGTGGTCATTAAAGCGACTAATATCACGTTGTGCATTTGGGCGAATCTCAAGAAGAACCCAAGGTACAGCGTTCAAGTCGGTGGCCCTCTCGGGGCCTTTTCATGCGCCACCTTTGTGGTGTGAGAATCGCTTTGGTGTTTCGGTTCTGACACAATCTGATAATGTTCATAAAGAGGGACTGTTTGGGTAGGATAATACTGTTGGGTGTGGTGCCTTGGTGATGTCATTGGGGCAGCCAATCAACACTTCCCACAGCTGCTTTCCGCTTCAAACGTACAGCAGTGCCGCCGCCACCCCCCGCCCAAAGACTTGACTCTGGAGAGAATTGGGTACATTTGGGCAATTTTAATTCATTGCTGTGCCCGGGCAGAATAATGTTTAGAGCAATTGACTAGGATCTTGGGAGACTCAGGTTCGAATCCCCACTCTGCCATGGAAGATCACTGGAGGGACTGTAGGCCAGTCAGTCACTCTCTCTCAGCCTAACCTACCTCACAAGTTCGTATGTAGTGAGGGGAGAATGGAAGAGGGGACGGTAACATCCACTGCCCTGGAGGCAGAGCAGGATGAAAAAGTACTAAATACATAAAACATGTTTGATGCATTTTTGCATTTTAATGTCATTTCCATTGCGTTCAAACTTTCTACCATTAGATGACTTTTGGTTAGTTTTTTCCGCCCTTGATAATGAAAGTTCCTGCACGTTTCCTACGAAATGTCTGTGCAATGCGAGTCATTCATGAGATTGTTCTAGTTTTCGCATTCAGGCCATGTGGGTTGCTGGCTTTGCTCATAACTCACTCGAGCTGAGTGTATGTGCCTTAGAACACATCCAACATTCACTGTGCAGGCAGATAGTTCAAAATTAGTACTGATCTGCTGATTAAGGAGCTGTCCCCAAAATCTTTGGAGGTCCCCCACAAATGCATTTGAAAACTGCAGAGTAGCCAGGTAGATTTCCCAGGAAACCTGCTGGAAGAATTTTTGAGGCCCTCAATCAATTTAACATGTTTATTTCTCTTATATTTGCAACACAGTCCTATGCAGAGGTATGCCCCTCTAAACTCCTTATATTCCCTGGATTTAAAAAGGGTGCAAATCTGATTAAGATTGCATTGGAAGTCAACAAAACTTTTTAAAAGCATGCCATTTTAATTTTATGGAGCGTATAAGTATCCTGATTTTTTTTCACTCGAAAGTAGTAGGACTAAAATATTTGATTAGGGGGGAAACAATACAGCGTGCTTTATGTTGTTTAAATGGTGCAGGTGTGCTTCTTAGTGATTGTTAACCTGAAAAAAGGTTAATTGCAACTTTGAACCTATCTGCCTGACTGGACCCCTTTCTTCCTCTTCCAAAATAATAGCTTTCAAAGGGGATTAGACAGAGTTGTGGAGGATAGGTCTACCAGTGGCTAATAGCCATGTGGACTAAAGAGAACCTCCACATTTCAGATTTGCTTGCAGGCAACTTTAGGGGAAGGCCTCGGTCTCTACACCCTGGCCATTTTCATATGTCTCTTTACCCTCAAGCAAAATTGCATAAAACTCATGGAGCGACAGCATCTTCATGGCACGATTTCTGATGTCATAATGCCACGGAATGGAATCATGATGGGAAATCATGCCATGAAGATGATGTCGTACCGTGAGTTTTGCGCAATTTTATGCAAGGGTAAAGATGTGTGAAAACGGCCCCTGTTGTTGGCCCTCCATAGCAACTGGTTGGCCACTGTGTTGGACTAGATGGGCCGTTGGTCTGATCCAGCAAGGCTGTTCTCGTTTTCTTATTGTTTTGTTTCAATTCCTTCCCACCAGGTTCAGAACCCAAATATTTCGAGACGAAAGTCGGAATCCAACAAACGGCTTTGACCTCCCCAAACCACTGACCGTTTGCGACATTGCGGTTCGCATCTTACACACTCATTATGACCACTTATCCCCCTTAGAGTCTTTCCCCATAGAGCGCCCAAGGCTGGATTTTCTGGGAGTCAGTCCAGCAGCCGGTCCTTCCCTTCCTGTGACCCCAGAGGCAAAGGAAGGAGAAGGGGATCAAAAGATGGCTGAAGAGGCAGGGTTGGAAACCCACCCTGGGCAACCCACACAGCCAGCAAAGGTAAGGCAGGATAGAGGGAAAGGAACACATTTAGTATAGCTTAAGTGACCAATTTGTGACCCTCCACTGAACATTTGGTAATATGCAAATATTGTTGATTAATCTGATAGAACCCTTGATGTGTCTGAGGGCCCTAGTTAATACTCATCATCAGTGTTAAATGCTAATTTTAGGCATGGGTTAGGGAGGAGGGATTGGTCTTAGTCCTCTTGGCATGGCTTGGGCTTATACTGAATTTATTTATTTATTTTATTTTATCAAATTTATATCCTGCCCTACCCATGAATGGGCTCAGGGTGGCTAACAACCTATATTATACAATTTAAACCATATACATATCTTAAAAAACATGAAAACAATACAAACAACTGGCACCATGATCAACTCAGGCTATAATAATAATTTGCCCGAAAGGAAGTGGACCTTGAATGTAATACGACCTCCCTAAAAAAATTGTTATGCACAAAAAATTTTGTATTACTGTACATACTTGTAATTTGTATGCGATTCTAAAACAATGCGGCTGTTTTCTTGATAGCACACCTGGGGAAAAACTCTAGTCCTCATTTTGGTTAAATACAGGCCGTTTTCACATGCCCCCGTAACCTTCCGGAACATCGCGCAAAACTCATGGCACGAAGTGTCTCCCTAGCGTGATTTCCCGTCACAATCTCATTTAATGGTGCGATGATGTCAGAAATCGCGCCATTAAATGGGATCGTGATGGGAAATTGCGCTAGGAAGACGTTCATGCCGTGAGTTTTGAGTGATTTTCTGGAGGTTATGGGCATATGAAAATGGCCACAGTATGGTCCAAACTAAAGTATGACAGTTTCCTTCTGACTGTCATGAGGATACCACCACCATTTTAGAGTCATTTAAAAATACTGGAGTGCAGCCCTTGTACCCCTACATCTTTTTCAAGTGCTGAAATAGCCATGGCAGTAGGAGGAGTGGCTGTTTGGGCACTTGATAAGGTGTGGGAAAGAGTGAGGGGGACAAAACAGCAGGGCTCATTTCGGGGGGGAATGCACAGGAACGCAGTTCCGGCAGTTCCCCAAAGAGGCCACATGTCAGGTGACCTTGTCCTGACCCTCGGCCATCTTGGACCCGTTTCAGCCTGAACTGGGGCCAAAACGGCCCAGATCGGGCCTCTGACAGGTGGTGGATCACTCTGCCACTCAGCAGCAGCCCGATCGTGAACATTTTGGGCCCCCTTTCAGCGATTTTCAGCCCCTTTTTGCCGTTTTGGGCCCAATTTCGGCCCTGAATAGCCAGGATTGGGTCCAAAACAGCCAGGATAGGTGATGTCAGGGGGTGTGGCATATACAAATCAGTTATGCTAATGACCCACTGCCAGTGATGGCAAGGGGTGTGACATATGCTAATATGCTAATGAGTTATGCTAATCAATTCCTCCAGCTCTTTTTCTACGACAAAAATAGACAAAACTGGACAAAAGTACTTCAGCTTGCTGTGCTGCTGTCCAATCAAGACTGGGCTCTTGCAGCATTTTTAAATGATTATAAAATGGCGGTGGCATCCTTGCGGCGGCTGTGAAGACACCGTTGTATCTAGATTGGCCCTGTGCAAGAGTCCCTCTGTCCCATCTTGTGTCGCTCTGTTTTTGCACGGGTCCAGTTTGTGTCTGCTGAATTCCTAAATTCTATTGCCATCTGCCGTAGCAAAGAAAAAGAGGCAGGGCCCGAATAGCTAGCGAACAAACAAACAAAAAATAAAAATAGCAATTTTAAATAGCAATGAAATCATATTTCTGTATCTGACTCGTGCAAGGCCACATGGGCCGTGGCTGCATGAATGCAAGGTAACAAGTCTCTTGCAGTACCTGTACAAAGAAGGCCTGTTTAATGTCACTCTTAATGCCTTTTTTATGTGTGCTTTTGCTTGTGCTTTCTACCTAGACACACAAAAGCGCCCTTAACGTCCAAGAAAGGAAAAATACAATTGTGGATGAAATCCCAATAGAGGTCTACGAGAAAAAATCCATGATCTTGCATTCTGTTTCCAGAGGTATCGGGCTCCCTATACGGTTGGATCATAGCTAACAGCATTCACTGAAAATCTGAAGACCTGTTCTGTCCCCTACCATGTGTATGGAAAGGATCCCCCTTAGGGCAGGGGTCCTCAAACTTATTGAGCCTGCAAGTACTTTTGGAATTTGGAGAAAGGGTAGGGGGCACCAAACAACAAAACAATTGCTGGGGGTATGTAGATATAACCTTCCCCATACATTAAAAAAAAGTTTACTAAAATGATCCAGGTGGGTGGGCAGGGGAAGCAGAAGATTTTAGATTTTGTAAGGAGGGGAGAACAATTTCAGGTATTAGAGTAATTGTCCGAGCATACTAATACTTATGCAGTTGAAAGCAATTGTAATGTAAGGGTTTGTGGGACTGGGGTCTCTGCTAGGGGAATCCAGTTGCAATAATATTGGGGAGTCCATAAGTATGTGCGCCATGGATTTCATTGGGTGAGTATCATCATCAGGGCTCATTTCGAGGAGGAACGTGCAGGAACGCAGTTCCAAAGAGGTCACATGTCAGGTGGCCCCGCCCACCTGACCTCGGCCATTTTGGGCCCGTTTCAGCCTGAGGTGGGGCCGAAATGGCCCGCATCGGGCCTCTGACGAGTGGTGGATCACTCTCCCACTCAGCAGCAGCCTGATCCTGACCATTTTGGGCCCCTTTTCGGCCATTTTCAGCCCCTTTTTGCCATTTTGGGCCCAATTTTGGCCCTGAATGGCCAGGATTGGGTCTAAAACAGCCAGGATAGGTGATGTCAGGGGGTGTGGCATATGCAAATCAGTTATGCCAATGACACACTTCCAGAGATGGCAAGGGGTGTGGCCTATGCTAATAAATTATGCTAATGAATTATGTTAATGAGTTCCTCCAGCGCTTTTTCTACGAAATGACTCCTGATCATCATTATCATAAGCTTTATTGTGATAGCTCACAGCCTTAGCAATTGATGTCAACAACATTAGGATTATAATACAATGATCACGGTAACAGTAAAAACTCTAGTATACCTTATAATTATATAACAAAATCACAACAAGTTTAAACTATAAACAGCATCGATTCAAGCAATTCAGTCAGATGGTTGGCAACATGGGGTGGGTATGTGAAAAGACATTCTAGATAGGGCATATGCTCGGATGGTGCGGTGGTGCCGTGCTATGAACTCAGGAGCCTGTGGCCTGTGAAGCTGCAGCTACAATTATATAATTAGTACCATAAACTGGGAATGATGCTTAATAGCCCTGAAGCCTGCTCAACTACTGGGCAAGGGTTTTAAATCGGACCCTCTCACATTTTTGTTGTCATTTAGCTCGGTTATCTGCACTGCGGATCCCTGACGTCGGAGAGGAGCTACTGCTGGAAGACTATATTGTGGATTTGCACCAGTTCATGCCCGTGGGGGGCGTGTATCATTTCGATGCCCTGAAGCTTCCACCCCAAGCCAAGCACGTTAAAGGGTGGACCATGGTGGAGGTAATTTCCGTCCTTGAAAAACGTCAGACATTTAGGAAAGTGCTTATTTTGCTTGTTAAATGGGAATGACTCCCTAAGTGTTGAGGTTTGTAGCAAATGGCCAAGCTTTCCTCCAACAGAGTCATTGGCTATAGTTCTTAGTGGTTCACAAGATGGGAAAGCAGGTTGGCAGCTCTACGGGACACAGATATTCCGTCCAATAACAGATCCAGAGGAGTTAGCCATGTTAGTCTGTAGTCACAAAATAGTAGAGTCCTGTAGCACCTTTAAGACTAACCGACTTTATTGTAGCATAAGCTTTCGAGAGCCACAGCTCTCTTCGTCAGATGCATCCCATAACAATAATCATCTTGGTTTCTGAGCTCAGCTGTCCATAGACACACTGGAGTGGATCCATCCTCCAAGGATCCTTATTTTTCAGTGTAAGGAGCCTTCCTCCAACTTGACTCTTCCTCCAACAGAAGAGCCACTCAATTTGGAGGAAGGCTCCGTAGGTGGGAGAAAGGCTTCAAACTTTGCTCAGTGAAGTAAGAGGTGCCTGGTTTATAAATGTTTTTCAGCAGCTGAACATTTTTCAGAGCCAGTTTGGTGTAGTGGTTAAGAGTGGCGGGACTCTAATCTGGAGAGCTGGGTTTGATTCCCCCTTCCTCCGCTTGAAGCCAGCTAGGTGACCTTGGCTCAGTCACAGCTCTCTCAGAGCGCTCTCAGCCCCACCCACCTCACAAGGTGATTGTTGTGGGGATAATAACAACACACTTTGTAAACCACTCTGAGTGGGCATTAAGTTGTCCTGAAGGGCGGTGTATAAATCAAATGTTGTTGTTGTTGTTGTTGTTATTATTATTATTATTAAGTGTACTGTGTTTGAACTAAAGAGTTTATCAGCCGAAGCTCTGCCTAGGTCCACTCAATCCACAGTTTCAACATGTCCACCAGGACGTGCTAATTGGCTAGAGTTCCCAGGTTCAGGATGGGAAATTCCTGGAGATTGGGGGGCGGGGGGGGGGGATGGAGCCTCAGGAAGGCGGGGCTTAGAGAGGGGAGGGACCTCGTCTGGGTACAATGCCATGGAATCCACCTTCCAAGACAGCCGTTTTCTCCAGGGGAACTGATTTGTGTCACCTGGAGAACAGTTGTAATTATGGGAGCGCTCCAACTACCACCTGGAGGTTGTCAACCCTATAATTATAAGGCTCTGCCAGGGGATTCTCCTAGACTACTTCCCTTCATGAATGAGTTAAAGGTCTTTATTAAGAGATTAGCACCCTTAGAGCACAACGGAAAGCAATTGCCAGGAATACCGGAGCAAGGCCTGGTGGGCTAGTTATACCCTCCTCTCTCCTCCCCTTTTTTTGAGCAGAAGTCCGTTAGTCTTGGTGCGCGGTTTCTCGCGGGAAAGCTAGAAGGCGGAAGTGATGCAAGCACCAAGGCCCCAAGGTCCCCAGGAGCCTCGAGCTCCATCCACCCCCACACCCATAGATAAGACAGCCGAGTGCAGGATAGCGATAGCAGAGAAAATAGCAAAAGAACGGCAGAACTGCAAGCTGTCTATCCCCCCCATCCCCCAAAGTAAAAGACATCACTGAGCATGGCAGGCAGGTCTCAGGTGACCTTAATTGGCCTTCAGGTGAGCCAAATTCTCTAGGAATGCTCTAGTAAAATAAACGAGGAGTCAGGAATGAAAGGGAAGTAACAAACAGGGAAAAGCCGTGTGTGTGCTTTCCTCTTCTTGCTGTAGGTGCTGGACACCGGTTTGGAAACCTGTAACTACATCGGACTGTGTGAAGAAGGAGAGGACACCTCGCTCTATGTCGTAGGACTCACCGTCCAGCTTCTTGACAGCGTGGTTTATTTTGAACAGCCTCTGATCGGAAGATGGGACCCCGCAGGTCTGACTGGCCAGCCAGCCATTGAAAACAAGTGCTTTTCTTCCATGTGCCTAGTATTTATTTATTTTATTTATGCCATTTATAGTCCGCCTTTCTCACTGATTCTCAAGGTGGATTACATAGTGAGAGATTAGTACAATCAATATCAAAGACATTTCAATAACCAATGCCACAGGGTCAATGAATGCAAGTTTACAGAGACATAACATCAGCAAATAAAATGATACAGAGCTGAAGAAATGCTGAAACAGAGCATAGTGTTAATATAGGGGTGGTAGGTTTCAGCATAACCTGCTTGTAAGGATCAGGCCTTGTACTGCCTAACACAGAGTGAAACTTTGGTTCAAGTCTCATAGCCTGCGTGTCTCTTGCTAGGCCTGTTGTCTCGGAAAGTCCCAAGCTCTGTTAATCAGCTGCACCTGAGCTGCTTTCTTCTCCTTGGGGAAGGCCACTGCTTGGTGCTGATCTCAGCTACAGCCATACTCCCTAAACTTTCACAGGGTTGTAAGGTAAGGTAAAGGTAGTCCCCCTGTGCAAGCACCGAGACATTACTGACCCAAGGGGGGACGTCGCGACACGACGTTTTCTTGGCAGACTTTTGTTACGGGTGGTTTGCCGTTGCCTTCCCCAGTCATCTACACTTTAGCCCCAGGAAACTGGTAAAATGAGTACCTCGGAAGGATGGAAGGAGCCCCGTGGCGCAGAGTGGCAGAGCCGGGTTCAGGTAGCCAGCTCAAGGGTGACTCAGCCTTCCATCCTTCCA
Organism: Eublepharis macularius; assembly: GCF_028583425.1. Classification (NCBI taxonomy): domain Eukaryota; kingdom Metazoa; phylum Chordata; class Lepidosauria; order Squamata; family Eublepharidae; genus Eublepharis; species Eublepharis macularius. Next base: position 12,536,246 of record NC_072798.1, read on the forward strand.
AGGTCAGTAAAATGAGTACCCAGTTTCCTTGGGTAGATGACTGGGGAAGGCAATGGCAAACCACCCCGTAACAAAAGTCTGCCAAGAAAATGTCGTGATGCGATGTCCCCCCATGGGTCAGTAATGACTCGGTGCTTGCACAGGGGACTACCTTTACCTTCACAGGGCTGTAACGTCCAGTTAAGAAACCGAGCCCTGACTGGTTCCTCGGGTGGGCTTTCAAGAAGCCTGTTTGTCTCCAGGTGGTTTATCAGTCTTGTACCTTGTAGCCATTGCCAACTACCTGCAATGTGAGAAGAGCGTTCCTGAGCTCCATGCCACCTCCGGGATGCCTAGAACAAGCGGGCATGGATGGACTTGGGTAAGATCAACCAGCTTTGGAACCAACACAGAGAACGCTTAAGTCAGTCAGCCGGTCTGCTCTTCCCGCAACCAGGCTCAGAGCGAGTCGCATCAATTGAAAAGACATAAAAATAAAACAGATAAAAACCAGTAGCCAGTTAGCCAATAGTATTTTAGCTAGTTAGAACGTATTTAGATCAGCAAGCTGTTATTTGTTTTCTGCCTTTAAAAAACAAACAAAAAAAACCTTAATAAGCTATTTTTAAAAATAGCTTATTCAGCACACGGTGGCCTGATTTTGATCAAGACCTGAGAGGGGCCTGGGAGGGGGGGGCAGCCTCCCCTTGTTCTGTTTTCCAATTTGGAATGGCTTTGGGGAGCCACAGTTTGCCCTTTGGGAGTAACTTACTGGCAAATGTACTGGCCGCCATACGTTTCCACAGCGGGGAACCTAGTGGGCTCCTGGTGCTATTCCAAGACAGGAAAATGGTGTGGGGGAGAAGGTTTTACCCCCCCCCCCTTGGACCACAGGCTCAATCAGAATCAGGCCTTTGCAGATCTGATAACGCGAAGGAGCGTCTCCTCCCCTACTGTGCAGACTGCCGGTTAAGATCATGAGGTGGGTAGCAACCAGAGAAGGGCTTTCTCGGTGATGGCACCTTGCCTTCGGAACGGTCTCTCTTTACTCTCCTTGAGGACCAAGCCAAAACATTTCTTTTTAGCCAGGTTTTTAAACAGAAGTGTTCCAGCTTTGAAAGCTGTTTTTAAAATGGTCGTCTTCCAGCCTGTTTTATGGATATCATGTTAGGCTGCTCAATTTTGGTTTGTTGCTACAGATTGAAATGATTTTATAGTTTATTTATTTTATTGATTTATTATTGGACTTACAGTCGGCTCTTCCTGCAAGCAGGCGCTGAGTGGATCACATCAATAGAAAAGACATAAAAATGAAACAGATAAAAACCGCTAGCATAAAAGGAGCAAATACAGTTTTACAAATCCACCCTCGGCAGCACACATTGCACAGTCCCGTGTACAGTCATTTTGGGCCCACGGGGGTCGGTGAAAGTCGACAGATGAAAAAAGCAAAGACCAGGGAGGGGATATGCCCCCCCCCAGTAGGAGGCCGAATAGGAGACCCGTTTGCCTCAGCCACCAAAGGCCTAGCAGATAATAATAATTGTATTATTGTACTGTTTTTATTTTGTGAGTTACCTCAAGCAGGCTTCAGGAAAGACGGCATCTACATTTTTCTAAATAATTGAATAATAATTGCATTAAAATGGCATCTCATGCATTTTAATTGCATTTTTTTAAAAAGCTCCCGTTATGAAATTCCTATCTGCTCATTTGGTCCTTCTAGAATGGAAGAGTATCCCTTGGATCTATAGCAAAGAGTCCAGTAGCACCTTTAAGACTAACCAACTTTATAGTAGCATAAGCTTTCGAGAGCCACAGCTCTCTTCGTCAGATGCATCTGTCTTAAAGGTGCTACTGGACTCTTGAAAATTTTGCGACTACAGACTTAACGTGGCTCACCCCTCTGGATCTCTGACCGTTGGAGCTATGCCAGCGTACCACTTTCCATGCCAGCTGACGCTCTTTTCCTTTCCGTCCCTCCACTTCCAAGGCAAATACTGGCGAACAGATGCAGTCGGGGACATAGTCTTCAACGTGAAGGAGAAGGAGATCTCGTTCAAGATGAACGGCTTCAGCACCATCACGCTGCTGCAAGACGCTCATCTCAACATGCCTTACCAGTCGTGGGAGCTGCGGCCCCAAGGCCCCGACCAAGCCGTCCTCTCCGTCCTCACCACCTTCGCCGAGGTGCAGATTCACATCAAGGTGCGCTCATGCTAGCCAGAGCTGTGCTGCCCTGGGAATATCCGACATAGGAAGACCAGGGGGCTGTCGTGGTCACAGTCACCTGTTCTGACCACCAGTGGCTCTGCAGGGCCTCAGGTAGACCTCTTTTACATCACCTGCCACCTGGTCCTTTTTACCGGAAACTGAACCTGGGACCTGTTGCATTCAAAACAGATGCTCAGCTATTCAGCCAAGGTCCCCGTTAATGGATTTGCTGCTCAGTAAGGGTAGAGGTTCCTACCCCAAACCTCCCAAGGTTCAAACATCACGGGGACATGTATCATGATTACATTAGATTAATCCTGATGCAGACTGCCGGTAAATTTTCTGCCGTAACAGGGGCTGCTTGTTATGTCTTAAGATGAATCACTGCTCTGAGCTTCTGTTGTTACGAACTTTGGGTGCACTTGAATTGGCGACTCACGGAGAAACATAGCTCAGTCTGGCATGGTCAGAGCCATTTAGGGATGTCTTTGAAGCAGGTTTGCTATCATAGTTTAGAGGCAGAACATGAACCATAGCATGCCGGTCCAGTCATAACAAAATCTAACCAGGGGGGCAAAGCCTCTCGGAGGACAAAACTTAAACAACAACTACTTAATAACTGATATATACAAACTTTACTATAAAGTGCAAAACGTGCAAAGGTGCTCAGTAATCGAAAATCACAGTATCATTGAGCATATGAATCCTAACATCAATGACTACAACAATTCAACTCCTATAATAATACATGCAATGCATAGAAGAGGTCATGAAATCCCTCCAGTAGAGCATACACCATGGGTAAAGAGTAATTATCTGTACATTGCTGGGTCTTTTCCACTTGCAAAACCCCCTTCGTAGTTTACGTTATACAGTGTCCCTGTTTAAAACTGTATATAGGCAGCACAACCAGACCATTAAAGACACGTATACAGCCTCTGAAAAAGTGTTATTCACAAAACGGGAAGATATTGCTGGCGCATGCCTGTTGGCTCCGCCCTCATTGGACAAGAAACAACTACAAAGGCTTGTGTTCCAAGGTTTATTTGACTTTTGTTACGCCTTGGCAAACAGGACTCTACCGCTGGTTTTCTTGTGACCAACTGACGATAGAAGGACTTTTCCATCCTAGAGAACAAGACAAAGGAAATAACTGGTTAATAGACCCAGTTTGCATATATCAGTTATTAAGTAGTTGTTATTTAGGTTTTGTCCTCCAAGAGGCTTTGCCCCCCTGGTTGGATTTTGCTTGAGCTTGGAGGAGCCCCCCATCCCCCCAGTTCTCTGCGGTCCAGTCATAACAGCAAAGTACGATTTGCATTTAAGCAGAAGTCAGTTATTGACTGAGCATGCAAGCACGGGATTTGTTCATGTCGCCCCAAACTGTCGTTTGGCATTACACCCAAACCAACTCCAGGATTTAGCTACTCCCTGGGGCAGTTCGCTCTTGCTCTGCCACTTCCTAAGTTCCCCCATTTTTGCCACAGCAGCAAAGCACAGCTGGAGTTTTAAATTAGAACTGTGCCTTAGCAATATAGGAAGCAAATGTTACAGATGTTCAGCAACTAGCCTGTGTTTCCATTGCTCTCGGAGACAGAAGAACGAGTGCATGCTAATCTCTGTAACCACGATGGAAGACCCTGATCTCCTTTCTCACTTGAGAGGTATATGGATGCCTCCGCTGTCCCTCACCATTGCTTTGAAGAAGGCCGGAATGAACATCTTCCCAGCCGAATACTCGTCACAATATGTCAGCCTGAATAGAAAAGTAAGTACCTGGCCAACCGTTGTCATTGGTTTTGATGAGGCCAAATTCTTTTAGTGCAGGCGGAGGACAGCCAACCATCCCAGAACCATAATAGGCGGGAGCACAGTTTTACAAAACTTGAGCAGGGGAGGGTATACCTGATTGCTAGACTGCAAGAACTGAAGTCAGTGCAGGGCTGCCGAATTATGGGAAATTTCGCTACCGCTGGGGCTATGGATAGTCAGGCCAGAGTTGGAAAAAGTATGCTCGTCTGGATCAGCAACCTTCAGGCTTCTGCAAGCATATGACGTCACAGTCATGTGATAGGAAGAAGAGGCACCCACAGTTAGAACTTCTGGTATCAAGGGTAGGACAACGAGTAGCAGACTAAGGAATCTGGAGGCAGGCAACACGAGCTGATGACCAGGAAGCATGCCATGGTGAGGCACAGGGCAGCAGCCACAGCTCGAGGAATGCTCCGTTGTGCCCTGCTAGCCTGCTGCTCTTCTCAACCTGCATGCAAACAGAGGCAAGAGGTGGCGGGTGCCCTCATTCACTCTGCTGTGCCAGTCTTTCCCAATGGCACTACAAAGACATGGCAGACCCAGCAGACAGGATGATGGGTGTGTTCTACAACCAATCTGAAGGTCCCAACCAACGTGTTGAAGACCACTGATCTAGATGAACCTTTCTGGCCAAGGCTTCTCAAGAGCTTCATCCAGTGGATAACCTGCCTTATACCGAGTCGGCCCCTCTGTCTTAATAGTGGCTCAGACAAAACAAGGTCTTTTCTAGCACCAGGGGTCCTTTAACTGGAGATGCCCGATGCGCTATAACCATTGAGACGTTATTTCTTCCCAAAGCTGCGTAACATCACGTTTGGCTATTGGTCCATTTGTAGCTGGCAGAGGCTCTCCGAGTAAGTCCCAGGGCCGGGAAAACCCTCCGAGATTTTTGCATTGGAGATTGAAGCTGGAGGGAGGGGTCTTCTGCATATGAAGCACATGTCCCCCCACCCCCGAGCTATCATCTTTCAAGGTGAAGGATCAATTGTGGGAACATCTTTTTCCCCAGAAATGTTCTTCCCCCCCTTTGTGCATTGCAAGACCTTATTATGAACCCACTGAAGGTTGCTGTCCTTCACATTCTTACTAGAAATGGGACTTATTTCTAAGTAAACATACTTTGGCTGCAACTCTGTCCCCTCCTCTTCCCTTTGACTCCTAAACCAGGGATAGGTGGTGGGTTTTGTTATTTTTATTAGTAGTTATAACAACAATGAGGGAAAGTGGTCCCCAATACACACTAAACAAAGGAGGAAATTCCTAAGAGACCACTAATACAATAATGAAGATTGTCTCAGTATAAATAAATACAATTTATAGGTCAAACCAAGTATAACAATATTTTGGTCATAACATATATAGTAATGTAATATCCTTCTACTACTTGGTTTTGCACCGTCATTCTAATCATCCCTCTAATTAGTCGACCACCTATATTTGTGACCACGATATGGTTGGGCAGTACTCAGAGAAAATGACGTAGAGAATCACCACTGCCTCGCATGAAAAGACCAGGAAGAATGGAGTAAGTAAAGGAAACCTTGCATTTTGAATTATAGATTTACTGTAACTTTATTACGATTCATTGTAATTTTGTGCAGCACATCTGTTGTAAATAGATTATTTATCATGTTGTAGGCAGCAGAATTCTTGGCTTGAAAAAGCAACTGCAAAACGGGCTAAAGAGCTGGCGCACCTGTTGCCAACTGCCCAGGAGATCTGGGAATTTTTCCTCCTGGAGCATACTCACCCATCGTTGGATGCCAGTGGGAATCCTGCCTAAAAACCGAAAAACATATCAAAGAGACAATTATTGAAATCAACAGATGATTGATACTTACCTGAAAGGGACATTGTGACAACTGACTAATAATGCGATTTCTCCAAAGGCTCTGGTTGTGATATGAACAAATCACTGCTCAATTGTAGTAGAAGGATATTACATTATTATATATGTTATGACCAAAATATTGTTATACTTGGTTTGACCTATAAATTGTATTTATTTATACCGAGACAATCTTCAGTATTGTATTAGTGGTCTCTTAGGAATTTCCTCCTTTGTTTAGTATTTTTATTAGTAGGATATTCACAGAGCAAAAATACAACATGATTGACAGTTGGGACATTCAATGAGAATAGATACAATAGGGGAGGGTGTGAATATCGCAAATCTGTTAAGTCTCTTGTTTCGGGGGAGGGTAGATCCTAGCAGCTGTTTTCTTGGCCTCAGACAGTCCCGTGAAATCACACAACAGCTCCTTGCCTTTTGGAATCAGGACTAGGAGAGAGCTGTTGTCGGGCAGAGAAGCCCATTCACTTCCTATCTGCCGTTTTCACCTTGATTGCAGACCCCGATTGCAGAACACACCTGCTACCAGCAGATGGCGCTGGTCGCATCAGCTTTCGCCTTCGGCTGGAGCAAGTGGAACTGGAAGTGCGGAGAGGATCAAATCGTCTTTAAGGTGAGAGATCCAAATCTCTCAAGGCTGCAACGTTGCCCCCCCCCAACCCACACTTAGGAGACTGGAAGCATCCCGTAGGCTTCCTTGTTCCCCTTTCCATGATATGCCTTCATCTATGTTAACCCTCTTTAACATTACCCAGTAAAATCACTTTAACTAGGAACAGGCAAGCCAGCTGCTTTAGGTGCACTCCATTTTTATCTTACCCTTCCTGTGAGAAGTTCAGGGCAGCATGTATATTTTAATTATTTATTCATTTATAGTCCACCTTTCTCACTGAGATGCAGGGCATCTCATACACTGCAAGTGAGATACAATAGAATCATAACAATGGGAAAACCACCGTTGTGTACCAGTTATTGTCCAACTAGGATCTGGGAGACCCCGTTTCGAACCCCCGTTCTGCCATGAAAACTCATTGGGTGACCTTGGGCCAACCCCATGCTCTCCGCCTAACTTACTTCAGAGGGTGGTTGTTGCACAAGTAACATAGAAGAGGGGGAGGACAATGCTGAAAACTGCTTTGGAGACAGCCTTGTAGGGAAAAGCACTGATTTGGCCCTTGTGGCAATTTTTAAACTGCTAAATTCTCCTCTAAAATGGCGTTGATGGCCACAGGTTGGACCCGTGAGTGCCGTAATGTCCAGTTTAGGTCTGAGAGTGGTGGCATTGTTGAGGGGACAAGAAAAAACAATTTTAGGCTCCCTCTAAAATTACCCTGGTGAAGTTAAGTTTGGTTTAGTGGGTAAGAGTAGCAGGACTCTAATCTGGACAACTGGGTTTGATTCCCCACTCCTCTGCTTGAAGCCAGCTGGGTGACCTTGGGTCAGTCACAGCTCTCTCAGAGCTCTCTCAGCCCCACCCACCTCACAGGGGGATTGTTGTGGGGATAATAACAACACACTTTGTAAACCACTCCGAGTGGGCATTGTTATCCTGAAGAGTGGTATATAAATTGAATGTTATTATTAATGTTTTTGTTATTAGTTCAAAATGATCAAAATGCAGACAGAGATACCACTCCCTTACTCAAAGCTATGCTTCCAAGCCCAGTACAATGTCCTTCGCTGCAATCATACAGTAACTCTAACTCTCTCCCGCCTGGCTGCAGGCATGTGAACACTTGACCGAAGAAGCTGTCGTGGAGGATTGGGCCCTTTATATGTTCAATGGACAGAGAGCTCAGAAACTGCAGATCACCGAGAGCAGCCAGGCCTTCTCCAAAACCATAGCTGAAGAATCGGAATTTCACTCCACCCTTTTCCACTTGATGAAAGACACTGCCAGCGAAGCAGCAATGGAGAGAGTGAAAAACACCCACTTCCTTTTCATTGACTCCGTGTACCAGCTGCTGCTGGCGACCAGGGTACTGACATACGCCTAAGGCACTGCGTGCCACTCGAACCACCTTGAGTTGAAAACACCACGTCTGTAAGAGGTTAAGCGTAGGAATTATTTCAGAATCCAGACAACTTCCATGTTTTATAATAAATACTAAATTTAATCAAAAGCTATGATCACTTCCAAATACAAAGAAATTTTTATTTTCCGAAGATCGAAGCTTAAGTAAGATGAAAAGAAAAATAGATGCTTTAAAAATTATCCGTTCAGTAGACAGAATTGCAGTGCCAGAAAGGGTGGGACTGCAGTTTGGAACGCGAGTCCTTAACATTTCTAAAGACTGAAACAAACTGCCTTTTACAGCAATGGCAAAGTTTTGTTTTTTATAGGTTGGATCACATTAAAACAGAGAGAGCTTGACCTGTCCCTTTGCACTAAGCTCCATGATAAAAGATGTACAGCAGGCTTGTCCCCAGCTCAGCATCCAGAGGCCCATTTTACATGCCACCTGCGTGTTACACGGGTGGGGGCCCCTCGTGCAGAAGCCCAGTGTGGGGCCACAGCAGCTGCTGGATTGAAGTCCAAGCACTCCCGGTCCCAACAGGGGCAGCTTCAGCAGGCCTCTGGAATGACAGGCCTACGAGGAACGACGAAAGAACAGCCAGGAGCACAACAGCGATGAGAGAAACACAGAAAGTCTTGTTTGCCCGGCAGAAGGTAGTTCGCAAAGAGGCGGCCCAGGAAGAAACTCGGGTGCGCCTGCAGAGAAAAGATGTCGTCACACCATCTCGGACTTCTAGACTGATGCCAATGTGCTAGGCAATTGAGACTCTTTGGAGTGGAACAGATCAAGATGGGTAGCCGTGTTAGTCTGCCTGTAGCAACAGAAAAGAGCAAGAGTCCAGTAGCGCCTATAACGCTAACAAAATTTGGGGTAGGGTATGAGCCTTTTGTGAGTCGCAGCCCACTTCTTCAGATCATCTGAAGAAATGAGCTGTAACTCACGAAAGCTCATACTCTACCACAAATGTTGTTAGTCGAATAGGTTCTACGATACACAAAGATAACCTTTTTCAGTCTTAAAGGTGCTACTGGACTCTTGCTCTTTTCTACTGGAGTGGAAGAGGAAGCCAAAATGGTTTGCTCATCTGCTCGAGTTGCATTATTTCCTTTTATAAAAAGTTCTGGTTTACAGTAGTTCAGTCCGGACACTCAAATTCCTAAGGGAGATGAATGGGAAAGTATGCTAATGGAACAAGCGATTGAGGAGGGATAAGACCTGCGTCTAGCAGTCAAATCCTCCACGATTTCTAGACCTTCAGGCAGTCCAGTCCTTAATGGAGGCCTTCTTTTTCTGCAGCTTCTATAGCACCAAAGCCATGAAGGTAACAATGTCAGCACAATGGAACCAGACGGGAATGGGACTGGAAGAATGCATCCCCCCCCCCAGTGTGCAGAAAATCCTTTCTTTCCCCTTTGACCCCCTGCATATGGAGGCAGCACAGGATAAATTGTGCATGCACACAGGCCATCAGAGATGGTTGTTGCCTCACGAGACTGTGGGTGCCCTTTTGGTTGCATTGGGCGCAACGCATCCGTCTTGCAACCCTACTGCAAATGCCTCAGCAGAGAGGACGATTCCTTCAGTCCGAACACGATCCCACCCATTCGGCCAACGTCTGGAGCAGGGGGGACATGGGATCACGACCTCGGGTGCCAAGGGCTGCTCTTGACCAGTAAACCTACATGACAGCCATTGCGTGGGGGCTGAAAGGTTTTATAAAAACTGCTACTAGACCCAGGCTTATTTCCACGATGGAAGATGCCTCCGGTTGCTCCCAGCATTACCGAGCCAGGAAAACTCTCCAGGGATTACTCATAATTGCTGTTCTTCGCAGCCACCCACAGTCACTTGGAGGAACAGCTGCTGCACTGTGCTCGATGGCCCATCCGAAACACAAACGTCATAGCTAACTGGGGTTCACACAGCATAGCAGTGCATGAGCTCCAGCCCTATACCTACTTCCCCTACCCCGAACAGTTTCATGTAAAGGTTAGACACAAGGAAGGCTTGCCCTGCTCCCCTGAGAAATGTGCGGCATTGCCGAAGGGCCTGCGTTACACCCTATCAGTAGCTTCAGAAAAAGGTTCACCTCCAGCTATCATACCCACAGCTTTCCTCTTTGCACTTCTCCTGCATCAAATCCCCAGCCTCCTTTCTGAGGTTGGAGTTTGAATAATGTGGTTGGTGAGAAGACGACTTGGGTGGGCAGTTTCCGAAAATGTCCTGACTCTATATCCTGGGCCCCACTTACTCCTCTATAGCACGGCTATTGCCCGCCATGTCAGAACTCTGCCTTCGTTCAAACAACCACTTACAGCAGAAAAAGTAGGACTGCCATCATCGGCCTGCTGTCGTTTCTTGCGGCACCAACTCAAATGCGGAACTACAGGTTCTGATGGTTTTCCTGCATTCGAAGTCGGTGCTATTTTTTTTTTTGGTTTCATCCCCACTTACGCCGAGTGCAGCCATTTTGACGACGCGCTTTCCTTTCCACTTAGCTTCCAGGTCTTGCTTCCTTTCGCCTCGGGAGATTCCAGGGGAGTGTTCCTGTAGGGAAAGTTCACGTTCAGCCAATCACTGTTGCTAGAATGGCTAAGTCCTTTTTGGAAGAGGAGCTCCCCTCGTCTTCCAACATAGGCGTTTCTGTATTTCTCTTAATAGCAAAGAGTCCAGCAGCACCTTTAAGACTAACCAACTTTATTGCAGCATCAGCTTTCGAGAACCACAGCTCTCTTCATCAGATGCATGCTCTCGAAAGCTTATGCTGCAATAAAGTTGGTTAGTCTTAAAGGTGCTACTGGACTCTTTACTATTTTGCTACTACAGACTAACACGGCTAACTCCTTATATTTCTGTTGTCTTTCTAGCTGTACGATTAATGTATGATTTAATTCCAAACCCTGTACATTTTTAAATTAGTTTCTGTTAGCGTTGCAAGATTCAGGTTCAGTGACACTTTAAAGGCCAACTAGATTTCCAGGGTATGAGCTTTTGAGAGTCAGAAAGTTTGGCTAGAGAATCTATTCAAAATTGGTGAAAAAAGAAGGAACGTAGTAGCTTCCTGGGTCGAGTGATTCATGTAGGGAGAGAACTAGAAACTTAATGTATGCCAAAAAGCCTGCCACCCTTCTAAACTCCTAGTTGCATCTGATTTGTAATAAGGAAAGCGAAGATGCGTTCCGTGTCATTTACCTGCTCTTGTCATTCGGCATCTGAAATCACTCCACTCTCCAAGATATAGGGACAGGTGGCCTCACATTCTAGCTGTATCTGAAGAAGTGAGCTGTGACTCACGAAAGCTCATACCCTACCACATAATTTTCCTAGCCTTATAGGTGCTACTGGACTCTTGCTCTTTTCTATTGCTACAGACAAACACGGCTACCCATCTTGGCAGAAACACAGATCTGGAAAGGACCCAAGGGTCATCTAGTCCAGCCCCCTGCACAATGCGGGAAATTCACAGGTATCTCCTCCTTCACCTGCTCTATGCCCCCAAGGAAGGCAAAAAACCTCCAGGATCCCTGGCCAATCTGGCCTGGAGGAAAATTCCTTCCTGACTCCGAAGCGGCCATCAGCATTCCCTCTGGGCATACAAGAAAGGGCCAAGAGGTCTAGTACAGCTCTCATAGCATGTTTTAGACCACTAAAAATAGTTTACAAAAAGGGTTTTCTGAAAGCCAAAATGAGCTTCCATATTGAGTGCCGCTGCAGAGAACGCCCTGGGGATCAGGGGATAATGCACAGAACTTTGGATGGGAGAGCACTTACAACAGCCCTTTCTCCTCAAGCACTGAGGCCATCAGTTATGGGAACGGACACATGATAAGCAACTGTAACTACATACATCGGGGAGACACCTGTACGTGGAGTGAGGCTCTTGTCTAAAGACTAATCTCACGTTAACCCCCCACATACCAACCTATTTCGACATACAAAACAGTAGCATGAGGGTAATATGACATGTGGGTCGTTTTAGCATATAAACTGGTAGAAGTTCAAATCATCCCCTTTTCGAAAGGGCCACAGATCATCAGTAAAGTATCTGCTCTGCTGGCAGAAGGTTGCAGGCTCAACCCCTGGCATCTCCCTTTAAAAGGATCAGGTAGGAGGAGAGGTGAAAGACCTTGAGTTGAGACTTTGGGAAAGCTGCCACCAGCTGGCCAGAGTAGGTGGAATGGAGCTTGGTCCAGTTCCGTTGAAGGCAGACTCACGTGAGCTACCACGATCATGAGTACCAATTAGTTTAGAACTCCGGATGTTAGGAAGTTAAAAGGCAGAACTACAAGGTCAGACTTTAAGGGAAGTCCGCACAAAAGTCTTCCCTGCACAGATACGACTTGGGAAACAGGAACCCCAAACCAGGGCTACTGAACGCCACCATGCCCACCCCAAATCCCACCCCCTGTAACTGGATCATATGAAATAATCTGCCTGGCTTCATGGGCCCCAGAGTGCCCAAGTCCCTAGAGCACCCCCCCACCATGCTAGACAGGCTACCTGAACCCCACCAGCCAAGTATTTGTATGACACTGTTGATGAGCATGAAGGATTAGACTACAGGAAAAAGCATAACTTGAAAGAGTTAGTGTGCACGTCTGAACAACAACTGTTGTAAAGCATCTCAGCTCTGAAGTTCAAGTGCAACACACTATGCTTCTCCCCTGCCAGCTAGGTCTCAACACAACACCTAAAAGCACATTTGATTTCCTGGGGTATGTCAAGTAAATAGGACCTTTTTGGGACGGTTGCCTCTCCCAGATATTTCTTGGTTAAAACATGGTCTCCACCTCGAATTGCCACACTTTTGCACAATGCACAGGAGACTGCCTATGAGCCGCAGCCCCGGATTCCTGGGCCAAAGGCACACCCAAAAGTAGCCCAAGCAACAGAAGCTTACTGGGTCTCAACTTGTTCTTCCTCTGATTCGGTCCAGGAGTGCGAGCTGATATATCGCTGCAGGGAAGGGCGCTTCTCATCTGGCTTTGCTCCTACCAGGCACCTGTGGGAAGAATTCAGCATGCACTACCAGCTATGCCCAGTAGGCTTTGGAGAGGTGGGTGGGAAGTAATGAAGGGCACTTCCTAGTACAAAGCATTCAGGCCATCCTAGACTCCTCATTGCAGTGTAACAGAGCTCTCTTTCCCCCCAAAAATCAAGGCTGTGAAGGAGGTAATGGAGACAGATGTGCCATTCACAAGAGTGATCAAGCAACAGAAGAATCCAGCCCCAGAAGTGGGCCCGGGGACATACTGAAGACACCAAGTACGTTTGTGTGCAGGCAGAGAAAAGGGTTTAAATGTAAAGAGCTGGTATAAAAAAGAAGCATTCTAAAAGTGAAGAAAGTTTGGGGATAAGAAGCGAGAAAACAGGCCTGAGTTTACAGGATGGAGGGCCTTGGTTTATATTGAGTACATAGGATGGTGTGACAGACAGGACAGGCTCCAGCTCTGCCTATCCTGAGAGACAGCCGATGGGAGTGGGTGGAATGCTGGGCCAATGAGAATTAGAGCTAAACTACAAAAGATAAATGACACGAGGACGCTTGTGTGAAGGGAGTTGCAATGTTAGCCAGGAAGTTGAGTTTTAAAAGACAGCACCATCTCAAAAGAGACGTTGCAAAGTAGCTGATGCAATCTTGAGGTATTTTTAGATGACACAAAGATAATTTTCAGCAGGACCCACAACATGCTTCATATAGAGGTGAATAAAGTTGGCTAGTAAAAAGCCCAGTAGCACCTTTAAGACTCATCAACTTTATTGTAGCATAAGCTTTCGAGAACCACAGCTCTCTTCGTCAGATGCATCTGACGAAGAGAGCTGTGGTTCTTGAAAGCTTATGCTACAATAAAGTTGGTTAGTCTTAAAGGTGCTACTGGACTCTACTATTTTGCAACTACAGACTAGCATGGCTATCTCCTCTGAAAGTTGGCTAGGGTGACCATCGGCAGAGCTCAGCTTTGAGGAAGAGTGAAAGGAGTCATATATTTACATGGAAGCAAAATCAAAAGCCTTCCCTCTTCTTCCTGCTGACCCAGAAGTGCTGCATCTACTCAGAGGTAGAACACGCTCTGCGCTTGGGTCAGCAGAAATTCACTCTGGGTTCAGGTCTTGCTACTTAAAACAGAGGCTGGCATAAATTCAGTCTAGGTTGTTTGTAGAAACTGCGGCTCTTAGAGCACGTGCACGCATGCACACGCATGAGCACATGCACACACTCAATATATTGTTCTAGGTACTTTTCATAGCACACTAGCAGGACTGTTAGTAAGCCTGAAAGAGGAAGGAGACCCAACAGTGACCTCTGAAGAGGAACCACATGATCTTAAAAGGGAATGTGCTTTCTCCAGTTATTTCAAGTTCCACATCAAGTAGCTTCCTGCGCTGCAAAGCAGTCTACAATAATAATAATAATAATAATAATAATAATAATAATAATAATGATAATGATAATGATAATGATAATGATAATGATAATGATAATGATAATGATAATGATAATGATAATAATAATATGTTTATTTCTTTTCCGGCCGAAGCCATAAGCCATACAAACACCAACAAAATATGAACTGTACACTTGAACATACCCAATTCACATAGACATAACTCGTCATTATCACTTTAAACTATCTAAACTCATGAAAATCTTGTTTCTTTATCACCGTGGCTAAAAAGGAAGCCACTATAACAGAGGTTTGATTGTCAGGAAAGTTATCAGACAATAACACTGAGATTGCCCAAGGAAGGAAGGGAAGCTTTTCTTTTAACATAATAGGAATAATAAATCTCTCTCTTTCCTTACTCCACTTAGGGCAAAAAACTATTATATGATCCAAGGTCTCTAACTTTCCTTGTCCACAGTCACAAACTCGTTCAGAATAAGGGAGTCCCGAGAAACGACCAGAAAGCACTTTAGAGGGGAAGGAGTTAAGTCTAGCCAATGTGAAGGCTCTGCGTTGAGCTGGAATCTTTAAAGAATAGCAATAAGATGGAATAGCCTCTGGTCTACAATAGGAGGGTAAGAACCACCTTAGGCGCAAAGGTTAATATTCCAGAAACAAGTTTCAAATCTTTTAAAATATAGCTACCGATACAGATCCAGACAGAGAGCTAAGCCACAAGTGATGGCAGATGCATGTTTTTTAACGAGCCGGGGACACAATTTTATCTGGGAACTGAAGTTTTCAAAGATAGAGCCTCTTGGGATCACTAGGGGAGAAGAACTTTGCAATTGTTTTCTTGCAATCTCAATGGAGAGAGCGCTTCCCTCGCAAGGGACAGGGCCTTGTATTCCTCTCTCCATTGAGATTGCGAGAAAACAATTTTAAAGTTCCTCTCCCCCAGTGATCCCGAGAGGCTCTGTCTTTGAAAACTTCAGTTCCCAAATAAAATTGCATCCCCCGACACATTAAAAAACACGTGTCTGATATCACTTGTATCTTAGTTCTGAATCGACAATTTATACGAATTCGTTCTTCTGGCTGCAGCTCCACTTGTTCCTTGGGGTCCCTTATCCCCCAGCAGCCGCATTTCATGGAGACCAGTGTAAGTGAGGAGGCAGTAAAATTCTATTCTGCCTATAGAAAAATGTAGTCCGGATTCAACCCACTTTTAGATACACGTTACGGGAGCGTTCTAAAGCTCTGGAATGTCTAGATTCTCAACTGTTGCTTTTAAGCAGACAAGAACGCCTAGCAGTCTTACCAGCTTGGGCGCCTGTTGTATTTGTCATTCCTCTCGCTTCCGTCTGTGTCATTCAGCTGAGCCTTTGGAGAATAGGGAAAAAAGCCTTCAGTCTGAATTTAGCCAACGTATTTAGGATAAGCAACAGAATCGGTATTTGGAACATGCCTACGTACCGAGGGCAAGCCAGAGCCAGCATTTCCCGCATTCCTGGGCAAGGTTGCAACACTAACTCTGCGTAGGGATGACTGCTAAAGAAACAAGAGATAACTGCGCAATGGGTTATGCATTCGACCGCTTAGGAGCCCTGCAGTTTTGACGCATAAGCAATACTTACAGGATCAAAGGGTAATTCCAAAAAGCTGGGCGATTGTTCAGAAGTTCCTTCTGTAGGGATGGATCTGTTCTGCTGGAAGCAGCATTTGACACTGGCCCAAGGAAGAAGAGTGCCACTACTAGCAGAACAGATTCACAGGAACAGGAAAGCGCCATCACTAGCAAAGAAGATCGCAAAATCCAACCCGTAATTTTTTTTCATACGTTCTGGGGCACATGATCTCAAACATGCACACGGCAGTAAGTGCTCTTCAACACTAACCAGTGGCCCAAATAACACACAATCTCACCCAACTCCCTGCCCTGGCACATCTGCAATACAGCAGGATGGGCAAATTTATGGTGAGAATATTCGTGCGCCAGCCAACAAAAGTGGGTGAAGGAAGAGAGGAGGAACGTACTCAGCCAGACATACGGGGAGCGAACTGATCCCCCAGCAATGCTGCCAGTGCCTCAAATGGCAAAATAGCCCGGTGGGCCGCTGTTCAGACGACACATGCCGGAGTTGCCTGGCCACTTATCTCTGTTGTAACATGACCCTATATTGCTGTGCTTCCCCATGAGCCAGAGGCAGCCATTGATACGCAATAGGGTGGGAAAATACCGAGACAACTTGATGCTACGAGTAGAAAGGAAGGGGTTGGACCCAAGGCAGCCAGTTTCAGCAGGAGAGACACAACATCATCGTCACTTGTTTGGGCCTTCTTATGCAACTAAAAAGCAGAATTAAATAGCAAGTTCTCCATTTCCAGGAGTAGCAGTTCAGAGAACAGTGCAATCTGAAGAGGGCACATCTCACAGACTATTGCCAGTGCAAAAGCATCCTCTCCACCCAATTTCTCGAAAACTTTGCAGGATGCAACAACCGCAGTCGAATTTTCGGGTCATTTGAGAGTTTGGTAGCTACCTGCTTGCTCCACTCTATATACGTATCCTTGAAAGTTCTTTTCAATTGTAAAAAGGAAAATGCATCCCCCTCTGGATACAAATTTCACAGATATCTAATATTCTGCACTTTGGACGGCCATAGCTGAAGCTCTTATTTAGATGTGTTAAGCAAGCTTGCATAATTCTGTTCATCTTAAAGGTTTTTTAAAAAAAATTAAGGCTAGAAATTGGGCGCCAGAGGGAAGAGAAGCAGAGAAGGAAGGCAACACCGAACCAGGCTCACAGCTTGATTATCCACTTGGGCTCACCCCTATTTTTGAGGTTTTCTGCCCCAACTAGGATTTGAAAGTCCCGTAGACTTTAACAGAATAATCTTCAAAAGCAATCAAACTTAAGATGGAGTCTTCAGCTCAGAGAAGTGTGTTATCTCATGAAGTTGATAAGAATAATGTTAAATTTGGGGAGTTGTACCCGCTCTTTTAGGTGACCCCTCTATGTATTCAGTTATACCCTCAGTTGAATGGGTTTTTTTCCATTCATGATGCAGTTAACCAGTATGGCACTCTTCCAAGTCCACATCCTTTGCAGAAGCACTTTAAAGATTCATGTTTTTAATCCCGAATTTTGCTTAGCAGCGGCAGGGCACGCTGTTTTGGGCTGTGGTTTTAGTTGCTCATCCCAGACAGTTGCACTATTTTCCGTTAAACTGCTTCTGAGAGCGTACAAATATTAGAAAGTAGGTTACGAAATTTTCCTGAAGTAGCATTCCCACAACCTTCTCTCTTACAAATAGAACAAGACGCATGAATGAGAATGCCTTAAGAAAGAACAAAACAGCTAGCTGAATATTTCGACTTCAAGTCCAAAATGACAGGTAGTGGTGTTGATTTCTGAGGGGAAAAAATTTCTCACAACAAAATTTTTTCACCAGAACCAAAATAAACTATCACAAAATGGCGAGTGCAGGTTTCCTAGAACTCTTCAGACTGGACAAAAAAAAAAAAAGGTACAAAAATGCGGGAAGAAGAGAGGAATAATCGTATTTCAGGGAATGTTCGTGGGAACCAAAAATATTTTTAAAACCAAAACCTAATTTATCAACTCATGACACAGCAGAACCATGTATACTCTCTAAAGCAGGGGGTGGCAAATTATGGGGGCTGAGGGCCACGGATGAATTTCTGCTTGCTTTTGAAGGCTCTCAGCTGGACACCACCTCTGAACTCTCCAAAGCAGGTGGAGACCCACACATGGTCCTCTAACCTGGGCCGTTTCCACACGGCTTACCTTGTTCCGGAAAACAGCGAAATTTCACACGAAATCACGCAAGAAGACGCTGTTATCATGTGAGAAGACGCAATAACAGTGTCTTCTCGTAAGATTTCACTGTTTTCTGGAACAAGGTAAGCCGTGTGGAAACGGCCCTACTCTTCATTTCTTCTTGAGCCATTCGGTGATTTTTTTAATCAGTCAACGCTGCAGTCCGGTGGGCCGATGTTCCCAAAAAAGTCATTATGCGGTTTGAGGTCTAGACAAAGATCGCCCTCAAGCCAAACGTTGCCACGATTTGCCCACTTTTTGTTTTAAACTGGGCCAAAAGCAAAACTCTTTGACCTGCCTAGTGCCTTTGTGATGCAGCTTCTTCGGGGAGAGGGCAAGGGTCACAGAAGATTCTGTGCACCTCTTCTCCGCTTCGGAAATCTAAAACACACCTTGCCCACAAACATACAAATGTATCCTCAACACTTTCAAAAGGACTACTAACTTGTTTTTAGAAAGGCTGTGAAAAGCTAGAGTTCAGAAGATACCGAATACCCAACTCAGTATACCTTTGGGAATTTGCACCATGCAAGTCGCAAAATACATGCAAGCGTCATCCAAGTTACACGATCACCAAAGAATGTGACTTCAAAGCGTGCTCTCAAAAAAAGAGTTCCCCTATTTTCAGTTATAACAGCTGATGTTTAATGTCTGGAATCTTTGCATTCTGCAGCCTTGCGGCAGGGGAGGGGAAGCAGGGAGGCAATTTTATAAATTCTGTGTTGAGAGATTATAGCTGAGCACAACACATGAAAGAGCGCATCAAGCCACACAAAAAGCAAGCAGCTCTGAACTACAATGGCAATCTGTACCTTTAGAGAGCTTGAGAGCTTTTTACTTGAAGATTCATCTGCAAGAGGAATAGGAATGGCAACATGTGATGAACATGGTATGGCCATGAACTCTCGAGACCAAAAACAACAACCCTGTGTCTGTGCTAAGTATCTCTACTGTTTAGTTTCCTCCAAGCAATGAGCTTTTCACATGGGGGAGGAGCATTCGAACATATGAACCTTCCCATCTGCCTGATGAATGGGTGGAGACCAGATTCTATCACCTTAGCCTAGAATAAGAATGGAACTTCAAGTCAGGAGGCCTCTGATTCGCATTTGGTCTCAGCCACAAGTTTCTTAGCTGGCCAGGGGCAACTTATTCTTTTAGCCACCTGTTAACAGAAGTAGCCTACTTTGCATTGCTGTCACAAAGTTTGCAAGCACTTTGAAGAATTCAAAATGCTACACGTGTCAAAAATCAAACTCTGCGTGATGGACCACTGATTCAGGCTGGAAAGAAGGGAAGACGACTTCATTCAGTGTAGAATTCTCTGCCAGAGGATGCAGTGATGGGCAAGAGCAGAGATTGCTTTAAAATAGGATATGACATTTTCATGGAGGATGGGTCCTTCAATGGCTAGTAGGCACGTTGATGAAAGGGAACCTCCACATTTGGAGGCAGCAAACCTCTCTGGGACAGGAGGCAACATCATGGAAAAGCTTGGCCTTGGAGCCCTCTTTACTGGGTATCTGGTTGGCCAGTGTGTGAGACAGGCTGCTGGACTAGATGGACCACTGGTCTGATTCATCAGGGCACCTCTTATGCAGAATGTCTGTACCAAATATTTTTTTTTCATCAGATGCAGAACAGATATACAACTCTCGGTTTCTGTACTGATGTTCAGGTAAAATGTTCTATCGTAAAGGTGAACAAGCTTCTCCACATAGCTTGAAGAGAGACGCTACAGTTATTCCCTGTGTACAAAAACTGCTTAGGGATGTATCACTGAACACAAAGCCAGGCACATCATACAATGGAATGCACGTAAGCGGGTCTCGAGCCATAGCAGATCTCTCCATGTTTTGTTTGATGCCCTACCCTGCAGGAAAGCAAGCAGGTGTCGTGAGGGTGCCACTAGCGTCTTGTCAGCCATTACCTCGGTCCCCAGAAGAGCTGAAGGACTTTTCGTTCTGGAATAACACCTCCTTCAGCTCTTCCAGCTCTGCGTGCTCTCTCGTGTACGTACGCTTCAGGTTTTCCACATGCTGAATCATCACTTCTACCGCCTTACTGACCCGACTCTCCTAAGAACAAAATTTAGGAGCGGAAAGAGACTGGCTGGTGAATTCAGCAGCTACTTCATCACAAGCAAAGAGGGAGAACCCACGGGGCCACATACTTGGATTGTGTCACTCACAACTCTCTCTCTCATACACGCCGGCTATTCTGCATGCACAGAGGTATTCAAAACAGTGATATCAAGGCCACATAAACCAGAACCCAGGTTTTCAGTCTGCAGAGTCTGGTACCACCTTCCTGAGAACGCAACCTTGTAAGGAAGCACAGTTTTGGCAGCCACTCCAATCCAGGTAGCAATGTCACTCTTGCATAGGCAATGGAGCTGGAAGTCTTTTGGACTGGAAGGGCCACACATCCAATAGCAGGATGCTGCTTGAACTATGAGTGATTCCACACACGTTGGATAATGCACTTTCAATCCTCTTTATAGACCATTTGGAACGGATTTTTTTGTGTGCGGAACAAAAAAATCCACTTCAAACGATTAATAATGTGCATTGAAAGTGCATTATCCAACGTGTGCGGAATCATCCAAGGAGATTATCTAGCTTGATCCACTTTGGAAGAAGGCAGAAAGCATAAGCAAGTTGCCGTGGGAATGTCCGAGAATTAAGGTAAAATGAAATCTGTTCACCTGGCAACCAATTCCCAATCTGATGACGTGGGCTCTAGTCCACAAAGTTTATCCCACAATAAATATGTTGTAGCCTTTAGTCGTCACAAGAATAGTGGGTTTTTTTCATCAGACAGCCTTCCACCCAGGGTGTGGCAGCAAAGTGACAATGTCCTTTTTAAAAGGTATCAAATTATTGGATACAGAGAAGCAGGAAGTATATGAAAAGGGTCGTCGAGCCCTTGAATAGCTGGCACCAAAATGATGTTTTATGAGGGAGAATGAACGCTTCTCTCTTCTTTGCCGAAACGGGAGCTGGGTGGTATGAATCAGGAGTTGGGCTGTCTTGAGTGGCAGGACAGGGCAAATTGTTATTATTTTGCCTGTCAAGCTAATCTACGGTGAAAGACTTAATAGAAAGTGCTGGGTATGGCTTGATAGCTGGACCATTCTTCTCCCCTGGTGTTGGAAGCAAGAATCCTTCAGCTTGTAAAATGGTTTATAGCGGTTTTGTGCTAAGATACCAAGTGAAAATGACAGAGCTAAAATAAAGGCATCGTCGGGGTGCAATTATCTCTTTATGAAACTGATGTTGGATTGTTGGTTATGCTGCCTGCTGTAGGAGTATATGTTGCTTCCAATAGGCTCTGCTTATATATTTACAAATCAGACATGTTATAAAATTGATAGCATGCATCTCCAGGGCATTCTCGTACCTAACAGAAAATGACATCGTGGAGCTACAGCCCTGGGCTTCTTACCATTTAGGTGAGAAAGCGCAAGGAATTCATCATTCCACATTATTATTATTCAGGAAGCCAAGTGAAACCAGTGATAAAGTCCTAATTCAGATATTTACTTGGACAGTGGGATTCAATTCATGGGATCGAAGAGTCGGTTGATTCCTTGCTCCCACCTGCGGCTCATAAGTTCCACCAGGGTTCCCATTCCTCTGGTAGGGGTGAGAATCCCCTGCTTCCAGTCTGACCCCTCCCCCTCACCTGGCTGGCAGGGGGGAAAAGCAAGGGAACAGGCCTGGGAACCCCACAATGTGCTCCCATGCACTCCGAAGCACTTCTGTGTCATGCTGGGAATTATGTCATTCCCAATGCGATGCACAAGGGTCTTGAAGTACACGTGTGAGGTAAGTACTCCCATCAGCCCCCCCCCATACCCCTGTCTCCTGCTTTGAGCCCTGGGGGATCTGGCATCCCTAGGTTCCATTTCCCTGACAACCCCAAGCTCCCAGCCTTTCTGGGACAGATTGGTTTATACTCTGAAATGGACCTTTTGTTTCTCTCCCAACAGGTGTATCATTTTTCAGTATTCTGTTACCCTTCTTTCTCAGCCACTGTGCCATGATGACATCACAGTGGCACAGCCACTTTTTAAAGTAAGATCTTAAAGGGATGGGGCACTTTTTGCTTGTACATTAAACGGGTCTGCCCTTAAAGATTTTCCTGGAATGTATCACTTACTTGATGGATGGCTCCCAGCATTTCTGCCTTGCTGGCAACTCGGGTGGCATACTGGCCGAGCAGCTCCAAGCTCTTCTGCAGTTTCTTCACTATCTCCTGTGATTGGTTGTCTTCACTCAGAGAGGCCAGAGACTGGGCAAACAGCCCATTCAAAATTAGACAGGACATCAAATACCTATGCACAGAGTTGTCTTATACTGAGCGGGGCTATGGGACCACCAAGGTAATTGTCTAATCTGGCTTGCAGAGGGTCTCAGGCAGAGACTGTACACATCATGTACGACCTGATCCTTGTAACTAGACATGCCAGGTTTGAACATGAGGCCTTCTGCATGCAAAGCAGCTGCTGTACCACTAAGCCATGCCCCTTAACTGCCATCACATGGAGACAAAGTACAAGATGCCTACAATGGAACTGGACATGAGGGATCTGGGGCTGCCACTGAAAATGGCATCCCTGCGCAGAACACGCTTCCTTGTCCCCGTAATGCACAGCTATAGTTGCCGCTTCTGAGCACCGAGCCTATGTTTGCAACATCTGGTTCCATCCCCAAAAAGCAGAGGGCAATCCCCCTGCATGTCCCACCCTGCAGGAAACTCACGCGCACAGATGTCCCAACATAGCCTCCTTGGGCAAAACCAGATGCATTTTGAATGGCAGTCAGAGAGAACCCTTCATCCACAACATGAGCCCAGCTTTGACGTCTGGATGCCAAACGCATTACCTGCGAGTCAAAGCACTGCTTCTGCAATCAGTCTTGCCCGTCTCCACCATGTTCCAGGCAGTATGACCTCCTTTTTGTTTTAAAGCAGCACACACACGTTCTGTTTGGCCTTCCTTCACCACATAAAATGTACACTATCAACATTGAAAAATGTTTGCAAAAGTGCTTTAGGGATTGGAACGTGGGAGGCCAGGATATCTTGGTGACGGGCACGGATGCTAACCAGTCTGCACCTCCCACAGCTGAATTTTCCCCAATTCAAAACATTTAGTGATTCTGCACACGTTGGATAATGCACTTCCAATCCTCTTTATAGATAATTTGGAACGGATTTTTTCTGGTGTGAAACAAAAAATCCACCTCAAACAATTGATAGTGCATTGAAAGTGAATTATCCAACGTGTGCGGAATCAGCCATAAAGCTGTTCTTCCCCCCACTCCTCAGTCACATCTTGCCCCACTGAGGGACACAACTCTCTCTGCACATGCTAAGGGCACTTTCCCATCAGCCCCACTACTATATATATTTTTAAAAAGTTAGATTCACCCCCTCCCTTTGGTCCAACTGCCTGCTCCTTACCTCTAGTAATTTTAAGGCACCGGCAATCTCCTTTTTCAGGTTTCCCTCAGCCAGATCCCGGGACCTTTCTTCTAGCCTGACTCTCTTCTCCAGAGTGAAGAGGTCGCATTTGAATCCCAGAGACAGCCTAAGAAATTCTGCCTGTTGAAAGAGACAGACATTCCCAGGGATAATTTCCAGAAACAGGGCGGCGAGCATTAGCCCATTACTGGCATTTGCCGAGAGAGTACCACTCTCAGAGATGGATACACAGCAGCCAAAGTCACTCAGAGCCAAACTACAAGTAACAGCAGCCCCGGGTCCATCCCATGGCTGCTAATGCCATTTTAGAAGCATTTGTAGTTGTTTGAAAATTGCTGAAAGACCCTAGAGTGTGTGTACAGCATGGTGGCCCCAGGAGCAGTTCTCCTTGCCCCTGTGCCTTTTCAAGTGCCAAAACAGCAAGAGCAGAACAGAGGTGGTTTTGTCATTGCCTGACTCTGCATAGCAACCCTGGACTTCCTTGTTGGTTTCCCACCCAAGCATGAACCAGGGCCAACCCTGTGTAGCTTCTGAGATCAGATAAGTTCTGGCTAGCTACCTTGGACTGGGCAGGACAGAGGGAGGACTGGTGGTGGAGAGTGCTGTAAAGTCATAATTGACTTCTGGCGACCCCTGGTGGGGTTTTCATGGCATGAGGCTAACAGAGGTGGTTTGCCATTGCCTGCCTCTGCAACCCTGGTCTTCCTGGGAGGTCTCCCATCCACCAAGACTGACCCTGGTTAGCGTCTGAGATCTGATGAGATCAGGCTCACCTGGGCTATCCAGGGCAGGGCAGGGCAGGGCAGGGCAGGGCAGGGCAGGGCAGGGCAGGGCAGGGCAGGGCAGGGCAGGGCAGGGCAGGGCAGGGGGAGGATTAGAGAGGCAAAATTTCAGGGCCCTGTGCAGTTTGGCAAGTCATGTCATTTACTTCCCTTTGATGCAACGGCTGGGGTGAGGGGGCCTCCAGGGCAATTTTCAGGGAGGGGGGAGAGAGACTCGCTGTGGCACAGAAGTCCTTCCAACACAGAAGTCCTTCTACTATCAGACGGGAGGGAGAGAACAATGATCTTGCCAAGACTTACCTCCACTTCTCTCTCATTGGGAGAAACGCTGAAACCAGAGCAAAACACAATGCGCATTAGCGGACTGTAAGAGCATCCTGCCGGATCAGATCAAAACGGTCCATCTAGTCCAGCATCCCATTTTCCACCAAGGCCAACCAGGTGCTCCCAGGAAGCCCACAGGCAGGGCAAGGTGACAATATCCACCCCCCATACAGTTGTTCCAAAAGCAGCCTTGCTTCTGGCCACAGATGGGCCGTTTCCATACGGCTTACCTTCCCTCGGAACAACCTGGAACACCGTGCAAAAAACATGGAAGATCACGTTTTCTCATGCGAGATTTGCACGGCGTCGCACAAATCTCGCGCGAGAAAACGTGATCTTCTGCGGGTTTTGCATGATGTTCTGGGTCGTTCCAAGGGAAGGTAAGCCGTGTGGAAATGGCCAGGGCTTTTTTTCTGAGAAAAGAGGTGGCGGAACTCAGTGGGTTGCCCTTGGAGAAAATGGTCACATGGCTGGTGGCCCCGCCCCCTGATCTCCAGACAGAGGGGAGTTTAGATTGCCCTAGCAGAGGGCAATCTAAACTCCCCTCTGTCTAGAGATCAGGAGGCGAGGCCACCAACCATGTGACCATTTTCAAGAGGTTCCAGAACTCCGTTCCCCCGTGTTCCCCCTGAAAAAAAGCCCTGGAAATGGCCATGGTCTACGTGGCCACCACAAGATACCCAAGACAGACATAAAATTATTACAGAATTGTATGTTTATTTATGGTTTTAATGCAATTTTTACTGTAAATTTTAACACCTATGTCATCCGCTCCAAAACCTTTCCTGGGGAGAGCAGATTATAAATTTAATCAACCAACCCAGGGAAACCCGGCACTCACTTGCCCTTCTGCCTGATTCTCTCCACAGCAGCGCTGTTTGCAGCCACAGGTGAAGAAGAGTCTCCTGCAGAATTAAGCAAAGAGACATGAAGGCAGTTCAAGAGCAGACCATCTCTTTCAGCAGGAAGCTTCAAGCAGCAATTGTCCAAGGTCCAGAGAGATTTTCTGATGGGTTACCAGCGTGGTGGGGAAGACATGTCCATAGAATTAGCCTGCACCACTACGGCAGCAACTCTGAAGAATTTCCCAGTGGGGCAGAAACAGTAGCATAATTAAACTGCAAGAGGATACAGTCTCTCCATCTTTGCTGAAGAAGATCCTGGGTTGGACCCTCCCAGCTTTTATGCAGGCGCAAGATGGAGGACGGGGAATTTTGCCCAGTTCTCCTCTTCTCTGCAGCCCTGGCCTGCATGGCTTTCCCATCCACGTGGCCTCCCTATTTCCTGGTATAGCCTTTGACAGGGGTCAAAAGGGGCCCAATCCTCCTCCTTGCATCGGTAGATGCTGGAAGGACCCATCCAAGATAAATCAGTAAGAGAGAGCTGGAGTTAAGATGGCAGTTTTCAGCTCTGCTAAAAGCTCCAATGAAGCTGGTGTCCTCCCAGCTCGATTGGCTTACAGTACCCCAAAACAGATCAAGATGGGTAGCTGTGTTAGTCTGTCTTTAGCAGCAGAAAAGAACAGATGTCCAGTAGCACCTGTAAGACTGACTAGGGCTTTTTTCCAGCCGGAACGTGGTGGAACGGCGTTCCGGCAGTTCTCCAAAGAGATCACATGTCTGGTGGCCCCGCCCACCTCATTCTATTTCCTCCAACCTGCAGCTCATGGCATCAGGCTCTTTAGCAGCGCCCAGCCGGCTTGCTTCAGGTGCCTGGCGGGGAAGTCCCTGCCAGGCACCTGAAAAATTGGGATTTAAATGCCCCTTTCTGTGCCGCTGCATTTAAACTTCAGTTGGCTCGCCAGGCAGCTGAAGCCGGGGTTTAAATACCCCTTTCCATGCTGCAGTGCAACGGGACGGAAAGGGGCATTTAAATCCAGCCGGCTTGCTTCTAATTCTTTAGAGCGAAGCCTGGCCTCCTTATCTTTTGTTTTTATATCCTCTAGAGGGTGGCGCCACCCTGCACAATGACATCACTTCCCGGAAGTGATGTCATTACACGGTCCCATGAGCATGTGCGCGCGTTGTGCTCATGCATATGGTACCAGTGAGTTCCACCACCTCTTTTCCCAGAAAAAAAGCCGAGATGAACCAAATTTGTGGTAGGGGATGAGCTTTCGTGAGTCACAGCTCACTTCTGGTATCTGAAGAAGTGAGCTGTGACTAATGAAAGCTCATACCCTACCACAAATTTGGTTAGCCTTATAGGTGTTCCAGTACACAAAGAGCTCCTTTCCTCAGACCTTGTTCCTCAAGTCCTACCTGCAGTGCCTGCGATGTTTAGGTTAACCTCTTTTGTTTCCTGCTCTGCAGCAACAGTTTCCTCCTGTGCTACAGAGGTAGTCTCACAAGTTCTCTCCTTCATGGTATGCAGTCGTGCAGGGTCCGTAACTATAAAAGGAGAGGGGGGGGGGAATCAGTTGGATCCATTTGGCATCTCTGACTTATTCAGTACACAAACACGTGCACATCCTTAAAACCCCGACGGCAGAAAGAGTGCTTAAACTGGTGCTAAAATCAAAAAGAGTCCAGTAGCACCTTTAAGGCTAACCAACTTTACTGTAGCATAAGCTTTAGAGAATCACAGCTCTCTTCATCAGATGCAATTGGTGCTGGGCCTGCAGAAAGCATTGTGACTCAAATGCAAAACAGGGAAGATGTAGCTTCTTCTGGAGGCGGTGTCACAGATCACACCTACTGGCTTGGCTTCCACTTATGAGCGACAGCTGTGAGGTTCAAGGTGAGGCTTGGATGCAGAATGTAGGGATGAGGGTCGAGATCGCCACACACACACACACACCCACACACACACCCACACACACACACCCCACCCCCCCACCCCCGGTTTCCAGTTGGATTTGGAAATCCATCCATTTCTGACTGATCTGCCTGCCGGGTGGGGCTGACCCTGCTTCCAGAAACAAATGGGTGGAGGCGGCACAATATGTTTAGCAAGGCTGGCCGTTAATGGTGTTGCATGCTATGAACTCGGTAAAGTAATATCACTACCATGGACTATTGATGCTACACCTCGCCTTTAGAACATACATGGTCTGCAAAGCCATGGATGTCTGTGTAATCATCGTATCCTACAGACGACAGAATTGGGACTGTGGAGAAAGAAGACAAAGGAACAAACCTGGAGGCTATGAGAGAAGGGACGGGACTAGATGACCTTGGAGGTCCCCTCCAACCCTATGATTCTCTCATTCTATTTGCAAGAGATGTTCCTACTTTCTACGCTTTCTTCAGTCCCCTTTCTTTGCAGCTGTTTGTTTCCAAGACAGCCAGTTTGGTGTAGTGGTTAAGAGCGCGGGACTCTAATCTGGAGAACCGGGTTCGATTCCCCACTCCTCCACTTGAAGCCAGCTGGGTGACCTTGGGTCAGTCACAGCTTCTAGGAGCTCTCTCAGCCCCACCCACCTCACAGGGCGGCGTTTGTTGTTGTGGGGATAATAATAGCAGACTTTGTAAACCGCTCTGAGTGGGTGTTAAGTCATCCTGAAGGGTGGTATATAAATCAAATGCTATTATTATTATTATTATTATTATTATCCCCAATAGACACTTCTCTGCATTCTCTTTCCCTTGTGGCAATAGCAGTTTTTATGCGTGCATGGCACCAAGTGTACTGAATTCTGTTTCATCCCCTTTTTAAGAAGCGCTTCCTCTTAATTTAGATAATCTACAACATTTAAGAACAAGAATCTAGGTACTCGTTTAAAATATTTTATGTTTAACAGAATCATGCGAGTAAACTAGTACATGAAGTTAATTAAAGATTATGAGAAAAATATTAAAGAGTAAGTGTTTTACAAGCTATTGCTTCTCTTCAAATAACTGTAATGGCGTGGGAGGTAAGGGAAGAAATCGAGCCTGGCTGGATAAGTTAAGGATAGTTAAGTCCATACTAGGCGTTACTAAAAAAAGTCGTCAGAGATCATAGCAGGATACAAACATTTGCATCAATACATAACCGTAAATGTAACTCGTACAGTTTTGTGAATATCACGGAAGGCCAGAAAGACCAATAAGTGGGTTCTAGATCAAATCAAGCCTGAATTCTCCCTAGAACCTAAAGTGACAAAACTGAGGCTATCGTACTTTAGTCAGAAGACAAGGCTCTTTGGAAAAGAGAATAATGCTAGGAAAAGTGGAGGGCAGTAGGAAAAGAGGAAAATTTAAAATGAGATGGCTGGGCCGTTTTCACATTGCTTACCCGATCGCGCAAAGCTCCCGGAATGACGTGCCTTCCTGGCACGATTTCCTGTGATAACTCTGGTTATCGCGGGAAATCAAGCCAGGAAGGCGCGTCGTTCCGGGAGTTTTCCGTGATCAGTAAGCAGTATGAAAACAGCCCTGGATTCCATAAAAGAAGCCACATCCTCCAGTTTGCAAACCCTGAGCAAGGCTATAGGACATTTGAAAGGGCTTGCATTCATAGGGTCACCATAAGTCGGAAGTGACTTGTCAGCACATAACACGCACAGTCTTTTAAAGAAGTCTTTAACAATGCTTTAAGGGTGTCAACCATCAAAACAGTCGATTACAACTTCAAGATAAAATCTGATGCTCCTTTGCAGCAGGGGCAAGAAAGGCAAATCTTGTAAATTACTACTATATAAGCATGCAGTTGGGTGCAGAGGCAGCCAATGTGTCTTTTCACAAAATAACTGATCCTGTACATTTACGTCTTGATATCCAGAGTAAAGATAGGGGAAGGGCTGTGGCTCAGCGGAGAAGCCTCTGCTTGGCATGTAGAAGGTCCCAGGTTCAATTCCTGGTATCTCCAGTTTAAAAAGACCAGATTGAAGGTGACATGAAAGACCCACACCTGTAGCGACCCTGTAGAGCTGCTGCCAGTCCGAGTAGACAATACTGATTTTGATGGACAGCAGAGGAGGAAATGGTGCTGTCGCCACCTGATGGGACCCCATGTATGGGCTTAAATGTTTAAAAACACCACATCACCGTATCTAGCATAGGCCTGATAGATGCAGACCTGTTAGGTAGAACCATGTGCAAGAGCCACGAACCGTGGGCTCACCCACAATGCAAAGAATTCACACACATTGCAGAATGTCGCCCATTATCCTTTACCATACACCACTCACCATGCAAACTGTTAGTGCTTTCTGACGAAGGGACAGAAACTTCCCGGAGAGGGATGTGTTCCCTGCTGGAAGAAGAAGAACCCGTTTGAGATGAGAGCCCAATCAAACAGCAAAACAGGGAGGAACACAATGCAAGCCCCTGTCCTTACCTGGAAATGACATCTGTCAGTGGCGCAGCATCGCTCTCCTTGCAAAGAGATCAAACAGGTTAGCAATGATATGCACGCACAAAAACGACGCACACATTTACCGTTAAAATGGGACAAAAGGCACAGCTACTCCACAGAGCCCTCGATTGCCTTCTGTCCATCATGAGCTGCTCCCCAAAGCATTTTACCTGGCAGGAAGTTGATGGGGCTGCTTATTTACTTCAGATACGTGACCCAGACCTCACTTGGACTGTGCCCTTACATGTAAATCTTTACACAGTATGCGCCCCTTATTTGCATTCTTTTTGGTTTGGAGGAAGCGATGCTTGCTTGTTTGGGTCATTTGAACAGCACCTGTTTCCTAAAGCCCCGAGGAAAGACTCTCTCCACTCCACCCCAACTGGTTACCTAGTTATCTTGGGCCATGAATACACCAGTTTTTTTTTTTAAGCCATTTTCTAACTTCATAATCATGTACAAAATTATCATTCTGCCGTGGTCATTATATGTCTCAACTAATGTTTCTTCTCCTTCCCCTCTGCCAACAGCAGCACAACCAAGCTGCTTTTCACAAGTGACCATAAATCCTCAGCACTCTGTACAGTATCTCCGGGGAGTTACTGGCTGTATTGTTTATATCCAACCTGCCCATTTGATTTCATCTCATTTAAATGAATTGCTCGACTTCTATGGCTGCTGTTCAAGTAATGCCTTTAAGAATGTTTTTAGATTTTTCTGGATTCAGGACGGCTGAATGCTGTTTTATCAAGCTAATTAAAACTGGGTTGTAAATAATACAAAGAGGGTAGAAGTATTTAAGAATTCTTTCCATTTTAGAACACTTGAATATTCATCTCGCATTTCCTTGCCAAGTTTTCATTGCAACTTGGCTCCAATATTTGTTCGCAGACTATTGCTCTTCCTTCTCCCTACTTAATAACAACAACATTTGATTTATATACCGCCCTTCAGGACAACTTTATGCTCACTCAGAGCAGTTTACAAAGTGTGTTATTATTATCCTCATGACAGTCACCCTGTGAGGTAGGTGGGGCGGAGAGAGCTGCGACTGACCCAAGGTCACCCAAGCAGGCTTCAAGCAGAGGAGTTTCCCCCGTCTTCTCAGACTATCACAAAGTCAATTTGAAAAAACACAGGAAAACTAAAAAAAACAAAAACAAACCCACCTGTGGACCAGTAAACAATACTGTGACCGTTTTCACACGTCTTACCGGCCACGCAAAATCACGCAAAACTCCTGGAACAACAGCGTTTTCCCGGCGCAATTTCCTGTCATGACTCCAATTTGTGGCACAATTTTTACCACAAACTGGAGTCATGACAGGAAATCGCACCAGGAAGACACCATCGTTCCAGGAGTTTTGCGCACTTTCTCATGGCTGGTAAAACGTGTGAAAACGGCCTGTGTGTAAGGGTGGGGGGGAAACAGATGCACTTAAGAAGCCAAGCTGCAGCAAAAGCCTTGTGTGGAAAAGCCCTTCAAGTGCAATCAAACCACTTCATGTAAGTTATTTGTTGAAATCCTTACAAGCAACACTTTAAAGACAGACGAGTGCTATTCCTGTATTGCAAGCAGAGGGGGAAAGATGAGGTTAGGAAACTGTGTGGTTAGGCCACCCAGTTAATTCATGGCAGATATAAAGTTCAAGCCAGAGCCCTTCCAGTTTGTTAAAGCTTGCCTCCCCCAAATTTAAGCTTTCGAAAACCTGACAATCAGGGTTTTTTTTCTGTCAAGAATGCCAAGATCGACCCCTCCCCACCCACAAATACCATCTGGACTTCCCCCCATTCCCCCCATATCCAATTTAAACATTATACAAACTCAAATTACATGACATGCCCAGTCCTTTAGGCATACATAATTTTGCCCCCGCCCCAGTGGCCCCGCTCTCTGGCATCTCAACACAAACGCACAGCAGGAAAGAGGCAGCCTATGAAGAAGGGGGAGACAGAGGAAAGCTCTCTTTCTGGCATTGGCTTTTCTGTATGCAATCCTCCACATACATACTGCCTGCAAGCTTGCCCCATTGAGAGGGATAGCCGACCAACAGAACCTTTTTGGGCTG
The DNA here is from genome assembly GCF_028583425.1 of Eublepharis macularius. Taxonomy (NCBI): domain Eukaryota; kingdom Metazoa; phylum Chordata; class Lepidosauria; order Squamata; family Eublepharidae; genus Eublepharis; species Eublepharis macularius. The sequence continues at coordinate 12,568,296 of NC_072798.1, forward strand.
GGCCAAAAGGCATGGGGGGAGGGGTTAAATCCCTTTCCCCAGCCCCATGACCAAAGATGGACCTCTGCCCCTCGCATCCCCTGCTTATGAAGAAAAACTGGGAAGTCACAGATCTTGCAATGTGTCTTCTACTCAGGTGACCAGTTGCCCAGCTGTGAAGTCTGTAACCGGTTCACATCCCATCATTCTATGAAGCTAGGACTTCTGCTGTTCAAGTGCTCCATTTCACACATCCTGAACCTCAATAGGCATTTTTCTGGTTCACCCTTCCAACTGCCAGTCAAATTCCAGAACAAACCCTGAATAGTGACCCCCCCCCTCGTTCAGTGATGCATCCGTTTTGCATTACACCACGTTCCCAGAAGAAACAGAACAGAAACATTTGTATGCCGTGTGCAATGAGGGTTGGATCCAGACTAAACTGGCCATTTTCACCAATCCCCCCCTACTCGCTGCAGACCAGGTCTTGTATTTTCCTTAAAGATATTTATCCTCCGGGAGCAGCATTTTGTGGAGTACAGTGGATTCAGAGGAGAGGCAGGAAAGTTACATTCTGCTGATGGAACATTTCGTTTGGATCCAACCCCATGGAAGAAAATAATCATTTTACAGATGGGAAGGGATTCTATAAAACTAGCTTGTGATTCTATGTCAGTTTTGCCACCGCCTTTAAGAGCATACAAGACTTCTTTGACCCTGAAAGCATCCCTGACTTAAAATTATCTCTCTTTCTCCCAGAAAGGTTGAGCCATCATTTAAGCACACCGAGAAAGAAAACTAACCTGGGCCAAGTCAGCATCCATCTTTGTGCAGGAGACACAAAGGTCTGCATCGGTCTGGCGACCCACAATGCTGTTCCTGCACCTGACAACAGAAAGGGCTATTTGCATAAGAGCGTTATATTTCACCGTTCTCACCCTTTAAAGTATAATATTGGGGATATTTTTGTCTACAGCATTTACATAGGTGAAAAGTACCCTGGCTGTGATGAGGAAGCAGCATTTGGAAAGTTACAAGATAGCGTGGGTGGAAAAGTAGCCAAGCCATCATTAATATCTCGTAGAGTCAGAGGAGAATCACCAAATAGTTGACACAGAATTTAGTGTCACTCCAGTGCCAGAAGCAGGAAACTGGAGCTTCCCGTGCTCCTGGTGATAAAAAAAAAACAGCTACCCATCAGTATCACCTCATATATGCCATCTGAAGGTCTCCTCATCCTACCTAAAAAATTAAGACCAGCTTCTAAAGCAGCACCCAAACCAGTCGTTTCTTAAGACGTTTCCTTGAAACATGATTGCTTGTCTAAGAGTCTCACAGGGAACGCTCAAATGAAAGATCATACACTTGTTCTCCCATTGTGGATACACATGCACCGCTAGGGAGACAGAGTGCACTTGAATATAAGGCCCCACAGAAAGTAAGTCATGTGAGCGACTCCGTGTAAGATGTTTTGTGTACAGAGACTCTCAATTCCTGTACATCACTTCCCACAGGAATCTATGCAGGAATTTACACATACGCACCCACTTTCGCTTCTTCTTATATAATCGCCCAGGTGGCGGCAAATGAGGGCAGGCATTACAGTCATGCCTTTAATGGCCACTGGAAGTGCACACATAAGCAATTAATAATGTTTATCGGCTGTTTTTTGAAACGTATTTCATTTATACCTAATGGGGCCCATCACAACCCTGTGTTGTAGATGAGAATGAATATATGTGACTGACCTGCCAGTCACCTGGCAAATTTCCACGGCAGACTCTAACCACTACACAACAGAGTTGTGAAACTGTGCACCCCAAGTTGCCACCAAAGGCACAGGGGCTGGCCTAAGCGGGGTTTTTTTCTGATCAGCTGGCAGCAACCTTAGCATGTTGTAATGTCACGATGGGTTAAAATCTCAGTAAAATTACTAAAATTTCAGTAAAGTCTAATTAGTTTATATTGCTGGATTAACGGAGCATTAGCCATTTCCTTTTCAAATGCCTTGTGAATTCTTTGGGGTTTTTTTTCTTTCAAGAGAAAGGCTTCGTTTTGTTTTGTATACTCGCAAAGATATCTTGTATAGAGAGACTTTAAGATGGTGGACCAAGGAATAGCGTGAAGGCACTCAACTCGCTTCTGCAGCAGAAGAGAATCAGACTGAGGTCTGCCTGGATAGGTGAGCACCTGGCAAACACGGAAATATCATGAGCTTTTCAAAAGAGCAGCAGGGTGATATTATTCATCTTCGTAACTCCTGGACGATCACCTAGGCAGAATTTGTAGATGCATTCTCCTGCCATCTAAAAATTTCAGTGGGATATTGATCCCTATATTGGGGGTGGCGGGAAAGCAAGAATGGCTTATCTTAGGACAGCTAGGAAGCACAGGGCAGAGGCAAGATCTCAACTGATGCTGTTCCAATTTGCAGCTTGGACCCTGACCTGCTAGAGCGCTTCTGTAATAAACGCACTAACCACTTATGCTGTAAAATTTAGCTTTGGGCAGCACGGATATATGCAAGATACTTTGAATAGCCAGAGGCAGAAGAATTCCACAGCTGGGATCAACTATTAGAGGCATTGTCCCAACATGACATAAGCCCGCCGACTCAAGACGCTATTTTTCTATCTGAGTTCTTCCAAAGGAATGTAAGGGAGAGATGGGATCTTATTGAACGTAAGGCAACATAACCTTTGCAGGTGAAAGCCAGCCTGTGGAACTGTGACTTTGGAATAGAAGAAGAAGCCCATTCAGACATGCAGTTGCTGATGTGACGCACTTCTGATTGCCTCTCCTGCATTAGCAAAAGCACCACGGAAAACCACGAAGAGGTTAAAATTATTCCAAAGACTAACAAAATGGACTCCAGCACAAGCTTCCTTGAGTCAGAGTTCACTTGGTCAGAGTGGAAATCATATGGAGGGATGCTCTATTTCTGACGAAGGGAGCTCCAACTTACAAAGAGCTTTTGCTGGAATAGGGGTGCCACTAGACTGCTGTTGAATGTAGTTGATACAGACTAACATAGCAACTGCTCTGGAATTATTATGGAAGAAGCTGTACTTCTAATTAGTTTAGATGCTGCAAGGGGAAAAGGAAGTAAAAGAGACACTTTGGAAACATCGGCATGCAGAGTCATACAGAGCAGTCTGGAAAAACTTGAGTTGCAAGTAGGGTTACCAATCTTAAGGTATGACCTAGAGTCCTCCTGAAATTACAACTGACTTCCCAACTACAGAAATCAGTCGTCCCCTCGTCCCCCCCGCCGGAGGAAATGGCAGCTTCAGAGGGCAGACTCTATGGTATACCATAGAGCCTAGGAAAATGGAAGTTCTAGCATGACATCACATTCTGGCTGAGTTTGCATTGCCTCCCCAAACCCTCTAAAAAGCCCAACAGCACCTTTAAGACTAACCAACTTTACTGTAGCATAAGCTTTTGAGAACCACAGCTCTCTTCATCAGATGCATCTGATGAAGAGAGCTGTGGTTCTTGAAAGCTTATGCTACAATAAAGTTGGTTAGTCTTAAAGGTGCTATTGGACTCTTTACTATTTTGCAACTACAGACTAACATGGCTAACTCCTCTGGATCTATTCCCCAAACTTTGCCCTCCTTAGACTCTGCCCCAAATCTCCAGGAATTTCCCAAGCCAAGGCTGGCAACCCAAGTAGCAAGCAGTTTCCATCCATACCAGAAGCTCTATAAACCACGACAAAAGTTTTAAAACTGAGCTGCTGCTCTTACTTGTGCGCCTCCAACGTCACATCCAAGAGGGATCCATTTCTTCGACGTTGTTCTTTAGATGTCGGTGGACTCCTGCAAAGTCTAGCGTCTCTAGACACAGAATGCCTCTCAATCAGCTGGAGAGACTCCAGAGCCAATGCATCTGTTAAAAAAAGGAAGTATCCATGCATTGTGGGAAAGGGAATTTGCAACCTTATTTCCCCAGAAACCTATGTGTGGCAGGGACATAAATGGACGTAGGCAATTCTCAAAGCATACGGCATTAAGCTAGATAATCTACCGCCAGACCACAAGAGATTCCACTTGCCGGTAGATGTAGCATAGCCAGCTTTAGAGCTTAGAATCAGGGCCAGTGCATCCATTGAGGCAGGTCTGGCAACTGCCTCGAGCACTGAGGCGCCCGAGGGGGCGCCGGGGGCGGGGGGCGTGCCGCGGAGCCGGCAGTGGTAGCACTGGTGTCTGAGCGGATGAGAAGCCACCCATGTGCTGCCGTGGCTGCCTGCCATGCCTAGCCCACAGCTGCTGCGGCCTCCTAGCCCTCCTGCCCCATGCTGCCACCACCACCACCAACACGCACCCCCAGCTAAGCACAGCAGCCGTGGGCCAGGCGCAGCAAGTGTCTGGGGCGGAGCAATGGAGCAGGAGGGCTGGGAAGATGCATGCGCGCCTCCCCAGCCACCTGCTGCACCTGGTTGGGAGTGTGCGCCAGTGGCAGAAGCATGGGGCAGTCTGAGCGGGCAGCCTCCCAGCCCTCCCACAGCACCGTCAGTACACAGCTGCAGGCCAGGTGCAGAAGGTAGCCAGGATGGCGCGGGGAAACTGAGCGGGAGGGCTGGGAGGCCACCCGCGTGCTATCCCAGCCACCCGCTGCACCAATGGGGCCAGCTGGCAGCAGCATACTGTGTGATGTCTGCAGTGATGTCATCATGCAGTCCAGGCACGCGTGCGCAGGCAGCAACAGACCTGAAGCTGCCCTGGCCAGGCGCCAGAAACCCTGGTGCTGGCCCTGCTTAGAATATGGCTTTCTACTAGACAGGGTCACTGAGAGCTCTCAGCTCTCATGTGCAAAGCCTACAAGCTAGTTTCAGAACTGTGCTTTTTAGGAACTTCATAAGAGGAGAGTCCAGTAGCACCTTTAAGACTAACCAACTTTATTGTAGCATAAGCTTTCAAGAACCACAGCCGTCTTCGTTAGATGCATCTGACGAAGAGAGCTGTGGCCTTCAAAAGCTTATGCTACTATTAAGTTGGTTAGTCTTAAAGGTGCTACAGGACTCTTTACTGTTTTGCAACTACAGACTAACACGGCCGACTCCTCTGGATGTATGTTCATAAGAGGAGGACAGCTTGGTCTTACCTAGCAGGGGAGATAACAGCAAGCACCCGTTTAAGGTGGCTGACCGGGACAGGGAAGAGAACAGACTCGTTTCTCGGGTTTCAAGTCCTTTGCAGCAGCAGGTGTTCTAAATCAGAGAGAAGGCACTTGATGGCACATGACATGCTGCTCCCCTGTTCTATCCCCCTCCGCCCCAGAACTCTTCATACACCTTTTAGCTTATGGCTGAAATAAAGCCATCAACTTTTGCCAACAGAGAGCCCTCAAGGATTTGATCAAAGAATTGCATTAGCAAATGGTTCCCATTTCCAGATGCATGTTAGAACTGAGCACCAAACTAGGGTTGCCTGGCATTTCTGGGGAAAGCCTGGAACTCATACCAGTCTTCTCCGGGCATTGCCAGAAATTCACCCAATGGGCATTTTGCAACTGCGGCACCAACTCAAAGGCATTGCTAGCATTCTAGAGGAGGGAGACAGCCAACTCTGTCAAGTAGATGTAGAAGAGCCATAAGGAAAAGCTGTACGGACGATGCTCTAAACTATACGTGTCGGGTTACAAACAGCTTGCATTGTGCAAGCAAAGGTATGTTTCCTGGCTGCCTGGAGAACCCTTCCCCCTCTGCCCACTTCCCCAATCCAGTGTTTATTTTAAGCAAATGGTGCAAGATGTAACAGTGCAAGGACATACTAAGGCAAAGTGTTGACCGTGGTTAGAAGGTGGAAGTAAAAGATACCTCAAGTTTAAACTACTAGTTTTTTAAAAAAAAGAGCAAGATCAGTTCATCTGGTCTAGATATATACCAAATGTTAGCTTTCAACCTTTTGCAGAACCAACTTCATTTTGATTCAAGAACCACCCCCAAGCCATAAAAGCCCAGGCAACTTTGTCCAAGGACGTTCCACATTGGACCATCTTTGAACTTTGCACGAGAGTCTATCAGGAGGAAGCTCTCTGTTTCTGTTCCACTTCTGCTAGAACATAAATTTCCCCTAGATCTAGTCTGCACTCACCTTCTCCGTACTTCCCTCTTCGTTTAAGTTAAAGCCGGACAAAGGACTCTCGTTAGCACACACGCAGCTCTGTTTCCAAACAGGGTAAGAGAGTTTGAAATGAGGGACAGCCAGCCATGGTGAGAACAAACTTCTTCCCACAAAAAGGTCTTCAAGAAGCCACTAATAAGCAAGCAAAGCACCCCCCCCCCACACACAAAGATTATATAGTCCACTATATAAATTGTCGACTTTATTGAAAGAGTTGGACAATACAACCTATAATGACATTTGGGAGCCTTTTTACAAATGGATACAAGATAAGTTTGGAGAAATTTAATTTTCAACTAAGATGTGGTCCTTTATGAACATTATAGAAGATCAATGGAAACATTTGCAAATAGAGAGCTGATTAGCAGAATACTAAGACATGTATTAGAGTGAATGGTGCAATGTAATAGATACGTAATTTCTTTTTTCGTTCTTTCTTCTCTTTCTATCCCCCTTCCCTTTACTTTCTATTCCCTATTTTCTATCTAAAAAAAATAAAAATTTTATATATAAAAAGATTATATAGTCCACTCATTACACTGACCTCCCTCCTTTTGTCCAAGGAATTTAGAGGAAAAACTATCCTAAACTCACTGAGCCACTACAAGTGAACCAGTGCTAAAACTAGAAAGACATTTTAAATATCAGCAATATTTAATGACGTACCTTGCCTTTCGTGTGTTTTAAGCTGGTCAACAGGAAATAAGCACTAGAGCCAAAAACCCGTAGAACTACCGCTAATTAATGAGCCATAAAATGGCAGTACATACCTGGCACAGGACTCTGCCTAACAGCCCTTGAAAAAGTTTCTCCCTGAGCAAGTCAAGAACAACTAAGGAAAGAAAGACACGGGACGTTTCAATCAGGTGCTGTCCGAGTTATGCATGACTCCAGATCCAGTTAAGAGGACACGATATGATAATTAAATCTTGGTAAGGATCGGGGCTCAGATGCATGAAGAACCATTTCCACCTGTTTGAGATAACCCATGGGTCACTATTATCTAGTTACCTGCTCTTTGTGCTCTTGAGGGAGGGCAGCTAGGCCAGGTGGTAACAGTATTATTCAGGGCTTTTTTTCTGGGAAAAGAGGTGGTGGAACTCAGTGATGGAACGCAGGACCATCCAATGATGTCACTTTGGGTCAGCTGGAACAAGGGGGGAGTTTTTTAAAGTTTAAATCGCCCTTGGCGAAAATGGTCACATGGCCGGTGGCCCCGCCCCCTGATCTCCAGACAGAGGGGAGTTTAGATTGCCTTCTGCACCGCTGCACAGAGGGCAATCTAAACTCCCCTCTGTCTGGAGATCAGGGGGCGGGGCCACCGGCCATGTGACCATTTTCAAGAGGTGCCGGAACTCCGTTCCACTGCACTCCTGCTGAAAAAAAGCCCTGGTATTATTTATTATTATTATTTATGTATAGTGGGCCAACAGATCCCAAGAAATCCAGAAAATATTTTTCTAGAAATAGATTTGTTAAGACAAGTAGATTAAAACCAACTAGTTACAATAATAACTTCGTTAGCAATAGCTAGGATAGAGATTGCCAAGAAATGGGGAAATAAAGGGCCCTCACTACAAAATTGGTACGATTCCATCTGAAACTATTCTATATTGGGTAAAGTGGATTGCTCTACAGGCATTCAGAATTTGGAAGTTTATCGAAAAAATTTTCAAGCAATTTGGTTTCCTATTGTGCAATTTTTGCAGGAAAAAGAAATTGTTTCTTCTAACATTCATTGTCAAGAGCTATTGAATTTCTAGATGTATGGAACTCTTTAGGAATTGTTATATTTTGGGTTTTGTATGGTTATGTTTTAAGTTAAAGTGTACAAAGGAAAAGTTTGTATATACACTGATGTTGGTTTGGTATTGTCATATTTTTTTTAAAAAACGTAATAAAGTTAAAAAAATTATTTATGTCATGTATTATTTATGTCATAAATAAAAAAATTATTTATGTCATTTCTCACTGAGACTCAAGGCGGATTACACAGTGTGAGATTAGTACAGTCAGTATCAAGGACACTTCCATAAATAACGCCATAGGGTAAATAAACACAATTTCACAAAGAAATTTCACATTAGCAAGAACCCAATACAGAGTTGAAGAAATGCTGAAACAGAACACAAGCAATTCTAGGGCTGACATTAGCCAACATGAAGCACAGGTAGCTCATAGGAGCACATATTTAAGACAACAGGTAAGGCAATATAGTGGTGAAGTCTATGGTCCCTAACTCATTAGCAAAGTATCTGAGAGCCCCCCCCCCCAATACAAAAGCCTTTTTGAATAATTCGGTTTTACATTGTTTGCGGAAAGCTAGGAAAGTGGGGGCTCTCCTGACCTCAGGCAGGCTGTTCCACAGAATAGGGGCCACCACAGAGAAAGCCCTGTACGTAGGGAATATGAATCCCCCTCCCTCGGGGAATTTGCCTCAGACCCTCACTTCTTGCATTCCAGAAACGAGTAAAATCAATTTCGTTACAGAAAGCCTTTGACAGTTTTATCCTTTGAGCTTTTACTCATTTTGGATCCATTTTGAGAGCTATGAAAAACCACAGCCTGAGCATGGAGCTTGTTTTATCTATCTGGCTGCTGTCTTACAAAGCTTTTTCCACTTCTAATTTTCATTTCTATTGCCATCGATAGATGGATTGTGGTGAACTGTACCGGCCATTCAGCAAAGTCTGAAGCCATCCTGCAACTGAAATGGCTGTTTCTTCGGTGAAGTGCCATTCAAGTCGGAGGAAGCATGCCAAGTGGAATGGTGGATTACAAAGCCATTGATACCCACCGTGTGGGTTGACTTATTCAGTGGAAAGGTGGGATATACGTTTTCTAAAAGTGATTAAAAAAACCTTCTTCCTTGGACTCTGGCTTCCTTGGACCAGCAAGAAAAGTGACAATTCCCACAAATCAAGTTCTTTCTTGATACCTTATTGTATTCTGTATCATACAAAAAAGCCCATGCACTTCCATGTACTTTTACTGTTTGCAAAATTACTCTGAAATCCCTAAATTAGATTAGAGCACAGGAATCTAACCTGGAGAACCGGGCTTGATTCCCCACTCCTCCACTTGGAAGCCAGCTGGGTGACCTTGGGTCAGTCACAGCTCTCTCAGAGCTCTCTCAGCCCCACCCACCTCACAGGGTGTTTTGTTGTGGGGATAATAATGACATACTTTGTAAACTGCTCTGAGTGGGCGTTAAGTCATTCTGAAGGGTGGTATATAAATCGAATGTTGTTGTTATTGTTATTATTAAATGTTACAGCTAGAAGAGCAAAACAGGGGCTTAGCTGAAAGGAGAAGCAATTTTTGTGAACCATTTTGTCAGTGCCAAAGATACATCACTCCCTCTGGCAATGTTTTGGAGATCGTATGGATGTGACCCGAGAGTGCCCTCATCCTCTATTGGCTACGTTCACTCATTTGACCAGCGTAGAAAGCCTTTCCCTCATTCTAAATTAGCTTCATTTGCTATCAGCCACATCCAGATTAAATTGGCTATATGTCCCTGTGATGTCATCTAGTTTTCTACAGGATGGGCTAGAAATGGAAGATCTAATAAGGAAGGGGGGTAAAGGGAGGAGGAAAACCTAGAAACAGAGCTGGAAGTCCAAGATAGGACACTGTTAACAAGGTGGCTACACCACATTTTTTCCCCCACTGCAAGAAAAAGGGGCAAGGCTGTGGTTCAGTGGAAGAACCTCTGCTTTCCATGCAGAGAGTCCCAGGTTCGATCCCCGACGTCTCTAGTTAAAAGGACCAGGCAGTAGGCGATTGAGAAACCTCGACCTGATAGACTGATGGGCTGATTCACAATATGGCAGCTTTCTGTGTGCCGGTGAAACCTTTGGCACACACTCGGCTCAGCCGTATCTCTGTGCTGGCTGTGATTGCGCGATCCAATTCAGGGGCAGGTGTCCCGATGCAGACTCACACTGGCAGCAGGCAAGGGATAACTCCCAAGTCGTCTGAGCCAGGCAGCACCCAGTTCCAAGGTTCAGGCACCAATTGGGCACACTCACGGCTTCAAGTCCAAAGAGGGATTCCAGAAACACATCCACAGGAACAGGCCAAGGTCAGGGACAAGAGAATCAGCTCCAAACCAAGCAGCAAGGTCAGTAGAAAGCGGACTCATTGCTTCCACGCAGCCACTCCCTCTTTGGACTGCTTTTAACCCTCACAGTGCTCAGCTGCCTGTGCTACAGCAAGCACCTGCCGGCTGTCTCAGTCCTGCTCCTGCGAGCACTCATCATCACTAATGATGCTGGGCCGGTGCTGTGCTGCTAGCCTGGCACTGCGCCTTCTGGCTTGGAGGGCTCTTCTAGCCCTCCTCTGGCAGCGCTCCCGAGGCTCTGGTGAGGAAGGGGGAGAGCTGGCCTGCCCCTGGCTTTCTGCTGCCGGCCCAGGGCTGGGAAGCTGAGGAACCGATGTGCTGGGACCTGGCTGTGGATCAGTATCTGAGCCTTCAGGGCCTGCCTCCTCCTGCAGTGCCTCTGCCACTGGCTGTGGATCTGGGTCAGGTTCGCCAGCTGCCTCTTCCTCAGAAGAGTCCTCTGAGTCTCTCTGCTCCGCTGGGCCAGGTTGGTCCATGACAGCAGGCTGGCCACTTCACTTCCAGGGAAAGTTCCTGCTGGGACACTGCCCCGGAGAGCTGCTGGCAGCCGGGAAAAGGCAGAGCCCAATCCCAGCATTTTTGCCAGCAGATGTTCAAGCTCTGGCTTAGGCAACGGTGCCAATGCGGGGCCAGCCTCTGATGCAGCGGGGGACCTGACCCGTACTGTTGGCATCGCTGGCCAGGTCTACTAAACGGCCCCTGCAGCGCTGGCTTGTCACTCTGTCGGGACTGCTCAGCACGGCTTGCTTCTAAGCCATTTTATCTCCAGATCACCCTGGGTCTAGTTGCCCCCATTGTTGACCATAACAGAAGATTATTATTATTATTGTTATTATTCGAAGTAGCTGAAACACAATCAACAATAAGCAGAGGTCACATGTTATTATTGACTGGCCTTGCTAAGCCGATACAAGTTTCCACCGGAGACCTAAGTATCAACCAGATATCGGCGTAATACGTCCTCTGTTCCAGGTAGCGCCGTCTTTTGCAGTTCTGTAGGTGTTATGTCAGAAAGCTGCAGTTTTTCCATATGAATTGCAAAGCTTTTCGAGATGGTTCCAAGTGCCCCGATGACATTGGGGACTACTGTTGCATTCTTCTATCGGCTTCTATAGCCAGATCTCTATATTTAATCATTTTTTCTTGTTCTTTTTTTTCCGACTCTGGCATCCCCAGGAATTGCAATGTCGATTATCCAGACTTTTCGATTTTCCACGACTATTATGTCTGGCGTATTATGTTCAAGGTACCGATCAGTTTGAATTCTGAAATCCCACAAGATCTTGTCCTCTATTTATTATCATTATCATTATTATTATCTGTTGCTTTAAATATGTACTCCTATATACTATCTGTGATACATGTTGTTTAATGCCAGTCCTAGAATTGATTATGTTCTGTTTCAGCAGTTCTTCAACCCCATATTGGATCCTTGCTAATGCCATGTCTCTAAACTTGTATTCATTTACCCTATGACATTGTTTATGGAAATGCCTGCCCCTGTCCTTGCTACTGATTGTACTAATCTCACACTATGTAATCTGCCTTGAGTCTCAGTGAGAAAGGCGGAATATAAATGACATACATAAATAAGGAAATAAATAAGCACTGGACTGGAGAAAACAGGGGTAGGTGGGCTACTTACTCCTATGCACTCTTACGTGTACAGGGAAGCACGCCTCCAGCTTGGAATTCAGAAACAGAGTGCATCAAAGCTTGGGAACTGCCTGATTCAGCAGTCGAGAGAATACAAACGCAGCATACTTACCGCTCTGTCCTTTAGCAGTCTTTTCCAGCCCCTGGCAAGTACGTGCCAAACTTGTGTTGGCAACCTGGAGCTCTCCTTGCTCGGCAACACTCTCTTCTAGCCTCCTCTGCAAAGCTCTCGCTTGCTCACAGGTGCCACGAAGATCCCTTTCCTGGTCTCTCACCTGAACAAGCAGCAAGGAAAGTGGCTCAGAGAGCCCCTTCAAGGTGCGGAACACATGCAAATGAAACCAGACGCATCTGTGCTCCGGCCGGAAGCTGCAAGCTCTTGACGTGCTTCTGCATTTTGACACTTGCCGGTTCTGTTCGTTTCTCAAGACAGATGGGTACCCAAGCAGTTAGTTTTCCTGCCCAGGGTGCTTACACCGCCCCCTCAACTGACTTCCTCTGCAGGCAGGGTTTTGCAAGCCCCAGACGCGCCGACATGGTCTGCTTTTGTTACACAGGATGTAACAGGGCAAAGTTTTCTTCTCACTGGCCTTACAGCTCTGGCTCACTCCCTCAGCCTTAAGAAGGGAGAAAACGGGCAACTAATATGCAGCACCTGCCCCATAAGAAAAAACTACAGACTCTTGAGGCTTTTTAGTTTAGAGGAAAGAGGACAGAGGAGAAGAATTACTAGAGATTTGTAGAACATGCAAGCTGTAGAAGCAGCATGTGCATTGTGCAATGTTTTTGACTCCCTTCCAGAACACTATGGGCCAAGCTAGAAGTGACGACTTACACTTGAATGGCACGTGAACAGACTCACACGTATTCCTCCCTGTTCACTTGAGCTCCACTTGCACTCCACTTATGTGATCGAGTGGAGTGCAAGTGAACAGGGAGGAATACATGTGAGTCTGTTCACTTGCCATTCAAGTGTAACTCGTCACTTCTAGCTTGGCCCTAGGACTTGGGGGGGGGCAGGGGGAGTCATCCAATGAAATAGATGGACCATAAATTCAGGACGGACAGAAGTAAACCCTCCTTCACTTAAAATGATTTCACTTGTGGAATACACTGCCACAAGATCTGGGCCCTTTTCACACTACATACCTGCTTCCAGAACATCGCAAAACACAGTGCAAAAAATGCGGAAGATAGTGTCTTCTTGCAAGAATTTTGCGCGATGTTGTGCAAAACTCACGCGACATTGCACAAAACTCTCGCGAGAAGACGCCATCTTCTGTGGGTTTTGTGCTGCGTTTTGCGATGTTCTGGAAGCAGGTATGTAGTGTGAAAAGAGCCATGGCTAAACAAATCCACAAGGAAGGCAGCATGGTATAGCCCAAGCTTATCAGATCTCAGCTGGGTCAGGATTGGTCAGTATTTGGATGGGAGACCAAGTAATACTGGGGTTGCTCCGCAGAAGAAGGCCACGGCAAGCCACCTCTGCTCACCTCTTGCCTTGAATACTCCATACGGGGTCGGCATAAATCTGTTGTGACTTGATGGCATTATGTAAAGAAATCCACAGAGAAGAATTCCATCAATAGCTATGATAACTAGATGGAACCTCCATGTTTAGCGGCAGTAACGCTCTGAGTACCAACAGAGGGTGGGATAGGCTGTGTCTTGCCTGTCAGTGGGGCCGTCTGGTTGGCCACCGTGCCATACAAGACTCTGGACTAGATGGGTCACTGCTCTGATGGGCCACTGCTCTCACGGCTGGTCTCACGTACCTTCTTGCTGGTGTCCTCTAGTTGCTTGGTTAGTTCTTGGAGTTCTGCTCGCAAGAGGTCCCCTTCTCCGACAGCGTCTTCTTGCATCTGTTTGGCAGATTCCAGCTCATGCTGTCTAGAGGAGGTCAGGTGAGAGCAGAGGCTTACACACGAGTAGAATTTAAGAGCTCCAAGCTCCCACGCTTGCCAAACTGCCTGCCACACATTTCAAATTGGACACGTATGTCGGAATTCTGTTTGGCCGTAAGCATTTCAAACCTGGCTTTAAGGGACACTTAAATGTTGAAACTGGAGTCCCAGCATTGATTTTTTTTTAAAAAAAGAAAGCCTCTAGCCTTTTATGTTGAAAGATATGCCTTTCCCCTTCTATCCTCTTCCACATGAAAGCTGGGGATTTACTTAGTCAATACATTGCGATGTTGTAATACTATTGTGGTACATGGCCAGTTTATAAAGGTTTCTCCAGTGGCAGGGGGGATGGAGTGGTAGCTATGGGGGGGGGGGGCAAAGCAAAGGAAAACACCACGTGAATTAGCGGTGTGCCTGTGGATATATCCAGGCCAAAAATAAAATTGAAATGAGAGGTTTTAGTCAACTCAGGGATATCCAAAATAACCCAACATGGTCCCAGAACTCTGGGAATAATGAAAATCTATCCATCTATCCATCCATCCATCCATCCATCCATCCCTTTTTAGTCTTCCTTTCTCACTGAGACTCAAGGAGGACCACATAGTGTGAGATTATTATGATCAATATCAAGGACATTGCCATAAACAATGCCATAGGATTTTACAAAGGCATAGCGTTAGCAAGAACCCAATACAGGGTTGAAGAAATGCTGAAACAGAACACAAGCAATTCTAGGACTGACATTAGACAACACATAAGGCAATAATGGCCCTATAATTTTAAATAGCAGCCAGACTTGGCCTCTGTCAACCCCACTATCAGCTGTAGTAGTAGTAACAACAACAACAACATTTGATTTATATACTGCCCTTCAGGGCAACTTAACAGCCACTTAGAGCGGTTTGCAAAATGTGTCATTATTATCCCCACAACAAAACACCCTGTGAGGTGGGTGGGGCTGAGAGAGCTCTGAGAGAGCTGTGACTGACCCAAGGTCACCCAGCTGGCTTCAAGCGGAGGAGTGGGGAATCAAACCCGGTTCTCCAGATTAGAGTCCTGCCGCTCTTAACCACTACACCAATCCTGCGCTCTTAACCACTACACCAATCAGAGCTTCAAATCCCTTTAAAACTTAAAGGGCAGCGAGGCACCAACTAACAGCTGTTGGGCAGGGTCAATTTCCTCTCTCCCCCTCCCTCTCTCCTCTTGCACCCTTGGGGGCAAGGTGGAAATGTTGAGGTTTTAACCACCATTTTAAAATGAGGTGGTGTGATGTGTAGTTGAATCGGTGTGGTCTCTCCTTCAATCTCCACCTATCTGACAGGCAGTAAGTAGCTTCTGAAACAGTAATTCCCAGATAACGCTTGAAGTAAAATGGGGGGGGGGGTTACTTTTATTAACTTTCATGGATGTGTAAGGTTTTCCAGTAAAGAGGCTATATATGACACACAGCATTTACTGGGCTGACACATTTATAACGTTTCAGTTAAAGGTAGGAGTTATCAGCCAAGCTTTGATTCCTGAGGTGAATCTTTGGCCTCTCCCTAGTTGTAGGAATCCCACCATATAAGTCTGAGCTTCCTCTGGATATTCCAATAACTTCACGTGATTTCCCAAACCAGGCTCCAAGATAGCAGTCTCCTCTTATAAGTGTTCATAGAAATTAGCCTTCTTCATCTCCAAAGCCAAGTTCTGAGATATACAAATTCTGAGAAACGATTTCTCGACTCCTACTTCTCTGGAGCACGAACTGCCTGAAAACGTTCACTGTTTTAGCCTGCTTACTCTCAAACCTGGCTCTGAGACAGGCTCCCTTCAATCTGCCTGAAGACTCAGGGCCAAGCTACAAGTGACGAATGACACTTGAACGGCAAGTGGATTGAAGTGGAGGGCAAGTGAACAGGGAGGAATACACTTGCCGTTCAAGTGTCATTTGTCACTTGTAGTTTGGCCCTCAGATCCTATCTGACAAGAGCTGGCAGAGTAAGAGATTTTTCTCTTTCACTCCCCATTCTCATCTGGCTCTTTTGCTATCTGTGGGCCCTGATGGGCTTCTAACTGCCCTGCCCACACACCAAACGGGAATATAGGGGATCGGTGACTGACAGAAAGGGGTAGGACATTTACCCATGTGTCACACGGACAAACTGGAAAAATCTTCCAGAGTTTTCAGGTCTTGAAAATGTACCTGGAAAAAGATCCCAAAATGCCCTCCCTTAAAGCCTGGATCTGAAATTAACGAACATTTTTCAAGAGCTCACCCCATGTGGGTGCTCTATTGCTACTGCGAATGAAAGCTACATAGAATTATTCTAGAGTGGAAGCAGTCCTGGTCCAATCTTTTCCAGAAAGGTCATCCTCCATTCCTTCAGCACTGCTGAATTACAGGCCGTTTTCAGACGTCTTCTCCCCGTCCCGAAAAATAGCACAAAACTTACGGAACGACACACCTTCATGGCGTGGCGTGATGATGTCAGAAAACGTGTCACAAAGCAAAGTCATGATGGAAAATCGTGCCATGAGGGCACATAGTTCCGTAAGTTTTGAGCTATTTTTTTGGGAGGGGGAGACTGTGGAAATGGCCACAGTCTCAAATCAATCCAGTCATTTCCCTTCCCTACGAACACTGAGGGCCAAGCTACACATGACGAATGACACTTGAACGGCAAGTGGATTGAGTGGAGGGCAAGTGAACAGGGAGAAATACACTTGCTGTTCAAGTGTCATTCGTCATGTGTAGCCTGGCCCTGAGAAGCATACTTTGGCAAGGGACTCCCCAACTGAATTCTCAGACCTTCAACTAAGCTACATTTCCCAGGATTCTGAGGAAACAGAATTCATGACAGTTGGATATAAAACCAATACAGGTTGGAAGAAGCCAGTGGTAAGTTAGGTGATGTGTTCAGAAGTTGATGAAGATAATTGAATCTTCAGCTCCTTTATGACTCCCTTGGGGCTTGCAATGGCCCCAACCCCACCCGGTTTCGATTACAGGAAAGTAAAAATACCTCAATGAAAGCTCTTTCTTCAAATGCAGTTGTTCGGTTCTCATTCGCCTCAAGTTTCCTGCCATCTTTATAAGCTCCTTGTCCAAGGATTCCTTCTGGGCCTCCAAGAGGTCAAGCTTCTGAAGCCAGAGAGCTTTCTTACTTGTCAGGTCTTGCCTGAGAGCCTGTACGGGTGAAACCAAGGGGACTCTCACCCGCCTGTTCCTTTCCATTACAGACACAATACACGCTTAGTTTACCTAGCCAACAATGCCCTAACCTGGATGGCCCACGATAGCCCAATCATGTCCAAACCTGGAAGCTAAGCAGGGTCGGCCCTGGTTAGTACTGGGATGGGAGACCGCTACGGTCACTCTACAGAGGCAGGCAGAAGTCAACCACTTCTGTTTGTCTCTTGCCTTGAAAACCCTACGGGTTACCATAAGTCAGCTGTAACTTAATGGCACTTTCCACCACCAGTAGACTAGAGTAGAAGATGGGCTAGTAAATGTTTAGGGCTTGCAACAATTTAAGCTCACACAAGCCAATCAACACAAAAACAACTAGATGTCAGGAAGACAGATTCCAGCAGTGCCTCTCCTCCTTTGACTTACTGACTTTACATAGGAGATCTTATGTCTGTGTATGATATACCACAGATTCATATAAGCCCCCCACAGCTGTACTCTGAAACTGCGCTGTCCTTACTGCTGTCTGACCATTCATCAGGTTAACAGCCAGAGCAGTCCACAGATGTTTCGTCAGTGAGAGCTAGTTGTCAGGAGATGGTGGCCTTTCCTCATGCCCTTAAAGGGGCAGACTGCTCACCGAACATTAGTGGCTTTTCCTCATGAATCTGGACGTCTCCGTTTACAAAACAGTTGCAGACCATTTAGCTTCTGCTTTTTTGGCATCCTGTTTGGGAACACGCTTTCCGTGGTCCCAGAAAAGGGGCCTAAAAAATAGAAGCCAATCGGCCCGCATCTGTTTTGCAAATGGAGATGTCGTCAGTATTTGTGTGCCGTCACTTTAAGGGTGTGTGGAAACGGCTGGTGTCTGGATAGCTCCATTCAGGAGTCCCTTGAAGTGTGAAGGAGAGACTGCTCTCCCATCTGGTGGGGGGGGCATGGGGGGGGAGGAGACCACTTGGACAGTTGGCAAGGCATAGCAGATAGAGTGTTGAATTAGGATTCTGGGACAACCAGGTTCAAATCCCCACTTCCAGCATGGAAGCTTGCTGGGTGACCTTGGGGCCATCACAAACAGCTTGGCCTACCTCACAGAGTTGTTGTAAGAAAACAGAGGAGGGGAGAACGATGCTCTTAGCCTCTTTTGAGTCCCAACTGGGAGAAAAGCAAGTTATTAAAAAACCACAAACGCATATGGAGGAGACTGCCATTGAGAACACGCACGACCCAGTATTGTAAGCTGGGCTGGAGATGAAGCGCATGGCGGTACAGGGAAGCATCCGGGCAACATTGGGTCTGATCTGGAGCATGCCTCGCCTGGCGCCTTTTCACCACCTTTACTCAGGAAGAAATATAAACCTCATTTTTGCTGGTTTAAAGGGGAACTGCAGGGTGGCTGAGAATGGAGCATCTGTTTGGATACTCCCTGTAGCCACTAATGGGGAAGGGGATGGTGCAAAACTCCACTTTTACAATAGCGTGCAGCAGATCAGTACCTCTTTCATGTGTTTGCCCTTCCCTGGTTGAGCTGGGCTGCAGTGGTACAAGTGAGGCTTGGTAGAGAGCAGGGAAGCCAGGGGAAAGATGGGTGCTTCCAAGACAAAAGCTCCGATGAGCTATTGAGCATGTGCAACAAGGTAAAAGGAAGAGTGTGGGAGGAGCAACATGAGCAGCAGGGGATACGGACGCTGTTCTGTCCACTCCAGTGCTTCCCGATGGGTACTTCTTTCCCCCTCAGGCTACAGCAAATATATTAAAATGCACTTCCAAACAGCTTAAAGGGAAAATACATACCGCAAGTTTTTTCTCATAGGCTTCTTGCCTACTCGTCTCCAAATCGTCTGTCCACAGCAGATGAAGCTTTACTAATTCCTCCACTTGAGAAAGTTCTTCTTGCTGCAAGTAAGAGACCCATTCACATTTCCCCTTAGGACTCGGGCTTCAAGAGAACCCAAGCATCAAGAGCGTCACACGGAATTGCACATGGAATCCGGTCCCCACCAGCATTCCTGACCAGGTCTGCTTCATTAACTTAACATGCCAATTGTCCACATATGGATATTTCCCAGTTGCCATCACGAATCAAAGTTGATAAAGACATAATGAAACCCCAACCTTATCTGAATTCAGATGGCCTAGTACAAAAGCGAATCTAAAGGAGATATGCTCCATATTTCTGCACAGGTCAAATCCCAACCCATTTCACCCCAAAGTTGGTGGGAATATAAAGATATAAAAATCAACTCGGGAGCTGGTGGGCTCTCCTCCTTTGGAGGTTTTTGAGCAGAGGCTAGATGGCCATTTGACAGCAATGCTGATTCTGTGAACTTGGGCAGATTATGAGGGAGAGGACAGAATGGGTTACATCAGTGCTTACTTCTCGTGGCCTTCTTATATGCCTAAGGTAATGCCGATCGCCACCTTGGGGTTAGGTAGCAATTTCCCACAGGCCAGTTTAGCCAGGAATCCTGGAGGTGTTTTTGCCATCTTCAGGGCATGGAGCAGGAGTCTCTGGGGCAGTCGGGGGGGAGGCAGTTGTGAATTTTCTGCATTGTGCAGGGGTGGACTAGATGACCCTAGAGATCCCTTCTAGCCCCTATAATTCTATGATTTCTGCATTTTATTCAGCACTGGCTCAGGTCAGACTCAGAACAAAACCATGGGTTATTTTAACTACAATTAGTTTGCCTAACCACGATTTGGCTCAATTCCGGGCTTGCCTTGACAAACACTGGTTTCATTGCCTTCACTCTGAAAAGCAGCTGGGGGGGGCACACCAGAGTGCTACTGGCTAGATGCTGAAGAACAACTGTGACTAACAAACTATGACTTCAGAACATGGCTGAAGATCAGGGGTCCCTAACCATTTTGATCCTGCAGGCATCTTTGGAATTTTGACACAGTATGGTGGGAGCGGCCGCAATATGGCTGCCACAGGAGGAGAAGCTGGATGCAAAATGGCTGCCGCAGCTTTCCTTCAGTCACATAGTGAAAATCCTTGTGCTGTGGTGGCAACTGCTGCCAAAGCAATGTTTTTTTAAAAAAAAAATCTACACAGCCACTCAAATCACCAGTGGCCAGTCTGAAGCCTTTCTGAGCAAAAGCTCCACCAGTCCCTGCCCACTTTCTTTGGCCACCAGGTTCTACAGAGTTCATGGACACCATATTGGAAGCCCCTGTCTTAGGTCCTGGTTTGACAGTTCCTAACAGTACCAGAGTTAGTGAGGTGGCCCACATTCAGATGATCACACTAACTACAGTTAACTTGACTTATGGTTTTGCATGACAACCAAAACAAGCGTTGGTAATACGCATTCACAGAAAGGCTTGGTCTGCCTGAACAAGTGAGCACAAACATCTCACATGATGCTCTGAAACCCGAACAAACTTAGGGCCAAGCTACACATGACGAATGACACTTGAACGGCAAGTGGATTGAGTGGAGGGCAAGTGAACAGGGAGAAATACACTTGCTGTTCAAGTGTCATTCGTCATGTGTAGCTTGGCCCTTAGAAAAGCTGGAGCTCTACTTCACCCGATATACCTATTCCCAGTGCCAGCCTTTTCCATACCAGTGTCCGGATGGTAGCCTTAAACTTCTCCCCTACTTGCTCCGGCCCTTGCAAGAGAAGCAAGACCTCCCTTTCCAAAGATTTGTCCAGCGCTGTCCATTCAATTTCAGTGATCTTAAAAAAGGGAAAAAAATGGCATGGTACAATCAACTCCCAACATTGGTCAGATACTTTCTGGATTGTAAATATCCGTTCCTCAGCGGTAATGAAGGAATCATCTTGAGCCGATATACATAAACAGTGCCTGGGACAAGCTGGTTTCCTGAGCTGCTTGGAGAATTATGGCCACTTTTGAAGCCAAGAAACTGTGGGAGGGAAGGGATCAGCAATTCTCATAGCTTCTCTCAGAGCCAAGCTACAAGTGACGCCTGACACAGGTTGGACACTTGTCAGCTTCCCTCAAGTTCTGATGGGAAATGTAGGCATCCTGGTATTTCAGCTTAGCTCTCCATTCAATTTAAGTTTACAGGCCCCCCCCACACACCCAGCAGAGGGGAAGGGGGGCACCCGGCGAGAGCCTGACGCCTGCACTCCCCTCCCGACCGCATGTTCTCTCTCCCATAAACTGCCACTCTATAAACTTCAATTAAATGGAGAGCCAAGCTGCAAAACCAGGATGCCTACATTTCCCATCAAAACTTGAGGGAAGCTGTTAAGTGTCCAACCTGTGTCAGGCGTCACTTGTAGCTTGGCTCTCAGTGAAGAAAGGGGCACAGCTCTTAACATTGCTGTGAGATTGGTATCTGGTTACTGAGAATGGGTTTAACATAAAGGCATGGCCTGAAGTGGCTTCCCTAGTAAGAGGGAATGTTCTAGAACCTACCAGAACTCAGGGAATCCACCAGATTTAGCATTTTGCCAGTGGCAAAAAGCGATCTCCTCCCTCTCAGTCCCCATCCCTTGATAATTTTAGGAGCAGAAGAAAAAAATGGGGAGGAAATGGCATTGACGGTGATGTTCCAAGGATTTTCCTAGATTCCTAGAGCAACACCCAGGAGTGATGCCATGCCCATTGACCCTGTGTGAGGTCACATGGTCCACACCGCTCTAGGAATTTCCCCAATCTCTATGCTAAAAACTGTCCAACCAGCCTGGGGGAAAGTGTCCTGTCCCTTTAAGAGAGACATAATGGGACGATATTCATCTCCAGGCCACGAAAAGCTCCATCTGCCCATTTCTACACTTTAAACCTTGATTAAAAGGGACCGGACGATTTTCCCCTAGGCCTGTTGGCAACCCGACACCCTCACCTTGCCCTATTGCTTCTTACCTCTGAGGATCCTTGAGCGAGCTCCAGTTCACAATGCAGTGATTTGGCCCCTTCAAAGACGCTGCTGTTGAACTTGTATATTAGAGGAAAGTTTATGCCATTCCTAGGGGGGCGGGGATTAAAAGCACAAGCTGCTTATCAGACTGAAAACACTGACACCTCACCACACAGACACATGGTACTAGGGTTGCCATTGTCCAGGTGGTGGCTGGAGATCCCCCGGAATTACAACCGGCCTCCAGGCCACAGAGATCAGTTCACCTGGAGAAAATGGCTACTTTGGGGGGTGGACTCTATGGAATTATGCCCTGCCAAAGTCCTTTCCCTCCCCAAACCCCACTTTTTCCAGGTTTCACCCCCCAGATCTCCAGGAATTTCCCAACCTGGAGGTGGCAACCCTAATAAAGAGTCTAGTAGCATCTATAAGACTAACAAAATTTGTGGTAGGGTATGAGCTTTTGTGAGTCACAGCTCACTTCTGATCTTCTGAAGTAGTGAGCTGTGACTCACGAAAGCTCATACCCTACCACTGTGACACTGAGAGATCTCTGTCTTTTGGTGCTACACCTCTGAAGATGCCAGCCACAGCTGCTGGCGAAACGTCAGGAACTACAATGCCAAGACCACGGCAATACAGCCCGGAAAACCCACAACAACCATCTACCACAAATTGTTGGTCTTATAGGTGCTACTGGACTCTTACTCTTTTCTCCTGCTACAGACTGACACAGCTACCGACATCTTGATCTATGGCATTATAGTCAGCTGAAGTCCCACCCCTCCAGGCTCCACCCTCCAAATCTCCAGGAATCTCCCAACCAGGAACTGGCAACCCTACAAAATACTGAGACCCAGAGGGAAACTCACGAGATTAGCTCTTGCTGCATCTGCTGTATGTTGCTCACCAGTTTGCTTTTCTCTGCGCGGAGGGTCTAGAATCACATCCACAACAAAGAAATCTTAGCACAGAGAGGCAGACTGAGAACGTGCCACCTTCCCACAGCCCCCCAACATAGCCCTGCAACTTGCCTCTACTACAGTAGCATATTCTTTAAGAGCAGATTTCAGCTCTTGGATGTCCAAGTCCTTCTGCAAAATATCAGAAGAATAAATCTGAAAGGCAGCCATAGTGCCTGATCTTCCGTACAAAGAACTTCTGTCAAGTCAGCCCAGGCGACAGAGGAACACGGTTATTGACTTAAGGTATTTATCACATTTTTCTCAGACCCTTTCTCCATAGAGTCGTTTGGGGCTTACAATGTCCTCTCTTCCTTCATTTTGCCTTAACAGCTCTACAAGATAGGTGAGCAACTGGTTCAAGGTTGCCCAGAAAGACTCCCAGCAGACTTGGGGTCTGAACCTGGGTCACCCAGCTCTTAGTCTGACACTCTAACCACTTACCCACACTGTTTTGCATACTCTGGCTTTCAGTGCAGTTCTCAAAGCCACTTACAGCACAAGAAGAAATGGCCACAAGAAGCAAAGAATTGCTCCCCTACCCCACCGCTTTTCTATAGCTAACCCCTGAAGGTGTTTAATGGACATAATTGGCTTAAATAAACAATCATCGATGGCCTTTGATGGTAAGTGGCTATTAGTTTCAGCCATACACACCCTCTCCCCATCTGCCTGGGGAACGGTGGAGAGAAATGGTCTAGCGACTCTGATGTAGTTAGCGATGGATTCTAAATCTGTATTTTTCAAGTGGTTTGCAAGGATCCAGAGCAGGGCGGAGGGGGGCAG